>NW_027551571.1:12366897-12519248 GCF_008692635.1 Crocuta crocuta
ACCCTGCCTAGTTACAAAATTTAAAATATTTATTATTTAATTATATGTGCTCCCACTTTTTAGTGGAGGGTTTTAAAGTAGTTTACAGAGACCCGTCATGACAGAATTAAAAAAACTGCAGTATATGCATTCGTGCCCTGACTGCTTCCCCAAAGGACTTTAACTTATAAACTTAAATATCGGGAAGTTACTAATAATGAGAAAGAACAAAAGAGAGTTAGTGGAAGAAAAATTAAATAGAGTGAGATACTAAGTGTGGGGTTTCTGCGCACAGCGAGTGGCTCCTGGAATCTGTCCTGACCTTTATCTCACATGCATGAACACCTGCAACGGCAAGCTGAAGACCTTGAACATGGTTTTCTGTAGTCATCTGGCTTCCCCTGCTTTGCTTGTGATCAGCTCCCCTTCGGCTTCCGCCCTGACTCTTGACTTGGATCCTCCTGCACTGCTGCTCCTGCTGTGTGGCTTGTTCACCTAGCTCTGTCCCCACTACTCTCTCAGGACTCTGGCTCAGGCTCCACCCCGTCACCCCCCTCTCCCACCACCGCCCCTCAGCACGCTGTTCCTGGCTGCTCCATCTCAGTTTTGTGGAATCCCAATCCCCATATGGACAGGTGCTGTCTGGGAGAATGGGATACCCTGCATTGTCTGTCGCCCTACACCCACCCTGACTGATGACCTAGTCTGGTTTTTCTCATTGGCATATGTGTCTGGCTCACCGGATCAGCTGTCCTGCCTGTGGAGCTGGCTCTGGGGCCTTTGCCTCTCCTGACTGTGGATCAGGTCTTGGGCTACTTTATGTGTGGTTAGTGGTTTCCAGAAGTCACTGGCTGGCTTGTCAATTTGCTGATGGGACACTGTGCACGCATAGTCAGGGCAATCATTTTACGAAGGATTCTCAGGTTTCTGCTAAATGAAATATTTAGGCACAAGAGGGCTTGCTTCTTTGCTGCAAAACCGTGTCATCAACAACACAAGCAATGATAACAACGATACCTTCATGTCTGGAGCATTTCTGTGCCAGGCATTGTGTTCACCACGTTATACTCATTCTTTTTTTTTTTTTTTCTTAATGTTTTATTTATTTCTAGGAGAGAGAGAGAGAGACAGCGTGAGCAGGGGAGGGTCAGAGAGAGAGGGAGTCACAGATTGAAATAGGCTCCAGGCTCTGAGCGGGCAGTCAGCACAGAGCCCGACGCGGGGCTCGAACCCACGAACCGCGAGATCATGACCTAAGCGAAAGTCGGACGCTTAACCGACTAAGCCACCCAAGCGCCCCTCGTTATACTCATTCTTACACAATCTCATGATTAAAGGATAAATGTTAGCACCATTCCACAAAGAACAAACTCAGGTAAAGAGGGGCTAGATGATTTTCCCCAAATCAAATAAGTATTAGGTTTAAACAGGATTAAAAACTGTCTTCCTGACTCAAAGGCCACGTTCCTCATGCCATTACACCCTCCATTCACTCAGTGGCATCCATGACAGCTAAGGGACCTGGAAAAACTGGGAGGTCTTATTTGGGGGTCCCTCTGCAACAAGTGCCTCAACCTCTCCACAGTCTTTATCTCTAAATAGCTTCTTTTTTTAAATGTTTATTTCTTTTGAGAGAGAGAGAGCAAGAGAGCAAGTGGAGGAGGGGCCGAGAGAAAGGGAGACCGATAATTCCAAGCAGGCTCCACACTGTCAGCACAGAACCCGACATGGGGCTCAAACCCACAAACCATGAGATCATGACCCGAGCTAAAATCAACAGTCAGTCACTTAACTGACTGAGCCCCCCAGGTACCACCAAATAGCTTCTGAGGTAAGTGTTCGTTCAAAATGAAAGCATTTGCTGTAATACTAGTCACAATCTGTAGCAATTTATTTATATCTGCACCCATTCTGCTTTCTTTCCAGCTAGGAAAGTCAACCTTTCTCTCTTTTTTTTTCTTTTTTAAATATAGTTTATTGTCAAATTAGCTAACATCCAGTGTATACAGTGTGCTCTTGGTTTTGGGGTAGATTCCTGTGGTTCATCGCTTATATGCCACGCCAAGTGCTCATCCCAACAAGTGCCCTCCTCAATGCCCATCACCCACTTTCCCACCCCCCCATCCACCCTCAGTGTGTTCTGTATTTAAGAGTCTCTTATGGTTTGCCTCCCTCCCTCTCTGTTTGTAATTATTTTTTTTAGGCTTGCCTTCCCCCTGTGGTCTTCTAAGTTTCTCAACATCCACATACGAGTGAAAATATATGATACATGTCCTTCTCTGACTGACTAGGAAAGTCAGCCTTTCTCAAAGCCAGCCTCTTCACCTGTCTTCCCATTTGTTTGTTGTTCATTCATTCATTCTATTTACCCATCATCCCCACACTGGGCACTGGGGAGTAGCCGTTCCGTGGTCTTCAATGCTGGACCTTCCACCTTCCTTCAGGACTTCCATCCATCTGTCACCCCCTTGCCTGTCACTAATGCCTCCTCTTTTCCTCACTGTTCAGTCCTATAAAAATGCCCAAAATATTCCCATCCTTTTCCACCCCCTTCCTTTTATCACTTTACTCTAGACTTCTGAGCCAGGCTTCTAAAGAATTGTCTGACTCGAGCCTTCCATCTCCTCCGGTACCTGTACTTCCAGATCCTGCGGTCGGGTGCCCCCTCGCACCTCACATCAGCCTCCTGGAACTGCCCTCACCAAAGTCACTCTATTGCACACTCGAGTCCACACCACACTGATCTATCTGGGCAGCTTTGGTCCTTTCCTGGTTCTGGAACTATCCTTGCTGTCTTTGACCCTGCTGTCTGGATTTTTATAATCTTCTGAATGTTCTTTCTCTGTCTTCTTTAGGGGTTGTTCACTCTCTGCCGAGTACTTAAAGGTGGGTTCTGTGCACGCTTACCTTTGACCCATAGCTCTCTTTGCAATCCATGTTCTTCCCATCGACACCAGAGGTTGAGGCAGACATTTCTGTTTCCGTACCCATTCCCCTGAGCTTCAGAGGGACAAAGAACTCTCCCATGGAACACCCCCACTGGGATTTCCCAGGTCAAGTCCCAAACTGAACTCATCATCTTCCCAAGGTGATGATCCTTCGGTCCTGTTGGCTTCTGGGAATGGCAGCACTGTCCACCCAGTCACCCCAGCCAAAGGCCTGGATGTCATGACCCAGAGTTGCCCATATCAGCCCTCCTTCCCCTTTTCTTTCTTCCTTTCTGCCTTCCTGCTTTCCAAATTTCCATATTTCCCATGTCTTGTGCTACTTAGTAAGAAAATAAAAGTAAGCAAAACAAAACAAGACAAAATAAAACAAAAAACAAACAAACCCAACGTCTCAGCCCCTGGTCTCACGAACTTATACTCTAGGGGAAAAGACTGACGTTAATCAAAGTGCTGTAAGAAGAAGTGGAAACTGCATTTGTGATAAATGCTGGCATGAGAACATAAAATGAGAATTTTTCCCACAGGAAGTGAGGTCTAATTTGACATTGAAGGAAAAATATATGCCAACTAGCTAAAGGGCAGAGAGAACAGCACATGCAAAGGCCCTGGTGAGAGGCAGCCAGTGCGCTGAAGGAACCTTGGCAAGTCTGGGGTGGCAGCCACACAGAAGAGGGGGGCGTAAGTGAGGCGGGGNAGAGAGAGAGAGAGACAGAGTGCAAGTGTGTGCAGGGGAGGGGCAGAGAAAGAGGGAGATATAGAACCTGAGCTGTCAGTACAGAGCCTGACATGGGGCTTGAACTCACGAACCACATGACCATGACCTGAGCTGAACTCAGACGCTTAGCCAACTGAGCCACCCAGGTGCCCCTGTTTAAGGGCTTTAAACAGAGGAGTGACATGATCCTGTTTTCATGTTGTCTTACGGTGTGGAGAACAGGAAGGGAGGAGAACATGAGCGTGTGGAGGTGCTAGTTCAGAGCTCCAGCTTGTTAGTATGCCCGATAACTGCTGAGAACAGAGGGTTATAGGTCACTTTACAAAAAGTCAATCAATTTATGTTGAAATAACTAAATTCACCCCTCCGAGGGGAGTAACCTGACTGTTCAGTTATGTGAGCCCCATTTCTTCCTCAGATCAAGGAAATTTATGAAATGAGTTAACTTGAATCTTCCTGAGGACGCTGCTTTGCTGCTACATAAGGCTGCCTCCTGCGATTCCTCTGTGGGCTCCACTCCCCGCTCCCCCCACTCCCCGCCCCCCCATGCCCATGGGTGGCAGGAGCCAGGAAGTTGCTCTGCCAGCAGTGTCCTCAGATCTTTATGCGGCGGTACCCCCAGCAGCCAAGGAAGGCCCCCTCCAGATAGCCTAGTGTCTCCAGGACTGGTGGCAGCCTCCTCTGTCCTTGACCTTGGGGACCTCTGCCTTAGGTAGCTTCCTGTTTGCGCTGAGGCTTTGACACCAGTGGCTCAGCTGAGGGTCACATGCAGCCTGGGTTAAATGAGACCACTTGTAACTGCCACATGGACTAGGGTTTTTAAATTAATTAATTTTTTTTTATCATTAAACCTTAGAACTGAAATGTGGAATGGGGCTGGCATCTGAGTGTGAAATGCAGCTTGCATATTCCCTGTGGCATTCCTTCTTCCTCTGAGTTATGTACACATGGGGGTGGAGGAAAGCCCAATAAATGTTTGTTAAATGAAAGTGCAATCTTTTTGCCAAAATTCTAGGAAGCTTCATCTTGCAAGAACGTCAGAGCAAGAAGTAGATAGCAAAGGACGTTAGGGCGTCCTGGGGAAAATCCTTAATCATAGAAAAAGATTTGGTGGGACCAGTAGAGTGCATGGCGGGGATGGGGGTGGCATGCAGAAGGGCAGAGACTGGGGGGCATTTGGTGGTGAGGGCTCCACATGGAGAGTGAAATGTCTGGATTATCAAATTTGGGGGCAGAAGACATAATGATGTGTGTTATATTGGAGTAATTCCTCTAAGTTCTTAAAAAGCCTTCACTAAAGTTAAGTATTACCCTTCAAGGTTTTTGCAGTTAGACTGATGTCTTATTAGATGGGTCAAAAGGCAGAGGCATGCTTCAAGGAAATAGACATTTTGGTTTTGCACATAAACAAATGAAAGTGTCTGGACTGCTTCCCTGTGCTGTGTTTCTGGCAGAATCCGGGGGTGGCCCTGAGCCTTGCCAGTTTTGCAGGCTCTTGGGGGACCAATTAGTACAGGGGCTTGAAACAGAAATGTGCATTTTCTCATTCTGGGCTCGCAAGAATTCAGAGGGTGTAGGAGTTGGAAGGCATTCGGGAGACCATTTAGCATTTGGAGATGGGGAAATTGAGGCTCACAAATGAATATCACATATTAACACATAACTTCTCAAGGAAAAGCAAGAACTTGAATTTGACATTCTTGAGACAAGAGCTCATTTCTGTGTCACTTCATTTTTCCAGTTCTGCTCAGTCAGTCCTAAGGTTCAGTAGCCTTCGTAAACTTGAATTAGAAACCCCCTGTGTCTTTGCAAACAACAGAAACAATTTCTAGCTAACTTAAGCAAAAGGCGAGAATTCACTAGAAAACACTAGAGATGGGGGAGAAGAAGGTGAAAAATAGTGGGGGAGAGGGAGGGAGGCAAACCATGAGAGACTCTTGAATGCTGAGAACAAACTGAGGACTGATGGGGGTGGGGGCGGGGAGGGGAAGGGAGTGATGGGCACGGAGGAGGGCACTTGTGGGGATGAGCACTGGGTGTTATATGGAAACCGACTTGACAATAAACTATTAAAAATTAAATTTAATTTAATTTAAAAAAGTGAGTGAGTGAAAAAAAGAAAAGAAAGAAAGAAAACACCAGTGAGACTCAAGGATCTGAAGGAAGAGCAGAATATCTAGCCCTAAGAGGACAGGATGGGGGCAGTGGCCATGACCTTCCCTAGGGCCCTGGCTAGCTGACTCCAGAAGCTGGGCTTTTGGACTCAGATTATGTGTTTCTTTCAAAAAAAAATTTCCCCTTTTTACGATCTCAATGGAAAGCATCTTAACCAAAAATTGCTACAATGATTCTTGTCTGTTCAAAAGGTTCGGAACATTTTTTATGACAAGGATAATTTTTGCCACTTCTTGAATTAAACTTATGGAGCACTGTTATGGACTGAATGTTTGTGTGGCTCCAAAATTGACATGTTGAGACCCTAACCCCTAAGAATGTGGTGTTATTTGAAGATGAGACCCTTGGAAGGTTTAGATGAGGTTGTGAGGGTGGGGGCCCCATGACAAGATTTGTGCCTTTCTAGGAAGATACCAGAAAGCTTTCACTCTCTCTGTCATGTGTGGACACAACAAGAGGGTGGCTCTCTACAGACCAGGAAGAGAATAGAATATGCTAGCACTTTAACCTTGGGCTTCCAACCTCCAGAACTGTGAGAAAACAAAATACCTGTTGTCCAAGCCACACAGTCCATGGTGTTTGTTACAGTAGCCCAAGCTGACTAGTACCCTGACTAGTACCTTGACTAGTACCCTCTTGTGTACAAATGACCGCACAACCAGTCATGGCTGATATGAAGGTGCTAGTTTGCTAATGGCTCCTCTAGCAAGAAATATTTTAGGGAATTTTTTTTGTAAATATAGAATGTGGTTGAAACTAAGGTTTTGGCATTTTGCTTCTGAAACTCAAAGCATAGAAAGTTGTCTACAAGTAGTATATACCTTAATTTATTTTTAAAATTTCGTTGATGTTAACTTTTATTTTATTTTATTTTTAGTTTATTTTTTGAGAGAGACAGAGACAACATGAACAGGGAAGGGGTAGAGAGAATCTTAGGCAGGCTCTGGCTTTGTGGGGCTCAAATTCTCAAAACTGAGAGATCATGACCTGAGCCAAAACTAAGAGTTAGACGCTTAACCAGCTGAGCCACCTAGGCGCCCCTGGATTAGCTTTTAATATAATTCTTTTTTTTTTTTTTTTACTTTATAATGTACACAAATTTCCCATGCTAGCAAATTACATTCCAGCAACAGAACTCCAAATAATTGCATGACCTTAGAGCAAATTACTTTGAAATTTCTAGTTTCATCTGTAAAATGAGGATATGGAGACTGAGCAGGACACAATGAAAATTTTTGTTATGCTTATCATGTGTTGCCAATTATTTGTTTAGTTATAGTTTTACTCACTTATTTTTAAGGTTCTTGGAGGCAATATTCTACCTGATAACGTCTTTGACATTGACTGGTCAAGCTTCGGTCTCTACCCAGGCTCTGAGATAAGGATGGGAATAAATCAGTACCTTGAGGGAGGCTGGGCTGGGCTTCCTTTGTGGATGCATCAGTTCATTGCTGGAAGACAACGGGCATGATTTTGTTTGAGAACATGGCTGTTTCAGTGTTTTGGGTTTGGATGACTCTTTACTTATATCCCAGCTCACTCTATACAGTACTTGAGATGAGACAAAGCTTTTACTCATAGGGACAGCATGTGCAAGTTTGGATGCTGATGAAAAGGGATGCATGTAGAGACTTTCTGGTTCTCAATTATGCCGTCCTAAGCACTCGAAGCTGAGCTGATGCTATCTGTGTATTAGATGGATCACAAGCAGATATACCACTGTGGCCTCAACTGCACGTAGGCACAAAGAATCCAAATACAAAGCCAGATTTACCTTCATCATTACTGGGAAATTCTAACACATGGGCAGAGTAGGTTCTTTTAGTTAGAATGGTATTGAGCAGAGGACTGAGTAAGGCCAAAATATTCAGTCCTGCTGTTCCCTGTCCTGTCTGCTTATCTTTCATTCATTCATTCATTCATTCATTCATTCATTCATTCAGAAAACATTGAGCATTCTTATGTATCAGTCCAGTTCCTTAGCAAGTGCTCTGGGCAAGATAGGAATCAGGAGCTATGGGAGAAGTTGGAAGAACCCAATCCCACTTGGGTGGGATGCGGCCAGAGACAACTTCCCAGTGGAGGCTGACTTATGCTAACTGGATGTGTCATTGTTTATTAGGTAAGGATGACTGGCATTGGGGAAGATGGGAGAATGTTCCAGGCTGAGAAAGTTTTGGTCAAAGGCAAAGCTGAACTGAAGGGGGTGTGCTGGGTTGTGACTTGGGCTGAATAGCTTGGAATTTATCCTGTGTCCTTTGGGGAGTCTTTGACAGAGCTTTAAGCAGGGAATAACCTTATGAGATTTGTATTCTGGAAAGCTCTCTTTGTTGGCTGTGTGAACAGATGGAGAGATAGTGAGGGTGGTAAGAATAGATGGAAAAACGAGGTGAGGACATATGAATGGGACATGTAACAATCTTATTCAACTGTTCTGCAGCAGGCTAGTAAAGTTTAGGAGCAGACAATATGTGGGCAGCTTCCAGAGGTAAAGTGGGATGTTGTTTTAAAAGTTCTCATCTTGGGGCACCTAGGTGGCTCAAATGGTGAAGCATCTAACTCTTGGTTTCAGTTCAGATCACGATCTCCTGGTTTGTGAATTTCTGCGCTGACAGCATGGAGCCTGCTTGGAATTCTCTTTCCCTACCCTACTTGAGCTCTCTTTTCCTCTCTCAAAATAAATAAACTTAAAAACAACAAAAAAAAGTTCTCATCTTTTAGATCGACTGACAGCCCAGACTTGCAGTGGTCTTCAAATGGGGCCCCTGTGTACACCCGCCTTCCTTTACCTGCTGAAGTGGCATGGAGCCTGGTGTGGCTTAGTATCCAGAATGGCTTCCTTTTATAGTTCTATTCCATTTTTTTTTTTTCTATGGGAATGGCCGTGTGACAGGGCCTCTGTCTGGTCACATGACTGGCTAGATCTTGACCCCAGCGGTGCCAGGAGAATCACATGCAGTGGCACTGGGGCTCCTGACTGAGTGGCTGAGGGACTGGAGAGTTACACGGGGCCTGCATTACAGGCACCTGCTGCCTTTCTTTCAGTAGGACCGCACTGCACAGATAGGACCAACCTCCATTTCCTGCTGTGGCTCCGGTCCATGTGTGACCCAGAGCACAGTGCTGCCAGGCCTGCTGTCTCAGCTCAAGAGGAGCGAGGCTTCTTATCCCTGGCTGGGCAGAGACATCGGGAGTCAGCTCAAGCCTGAGGCTCTCCCTTGGCCTCTTTAGGGACTGTACCTCTGCTACCCTTCCCTTGGACTTTTAAAAAAATGTTTATTATTATTTTTTTTTTTTTGAGAGAGAGAGACAGACAGAGAAAGAGAGAGAGGGAGGAAGGGGCAGACACACACACACACACACACACACACACACACACACACACACACAGAATCTGAAACAGGCCCCAGGCTCTGAACTATCAGCACAGACCCCGACACCGGGCTTGAACCCATGAATCATGAGATCATCATGACTTGAGCTAAAGTCAGATGCTTAACTTACTGAGCCACCCAGGTGCCTCTCCCTTGCACTTTTATATCAGCCTCATCATCTGTCTGTCCACCTCTACCTTCTCCTCATCTAATACATATTGGTTATATGGTCATAATTCTTTTGGTCTTCCTGATCATGTCATTTTGAAAAAGCAAGCTAAAAAAAATGTTTAATTGTATTAAAAATACACATACCATAAAATTTACCAACTTAACCATTTCTACGTGTACCGTTCAGTTGTGTTAAGTATTTTCACGCTGTTGGTCACCAATCTCCAGAACCTTTTTTATCTTTCACAATTGAAGCTGTGCACCCATTAAGCAACAACTTCCCGTCTCTCCTTTCCCCAGCCCCTGGCAACCACTGATTCTCACTGTATGATTCTCACATAAGTGGAATCATACAGTGTTTGTCTTTTGTGACCGACTAGCTTATTTCTCTTAGCGCAATGTCCTCAACGTTCATATGTGTTGTTGCATGTAACAGGATGTCCTTCTTTTTTAAGGGTGGATAATACTCCGTTGTCTGGATACACCACCTTTCGCTTATCCATTCATCTGTTGATGGACACCTGGGTGGCAGCTTCTGCCTTTTGGCTGTTGTGAATTATGTTGCTATCAACATCAGTGTACAAACCAACCACATCATTTTTGAATGAAGTCCCATCTCCTGAGTCTACCATGCCTTTCTCCCATCCAGAGAACAACAACATGGCAGATTTTTCTGCTCTCTACCCAGCCAGTCTCTATCGAGGGTGGCCAACAGGAATTTCTGTTCTACAAAGATGGTCTATATTCTTTCACCTGGACTAGTTAGCCTTCTCCCTTCACTCCCCTCAATTTTTGGAGGGCTTTTTTTTTTTTTTTTTGGTGAATTTTATTTGTGGAACTATTTTCTCTCAATTTCCTTTTCGTTGTGTGCTTCTGGGAGGATGGAGAAAGAGCATTGATTGTAATGAGGGGGGAATGCTTCCTAAGGGTCTCCCCCAAGGTGATCAGAGCAAGAGACGAATGCACTACAAAGGGTAATCCAGTGGCTTTCCCGTGGGGAGGGAAGGTAGATGAGGGAGGTGTGACACTTCTGTCTCCTTCAGCCTCTCCTGGATTGAAAGAACATGACCAAGTATTGCAAACAGCAGGCCCCGGAAGGAGCATAAGTCAGGTGCCAGAGCTATGTGTGCCCTGTGCTTATGAAGGAAGAAGGGCCTAGGGAAAGAGAGCAGGTGGTGTGAGAGCTGCTTGCATGAGAGCAGGAGATAAAAAACAATGTCTGAAGATATTTCTATGGTGCTTTTTGAGTAATGAGATGTGTAAAAAACCCTGCACTCACGCCGCCTCTTAAACAACAATATTTTTCTTTAATGCTGCTAAGCTCTGATTTTTGTTTCCTTTGAATGTGATTCCATGCAGAGTCTGGGTCAGGTGGGGCTCCCCAGGACTTATTGCAGTAAAATGTTAATTCTAGAATGATTTATTGTTGGTCTCTGGTCCCCATGTCCTTAGTGTGAGTTTTTTCTGGGTTTTCCCTGTTTTTACTCTTTTTAATTTAATTTTTATTTACTGGGGGGAGGGCAAAGAGAGAGAGAGAATCCCAAGCAGTCTCCACATTCAGCTCCCAACATGGAGCTCGATGTCACAAATGTGAGGTCATGACCTGAGCCAAAATCAAGAGTTGGATGCTTAACCAAATGAGCCACCCAGGTGCCCCCCCCCCCATTTTACTCTTAAATTTGGAGTGAAGGTAGTTTCTCTAGAACCCAGGAAAAGTGAAATGGGATCTGTAGAAAAACACAAATCAGAGAGAGGCAATTTTATTCTTTTTATAGGAATTCAAGCTTTAAAAGGGATAAAAGTCTCCTTGAATAATGTCCTGAACAACTTGAAACATGATTTCACCCAGGTTTTCCTCTGTTACATTTCATAAGCACACAAATAATTCTTCTGATTATAAACTATAATATTTCTCATGTTATTTTTTCATACATTTACTTACTCTTAGCCTGGCATTTGAGACCACGTGCACGAAATGTCATAAGAGACAAGCTCTTCTCATTGTCAGGGACACTGTGGAAGACTTAGAAGGACCAGGGTGCAGACTTGGGGTAGACCTGAGAGAGTCCACATTTCACTGGGCACTCTCCTGGGGCACCACACTTTCCCTCTTTGTGCAATGTTCCCATTAAAAAGCCACAGGCATCTTTCCTGCTCTCCTAAAAGGGGTTATCTGTGGATTAGACTTCAGATCCACTTATCTGGATTCTACATGAATTCCAGTTCCTCTTTCCTTCAAGATGGAAGGCATTCCCTCCACTTGCTTCCCAGCCCCCATTTTTAGCTATCATTCTAAACTATTTGTTTAATTTCAGGGATGAATGGTCACTGGAAATGTTTTTTCCACCAAAGCAAAGAGTTTCAAGCTTGCAACACTTAATAATTATCAAATTCTTCCATTCACAAAAATCTCCCACAGACATGACCACCTGATGAGGAGAAGGCAGCTTTCCTGAAGCTATGTGTTCTTGGGAGTGGGGGCATCTTACGGAGGAGTGTGGACAGGACTGTGATGTTTTTGAACTTGATGTTTTAAATCTGACTTCAGTTCCCTCTTCTGTATGACAGTGATATGTTTCCAGTTCCAGTTAGTGTCCTTAGTGACCCTAACCTGAGGGACACTGAGACCACTTTGTTTTCTGTTACACCTAGTTTTTTTTTTTAATGCTTATTTATTTTTGAGAGAGAAAGAGAGAGAGACACACAGAGCATGAGTAGGGGAGGACAGAGAGAGGGAGACAGAATCCAAAGCAGGCTCCAGGTTCCACGCTGTCAGCACAGAGCCCAACACAGGGCTTGAACCCACGAACTGTGAGATCATGACCTGAGCCAAAGTCGGCCGCTTAACTGACTGAGCCATCCAGGTGCCCTTGTGATGCCTAATTATTTATGGAGGTTTTCCTCCACAAGGGTTTCCCCCTTACATCAGGTAGAAGGATAAAGGCTGCAAACATTACTTTCATTATTTCTTTATTCTCCTTGACCTATGAGTACTAACTGCTTCAGACAATCATAGGTGTCAGTCACCCATCATATCTCTGCTTCCAGCCCTTCCTCCTGCTATTCTTGCATTAGGAACAGCAAGGATCTCTCTTCTTCTCTCTTTTTTCAGTATTGGAGGTTTGACTGATTAACAAACTTTTAGTCAACGATGGAGTCATTGCAGCTTTTGTTATATTCTGAGCACATTGTCCTTTCCCACCTCCTTTGGTGGCAAAGAACATCTCTCCTCTGGGAAAACATTCATGTCCTCTCTGATGGAACTAATGCTTCCACTTGGCAGTAAGAGGGATGGGCAACACTCGAGACCTTCAGGAGTCCTCCGTGAGTTTCTTTAGAAGCAACAGGGAAAGAGGCAGAGTGCCCTCCCTTTGTACGACAGTTCGTTGTAAGGATGATATGAGCTGAAACTGCTGGTTGCCATCTTTGCACCACGTGGGGAGGGCTTGCTTGAGAATAAAGCCCAGACACAGAAAAGCAAAGCTGAGAGATGGAGAACATAAGATATTCTTAACGATACCATCGGACCCCTTCATGCTGACACATTGAGGTCAGCTATGGCCTTATGTTTTCAGCTACGTGGGGCAATGCCGTCCATCTGTTGCATATACTGGCTTGAGTTGGGTTTCTGTCACTGCAACTAATGCACTCTAAGTGATACTCGTGGGGCGCCTGGGTGGCTTAGTCGGTTAAGCGTCCGACTNCCTCCATGGGCATTTCTAATTAGTTTCATCGTCTACTTCATTACTTCTCTGGCATCCTAGGGCGCCAGCCGGTCCAGTGATGTGCACAGACAAGGGAGGGACACCCAACTTTCATGTAGTGCAGTAGGCAGATGATTTTCAGAGGCTAAAGATTTCTTACTAGGGTGACCAGATAACATACAAGATTCCCAGTTAAATTTGAGTTTTGGGTAACTAATAATTTTTTTTAGTTATAAGTATGCCCCATGCAATATTGGAATTTCAAATCAACAACAAACCATTTTTAGTGTAAGTATGTCCCACTCAATATGTAGGATCTACTTATACCAAAAAACATTTATTGTTTATCTGAAATTCAAATTTGAGTGTCCTATATTTTATCTAGTAACCTTAGTCTCATCAAATCTCCAATTTAGAAATGTGCTTGAAATAATATTGGGAGGTTTCTAAATCTAAGAGAGCATCCTACATGAGCGTCTTTCATACCTATGGTGTGAAATTCAAATTTATTATTTATAATCTGTACTTTTATTTACCGAACCTGTCAATCCTGTCCCCTATCCACCTCAATTATCTTCCGGATCNAAATTTAAAAGAAAAAAAAATCTAAGTGATACTCGTGCCAGGCATTTTATCCATGGGCATTTCTTTCTTTTTAAATTTTTTTAATTTATTTAAAATTTTTTTTAATGTTTTATTTATTTCTGAGAGAGANCTGGGTTCAAGCCACTTTACTGGGAATGCATCTCTCTCAGGTGTTTGAAGACAAGAAGGCATTACAGTTAATAAAGGGCTATTTTATGACTTGTGTAGGAGGAGAAAGAAACTCAGAGGAACACTTACCAATGGTCTCTCACTTGTCAGCCATGAGAAAGAAGCTTCGTATCCATTAACTCATTTAAGCTTTGTGACAGCCATGTGAACTTGAATAGCTTTCATTTATTTCCACTTTTATTTTTTATTTATTTATTATTTAAAAAGTTCATTTATGTTGAGAGAGCAAAGAGTGAGAGAGAGCACGAGCAAGGGAGGGGCAGAGAGATGGAGAGAGAGAGAATCCCAAGCAGGCTCTGTGCCATCAGCATAAAGCCCGATGCTGGGGCTTGAACTCAAGATCTGTGAGATCACAACCTGAGCCAAAATCAAAAGTTGGACGCTTAACCTACTGGGCCACCCAGGTGCCCCCGTTTCCATTTTTAAAATGAGGAAACTGAGACCCAAGCTGGTGAAACGATTTGCCCAAAACCACATAGCTCGGAAGTCATGCCAGGTTCAACTGACCCCAAGCCCATGATCTTCCCATAGGTTTTCAGTTCCTTGGAGAGAGGGCAGCTCCTGATATCTGTTAGCTGAGTGGGACACTCCCAGGGCACTGAACCAGTACAGGGACAATGACTGCCTATGTCCACAGCTTGGGGACCAGAGAATCTGTGACCTTTAGTCTCTCCCTACACCCAGGTGGGATGAGTGAATACTTTGATTACATGTGTCTTCCATGCCTTTCCTTGGGATAGCAATGCAAACAAAGCAGGTGCTTTTCAAACATATGAAAAATGATCAAATTACTCATAATTGGAGAAATCTGAATGAAAATATCACAAGATACAATGTCTCACTCGTCAGATCTGTAAAGATTAAAAAGTGCAACACAGGGGACCTGGGGGGCTCAGTTGGTTAACCATCTGATTTCAGCTCAGGTCATCATCTTGCAGTTTGTGAGTCCAAGCCCTGCGTCTGGCTCTGCGCTGACAGCTCGGAGCCTGGAGCCTGCTTCGGACTCTGTGTCTCCTTCTCTCTCTGTTCTTCCCCCACTCGCGTTCTGTCTCTCTCTCTCTCTCAAAAAATTAAAATAAATAAAGATTAAATAAATAAAAATAAATAAAAAGTGCAACACAGCACGCTGGCAGACGGGTGCGGAAGCAGGTCTTATTACTCCTGCGGAAGGCGAGGCCGGCTGGTACGTCTCCTCTGGAGAGGCTGTCAGCCACACTGGACAGAGCTCTCCATGCACGTACTTTCTGACCCGGCCACGTCACTTCAGGAGTCTACATTCAAGACACAGCAATGGTGTGAAAAATACATATGCACCAGGTTTGTTTTTCATTGCAGCACCATTTGCAATTGCAAAATATCCATCTGTAGTTTAGTTCAGAGCATTGTATAAAGTTAATTTCGTGGGTTTATAACTTTATAATTTGGCTGTGGTTATGTAAGATGTTAGCATGGTGGCAAGCTGGGTGAAGGGTACTACTATCCTGTACTATTTCTGTAAGTCTAAAATTACATCAAAGTTAAAAGTTGAAATAACAACCAAGAAGCAAGTTTCACGTCATCTTACATGGGGCCTGAGGTCAGGCCTGGACCAGCAGCGAAGGGCCAGGCTGCCCACTGGCCTCTCCTCAGGCCCGGCACCTTCTGGAAAAGGGGCGGGGACGGACCTTGTCTCATCTGTGACAAAAGCGAGTGGAGGGGTGCAGACTCCACAGCCACACACTTGCGGTGACTCAGGAGAGCAGGAGAGCCCTGCAGGGAGAAAATGGAGGAAGGCACGCCGCCCGGGCTGCTGCTCACATTTAGATGAAGTCAGTGAAGGATGTCCTTGGAAACAGTTTCATTATTTTAAAGTCTCATCTCATCTGTGTGAGACATTTACTGTCCTTTCTCAGTCCCTGGTTATTTGTATTGCATGTCAAACACTTTGAACTATGAAGACCATATGCAGCCCTCTCTTCATGTGGCCTTTTCAGCCCTGCAAATAGGACAGCTATGACTTGCTTACGATGGGGAGTGAGTCCTCCCCCAAACATCTTGCTCAAAAAAAAAAAAAAAGAAAGAAAACACAAAACCACATATTCCTCTTATTTTGAAAAGATTGTGAGGTTGGGGAATGAATGCCAGTCTCCTCAAAGTGACTTGGGTGTCTCCTAACATTTTCATCACTTCTAATTTATGCTCTGTAGTAAAACAGAGATTAGCTGCTTTCCATTTGCTGTTCTGAATTGTTTTCCCAGAGCCTAGCTTTGGGCTCCAGTGATTCCTACCCAAAATATCCAACCCTTGATCCTGTGGAGATGGAGGTGAATTAATGGGTGGGGGAAGGGATGCTCGCTCTGCTGCTAGCTTTCTGGGGTCAACGCGGAGGCTGGGTGGACCCAGCCCAGTCTTGGTGAGGGTGCATTTCCTCGGAGATTCCTATCTTGACCACCGGCCAGGGATAGATATCGTGTTAAAGCTCATTTAACCCCCCAGGAGCCTGTTAAGGCAGAAAGGTTGAGTGCTTTTCTGAAGGTCACAAGGCTAATAAGTAGTGGAGTTGGGGCTTTACCCCAAATCCGGAGCCGTTTTCCCTAAGCGCACTGCCCAGCAGAGGGAGATCCATGTGGCCGCTTCGGCCTCCTTGCTGAGACCCAGGCTTATGGGGAAAAATACTGGGGTGCCCTCTGTCAGTGCAGACATCTCGCTTCTGCTCTAAAAACTGGAGTGTCTTTCTGCTCTTCCCACTCAAGGCCTCTAATGTTTGCCTGTGTGTGGAAGTCATACGGAAAGAAGCCTCATTTGCAGTTCTTACAAGGCTGCTGCTGCTAGAGGCCTCATAGCAAACCTCAGTTCTGGTCCTAAATTTAGGACTCCGGGTCCTGGCATACGAGGGTGGGGAAGAGAAGCTTCCTTTCTCTTCAAGGGAAGCTTCCACGGTGTTTTGAAAAAAGCCTAGGCTTGGGATCCCTCCTTGCATGAGACTCTATCTCAGCACTGGGTTTCCTTGGATAAATGACTCACTTCTCTTATCTCAGCCTTTTCTGTAAAGAGGGAATGGCATTTCTTTTCACAGAATTATTGCCCAAATCAAACGGCCCACCAGAAAAAGCACCGACTGTAGAGTAGGTGAATTACTTATTATTTTGGCAAATGCTACTAATTCTCAATACAGCATTTCCCACGTAGCCCCTTCACAGCGCCCGGGCCGTTTCCAACGAAGAGGAATAAAGTTGCAAAGCGTGTTGCCTCTCCGAATTACTTTTCTTTCTAGAGGACAGAAACTCTGCCAAAGAGGAAAATGGAATTTATCCCAGGCTTTTGTGTAGGTTTTATTTGTATGCAAAAGCGAGCAAGTCTTCTTTGTTCTGAAGATGAATTTCATTCTAATGGTGCCGATGAATCTTTTAAAATTTCATAATTGCCATTCGCCGCACGCTCCAAACCGAAAGATAACAAAGGGATTAGGTGGCCAGTTCAGATTGGGTTTGGAGATGGATGTGCATTTGAAATGCTTCAGCTGCTCCCTGAGTCATCTTGTCCTCAGAGATGTGCCGCTCCGCTGGATGGTTGAGTCAGCAGAGCCCGCCCAGCCTCACCCAGTCCTGGTCCTGGGTCACTGGATGGTGCAGGGCTGGCCCAGGCGGGTGAGTACTGGGCCCCCTCCCCAGCCCTCCTTTCCGTCACCCTTACGTGCAAATGCGTGGAGCACTTGGCAACTTGCAAAGCATTTTTTACATTTATTGTCCTGTGTAATTCTCTCGAAAATCCTTGAAAAGGGCCTAGGCCGAGATGATTATCTCATTTTCTCCATGAGGTTCAGAGAGGTTGTGGCTGATGAATGGCAGAACTTGGGCTTGAATTCACATCACTCGACTCTAAAACGAATAATCTTTCCACTCTATTTGTCTGCCTGCATCGTATGATGGCCCAAGCTTGAATTATTGATTTTCTTATTTTTTCTTTTGAAAGGGCTGTCATGTAATCCTAAAAATCCTGTGTCAATTACCAAAACATGGCATTTTGTACTCTGGTGATCTGGCACACTATTTTCTTTTCTTTTCTTTTTTTTTTTTTAAAGCTTATTCATTTATTTTGAGAGAGAGAGAGAGAGAGAAAGAGAGAGAGAGAGAGAAAGTGAGATCAGAGAAGGGGCAGAGAGAAAGGGAGAGAATCCCACACTGTCAGTGCAGAGCCCGAGGTGGGCCTTGAACTCACGAACTGTGAGATCATGACCTGAGCCGAAATCAAGAGTCAGACGTGTAACTGACTGAACCCCCCACACTTTTTTCTACTTTGCCTCTTGGACTTCTTGGATCTCTTTCACCCTCACTGCCTTGCTGCCAGCAGCATACTGGTCCCAGTGGGCAAGATGCTCTCACTTTGTGCCCATCCTTCTATTTCTCAGAGCACCACCGGCATCAAGCGATACGGTAATAGGTTTTACCAAACCTTTGGGATCACAAGGGCGTAATGAGAAATTTTAAAGCCAGATGTTAAATATCACTGCTTCCATCACCAGAAGGGAAAAGAAAAAGGTTAGTTCCTTCACAGAGACCCTTCATGAAGTACCCCATTGCTCTGCCTTGATTTTCTACTTATTTCCTTTTTCACAGAGAAAGCCCTTCTACGACCCTTTCCAGGATGCACCTCTTCCTTCTTTAAGGAAATCATCATCTTCTGCTCACAGAAGTTGGCTTTGTCCAAGCATCTATCCTACGGATCCCTTCAGTCTTATTGAGTTGCTACAACACAATAGCATAGACTGGGTGGCTTCAACAACAACAATAATAACAACAAACATTTATTTTTCACAGTTCTGTAGTCTGGGAAGTCCAAGATCAAGGTACCGGCAGACCCTGTATCTGGTGAGAGGCCTCTTCCTGGTTTTCTGGTAGCCTTCATATTCCTGTGACCTCACATGGCAGAGAGAGCAAGCACTAATCTCTCCCTTATAATCACACTAATCCCATCCTAAGGGCTCTGCCGACCTCATGACCTTATCTAAACCTAATTAGCTTTTTTTTTATATATAAAAAAACAGTTTATTTATTTGTGGGCACCTAGATGGCTCAATTGGTTAACCCTCTGACTTGTGATTTCGTCTCAGGTCATGATCTCATGGTGTGTGAGTTCAAGCCCCTGTCGGGCTCTGTGTTGTCTCTGTGGTACCTGCTTGGAATTCTCTCTGTCTCTCTCTGTCTCTCTCTCTCTCAAAATAAATAAATAAACTTTTAAAGTTTTGTTTTTTTATTATTTTAACTTATTCTGAGAGAGGGGGGAAGGGGCAGAGAGAGAGGGAGAGAGAGAGAATTCCAAGCAGGCTCTGCACTGTCAGTGCAGAACCCAACGCGGGACTCAAACTCAGAAACCTTAAGAAACCTGAGCTGAAATCAAGACCCGGATGCTCAAGAGAATGAGCCACCATGGTGCCTCATATCTAAACCTAATTAGCTTCTAATACAATCTCACCGAGGGTTAGGAGCTCCAGCGTATTAATTTGGTGGGGGGCGGGGGGGGCACAGATATGCAGTCCGTAACACCTCTTACACAGGCCATCTGTGGGGCAAAGGGATTCATGAGTTCATTCCCAACTTTGGTGCATGAAGGAGGAAAGATCTTGTCAAATCACACCTGCTTTGAGGGCTCTTCTAGTGTGAGGTGAAGATACAGGCTTCCAGCCACCTGAGGACCACTCCTGTTCACGTGTCATATGTAGATGCACACTCGCATGTCCCCCAAGGGCACACACAAGTGCTCGCAGGCAGCTCAAACTAATCCTGGGTTTAGACGACGGCTGTTTTCCTACGGCGACATAATTTTCAATCCTTTCCCTGGCCAACAGCACAGGCGAGCCTCCACTTTTCTCTTCCTCTCCACTGGCTTTCAGGCTCATGTACAGGAAGCTTTCTGTGCAGGCCAAGTGGGGATCCACTACAGTACCTTCCTGACCAGGGGACCCATGTACCTCTTACTCCATCTCTGGCTGCAAAAACAAAGGGACACACACTTTAAATCAGAGTCTGACCTTGTATTAGCTACACCGAGGCTTCTGTCTACAGTTCTTCTTGTCCAGAGTTAGATGGAGTAACACTAGCCTGTTTCTCTCAGCAGTGGGGGATTCATGGAAGCAAGTGCCATTCCTTCTCCAACTTTGTATTTTCACAGCCTGAAACATACCTGACACACAATGGTTTGTCTACAGGCTGACTGACTGACTGAATGGACTAAAAAATATGAGTGTTCCTGAAACTAAAGGAAATTTAGAGGAATGGTGGATACTGTACAATTATATTTTTAAGCAATAGTAAAAATGATATACTTCTTCTGTATCATTTTGGGCTCTTAACATCTGTCAGGTGAAGTCTTTGTATTGATTTCTATATTTACTAAGGCATCTACTAGAATAGTACTTTAAATAAATTCACTGCTGGGGCGCCTGGGTGGCTCAGTTGGTAAAGCGGCCGACTTCAGCTCAGGTCATGATCTCACAGTTTGTGAGTTCGAGCCTTGCGTCGGGTTCTGTGCTGACAGCTCAGAGCCTGGAATCTGATTCAGATTCTGTGTCTCCCTCTCTGACCCTCCCCCCCTCACACTCTATGTCTCTCTCTCAAAAAAAAAAAAAAAATTAAAAAAAATAAATTCACTGTAGTTTCTGGTCTTCATGATCCCTAACATGATATTTTTCTTATAGAAACATTTTGAATAAATTAATTTTAGGTCACATACATGTCTTAATTTTTAGGTTGTTTTTGAAGTCAGTGATCTAGAAAATCCAATTATCGCATCAAAACTTTCCTTGATGATGACAGACTAGTCAATGCTGGAAACATTCTTTACATTTTAGAACACAGCTTTGTAATTTTTTCCTCAATCGAAGACAAAAGTTTGGCAATTGCTTTTAGATGTAGCTTCTGGGTAGAATTTTCATGAATTTTATGTAGTGTTTCTGATAAGAGAAATTTTAAAAATTTGTGCACAAATTCTTAACAATTCAGTGTAAAGTATGGCAGATTAACTCAAGGAAATGTCCTTGAAAATAGAATACAATTTGGAAAATAAGAGAGAAAAGATGAGATGGTTAGGAACTGATCTGGGATTTCACCATCTGTAGTATGGACTTTCTAAAGAGAGAGAGAGAGAGAGAGAGAGAGAGAGAAATAGAGTACAGGAAATTATCAAAGAAAAAAATTGAAGAAAATTGATCAGAAAGGAAAAGACACAATATGTTTCCATATTGAAGGGGCCATATAATGCCCAGGCTGATGTTTATTTATTTATTTATTTATTTTAAATAAAGTTNGAAACTCAACTGACTTAGCCCCCCGGGCCCCGCCCCTGCCCCCCAGCTTGATGTTTAAAAAGACCCATATTAAGGCAAACCATTGTCTCAGAACAGCCTAAAGCCTTCAGAAAAGGGAAAAAAAGCAATTCACATAAAAAGGAATCTGGGGCGCCTGAGTGGCTCAGTCGGTTAAGCATCCGACTTCGGCTCAGGTCATGATCTCACGGTTCGTGGGTTCGAGCCCCGCGTCGGGCTCTGTGCTGACAGCCAGCTCTGAGCCTGGAGCCTGTTTCGGATTCTGTGTCTCCCTCTCTCTCTGACCCTCCCCTGCTCCTGCTCTCTCTCTCTCAGAAATAAATAAAACATTAAAAAAAAAAAAGGAACAAGAATCTAAACTGTTACTTGTTCAGCAGTAATGGGAAACCGGAAGATGATATGGTAATCACTGCAAAGTTTGGAGAACACATTATTTCCAGTCCATAATTCTATATCCAACCAAAATAGGACTGGGTGTGAGGGCAAAGTACAAATAATTTTAAACATGCAAGGCCTTATACTTTTAATGCCTATGCACCCTTTATTGGGAAGCTACTGACAAGCACGCCTCCTAGAAATGAGGGAATAAACCATGGGGACAGAAAGATGCAAATGCTCCAGAAAACAGGGTTCTGCCACCAGAGAGGAAGGGTATTTGGATAATGCTGATGTAGGGAAATCCCAGGATGCACTTCGGGCAGCAGGCAGCCAGCCCCCAAGGCCTTCTTGGAGGGAAGTCCCCAAAGGGTGTCTGTGTGTGTGGAATGAAACTGATAGACCCCCTGATGACACGGGAAGGGCTGTCACCTCATGACCGGAGTATTTGGAAATAATCCTGTGACTGGTACATAAAAAGCTAAGACATATTTTAAAAAAGAAAATGAAGCGATTTTTTCCCCCCAGGAAAAATGCAAAGTTCTGTAAGGAAGGAAATATGCTCCCGGTGCACCCATGTCTCAGCTGTGAGTAACATTCCCATGGTCACACTCATGTCAGTATTGAATATTAATTTACCAGAAAATGTGATAAAGTGTGTCAGGAGGGTGGGGAGGTAGGAGATGTGTGTGCCCCTGTGGTGCTGGTCTAAAAGAGTAAGCATGTCATCCTCCATGGTGACAGACAAGTCAGCGGAGAGTGTCTGAAGCTGACAACTGATCCAGAAGTTGCCGGTTGAGCGTGTCATTCAGCAAAGTTCAGTATCAAATACATGAGGCCACTAGGCCGCTAAGGATGGACAGCAGCCGCCTCTGAGCAGTAGAACGCAGGGTGGGAAGGGGGGGTGCAAACTCTCTGGTCCTTTCTCCCGCCTTCTTTCTCTCTATGCATTTTCAGCGATCCTACACTGACCGGACGAATAGAGAACTTTATCTTGAGGTCCTGGCAAGAAAGGAATGAAGCTGAGTCCGTAATGTTGCCATGTAAAGCTGAACGATCTTTTACCCCATTATTCAAATTTTTATGAGGCTCCAACTGCATTGGGTCTTTTCGAGAGCCTGGCACTATCCGGGCAGCAGAGATGAGATTTGAAAGGAAGAAGTTCTGTCCATAAACTAGCATTTGGCTCAACTTCATGCAACGTGAAAGCTTGCAGAGGTGTGACAGGTCAGCCACAGCCACATGGACTTGTTCATTTTGGCATGGCCACCCTACGAGCAGGTTTTTTGGTGTTTTGTTTTTTTTTTGTTTTGTTTTGTTTTTTGCTTTAAAGATGATCCTGAATTGACATACCATATGAAATCAGTGAGGAGAAACAGATGGTGGTTTGGGAGGTTTTACTCTGTTCTGAGAATGGAGACACAGGAGGGGCTCAGAGAAGACACAATGCTGACATTTTGGTAAATCTGGAACTTATTTTATAACCCTGTGTCCCGCCTTTGCCTCTGTTAAGCCATTTATTGAGCAATGCCTAGGGGATGAAAGAATCAAAGTATTTACTTTTTTTTCCTCAACTCTCCCTGCTCCTTATCTTCTCCTTCCTCCATTCTGTCCTTGTTTCCTACCAGTGAGCTACTAAAGTCCTCATCCTTCCTAGCCACCTTCCGTGGGTCTGGGCATCCGCAGCTGAGCGCCTGGGTGGGTAAGGCCATTGGCTGTGGGGACATTTTCACCCTTAGGGATGCGGTTGCATTGAGATACAGTGGCTTTGGTTCTAAATAGGCTCTCAAGACATCTGGCCCATTAAGGCAAATAGTATTATTTGTGAGTGATTATCGCTAAGAAGGCTCAGGCATGTATTGTGTGACCCGTTAATTGAGAAATTACCTCCTGTCCTCACTTTGCTACTATGCACCACAAATGATGATGCATTTGACAAACTTCTTGTGAGTTTTGTGTTCCAGCTCAGCCCTGCATATGTAAAGCTGTCTGTTCTTTATTTATTCTGCATGCCCTTAAGTGAGTTCTTTTGAATGCAACATGGTTTCTTCCCTGTTAAAACTACCCAAGCTTCTGCAAGGGTTGAATAAAAGAATAGAAAGTAGTAGGTCTGGGTTGCATCTGGCTGCCATGAAAACCGTAGGATTATGTATCTGTAAATCCTCTGAGGAGTAGCCAATATGAGCATTGCTCACTTTTCTGTTTCTTCCAGGAATTCTGTGAAGTTTGAGCATAGCTGCACAATCTCCTCTTCCTATGCTAGATAGGAGAAGTTATATTTCTGGAAGCCCTTAGCGCCATTAAGAGAGGCTAAAAGGATTCTTAAGGGGATGACAGGGGATAAGTGTCCTAAGCCCAGTTCTCAACCAGGTGTCCTATTCCCTTTGTACAGAGAGTGGCCATGGAGGGGTGCCTGGATGGTTCTGTCTGTTGAGTGTCCCACTCTTGATTTTGGCTCAGGTCATGATCTTGTGATTCATGGGATCAAGCACCATCAAGCCTGGGTCAGGCTCTGCACTGATAGTGTGGAGCCTGCTTGGGATTCTCTCTCTTTCTCTGTCTGTCTCTCTCTCTCTGCCCTTCCCTCACTTGCATGTGTGCATTCTCTCTCAAAATAAATAAACTTAAAAAAAATAAAAAGACAGTGGCCGCTGAAAGTCTTCTTCTGTTTCTGATGTCATGTGGCTGGTACTTAATGCCTGTCTGACGTGTGAATCAAGGACTCAGTAAATGGCATGTAGGAAACCACGTGAAGTTCTCTGAGTCCCCAGAACTCACAGTCTGCCTTCAGATGACCTAGGTTGCTTTCCCAACTCTGTCACTTTTCTTGTCCAGTGACCTTAACTCGGTTTTTCAGAACCTCAATTTCTTTATCTGCAAATAGAGATGATTTTAGTTACATTTTGTGGGTAGTAATTATGAGCATGCATGACAAAAATGTGTGTGAATATATTTTTTATTTAGCCTTAATAATGTAAATGATCAATGAAAATAAATTTGTGCTCTCTGTTATCAAGACAATTTGGTGCATTTATGTTTATAATCCAGCACATGAAATAAGAATTATTTGATATTTGAGCATTCAGGCCAGCAGAACTAAAGTAACAACAATTTTGTGTATGTAATATGAGCACAAAGTGCTTTTAGCGGGAGGAAATTTGATTCAAGTGTAAATAAGTCTCTACATACTCTAGCTTACATTGATATCTTCTCTTCACATTTTCTACAGCATGTGCTTTTTCTGCTATTCAGTTAGCACTTGGTTCAGTAAGGACGTGTAATTGAATAACAATTATTAACGAGAGAGAGAGAGAGACAGAACTTTTCTTCTGCCAAAGAGAATTTTTACTTGGCAGCCAAGTGTACCATCCACCTCCCAGTCTGCTTCCAAAAACGTTATTCTTTTTTTTTTAATTTTATTTATTTATTTTGAGAAAGAGAGAGAGAGCATGCAAATACAAGTTGGGGAGAGGCAGAGAGAGAATCCTAAGCAGGCTTTGCATGTCAGCACAGAGCCTGATGTGGGGCTCGATCTAACGAACTGTGAGATCATACCTCAGCCAAAATTAGGAGTCAGATATTTAACCACCTGAGCTACCCAGTCACCCCCAAAAAGTCACTCTTTATACTACAAAATCTACAGAGGGAAGGCAGGAAGAAGATGCAGGAAGATGATGATGGAGAGGAAGATTTTTCTAGGAACTCTTTGCAAATGAGAAGCTCTTGATAAAGAAGCTGTGGAAAAGTTGGGAAGAGAAAAAAGTTTGTCAGTTTGACACAAGTCTAGTGGACATTCTTTTTCTTTTAACTTTTAATGTTTATTTTTTTGAGAGAGAGAGACAGAGAGACCGAGACAGAGACAGAGAGAGTGCAAACTGGGGAAGAGCAGAGAGAGAGGGAGACAGAATCCAAAGCAGGTTCCAGGCTCTGAGATGCCAGCACAGAGCCTGACATGGGGCTTGAGCCCATGAACCATGAGATCATGACCTGAGCCGAAGTCAGATGCTTAACTGTCTGAGCCACCCAGGCGCCCCAAAAGTGGGCATTCTTTAAGATTATTTCTCACAGGTTGACTTCCCCATGGCATTTCTTAGAGACTGGCCTGTGCAGTTCATGGGTTTAATAGGATTATAGTCATAGGTGAAAAGCACCATACGCTTTTCTTTGTGCAGCCAAATAGTCTCATCTTTTTTGTCACTTCCAATAGATTCCTGCCTAGTTAACCCTTTTTCCAACCATGAGAATAATTTCTGTGAAACACAAATGTGATTTTATAATCTTCTATTTTTATAATCTTTTTATAATCTTGTATTTAGAACCCTCTCTGATGGCATAGACCATTCACCCCTGTTATTTAAATGTGATACACAAGCACACACTCACATCCATGGGCCGTTTGGCCCTTTGACTCCTCAGGATGGCACTTCCACTCTCCCCAGGAGACAGTCTTCAGTAACCAGTAAATAATAACGATCTTCACTCAAAGAGTTAAGAGGAAGATGTTCCAGCAGAAGATGGAGAACAGAGATGTTCTCCTGGACGCCTCAATAATCACAGCCTAAGCCCACATGTGATGCCAACCAAAGAGGCAAAGGCAGAAGCCACTCCCCATGTGAAGTTCAACCAACAAATGGAGGTACCAGTGACATACCAGGGGTATGGTGGGAGTATCTGTCCTGACAGAGAACAGTGTTTCATCACTGCTGTTGTTGTACGTTTCCAGCTCATGATATCACTTCCTGCACCACAAGTGTCCTGCTCCCCTCCCCCCTCTCCACCCCAGGATTGCACCTCTCCCCCCCTCTTCCATAGCTAGAAAATTGAGCAAGCATGTCACATGTTTGACATGGAAATGTCAACGACAGGGAAATGCCTGGTGACCATTTGAGTGGTGGGCTCTCAAGACTGCAGAAATCATGACTTGAGGTCTGATTGGAGTCCATGAGGTTCGGCATTATGCGTCCATGCACAATAATACCAGCGGAATGAGTCCATGTCTGGGACTCTGGAGATGGGATGCTGGACCCAGAAAGACTAGACCACCATGAGAGAGAAAAGAGCACCGGGGTTGTTGATGCAGGTGCAAGTAGGATGTTGACTTTGGCTGGCACACCTCTATTCACATTTTGAACTTCGGGTTGCTTTTCTAAGTCCTCGTCACCTCCTTTCAAGAGGGTCTATTAAATTAAGTCCTGAATTTGTTACCCTTTTAAGGTGCTTTATAAAGGAAAGTGGTTTTTTCTTCAGTGCAGCTGTCTCAGTTACTCTAAAACCTGATGCATTTTGATTTAGAGTTAAAGCTCAGGTTGCTTAAAACAGGCAGTTATTTGAAATCATGGCTGTTTCCAACAAACCCTTAAAGGATAGAAGGTGATTCACATGATACAAGGAAAGGGGAACTGGTCAAATACTAAAACTAATGTTACCAGCAGCTGGACAGAAATTAAAAAGGGAGGGTTGGGGCTTGGATGGAGGCCAGTGCTTTTGACAGGATCCCTTCCCATGCTCCATAATGGGCATAGATCACTGACACGTACATGGTAAAGCCCATACTCCTAAATATGGCAGATATAAGCTTGGAATCCCGCCTACCTCTTCTGCTCCATCTTTCTGCCTTGTCCCTTGCTTGTGTCCTATCTCTGAGCTCTAGCCACCCCTAAGCAGCCACATCTCTGACTGTGACACACGCTTTCATGCCTCCGTGCCTTTATATGTTCTATTTCCCTTCCTTGGGAAGCTTGATTGCTTTTCTAAAGCTTTCTATATTCCTCTTCAAGAACAAGCAAAATATCATGTCTCTCATGGGCATTTCTCTGGTTCCATTTCCACTCACATCCCACGCAAAAGCAATTTTTTTCTCATTTGTAATGCTTTGTTCCAGAGTCAGAATGCTACGTTTGACTCCTATCTTCCCCACTTAATGCTGTATGATCTTGGAGAAGTTGCTTAATCTCTCTGTGCTTCAATTTCCTCAATTGATCACGGGCATAACAGCAATAATAGTACTACCACTTATAAAATTTTAATGAGGATAAGGTTCTTAGAAATTCTCCTGGAATCACATAGTAACTAAATAAGTGCTATTATTTATTATTTTTATTGTTACTTATTATTGCTACTACATTACCATCATCATATATACCTCCCTAGTGCTTTCATTCACACAAATATTATTCACATAATTATTGTTTGTGTTGGTCTTACTCAATCTCATCTATTTTTAATCCTCAGGACTTACCATAATATTTGGCATAAAGAGATGTCCAGTAAATATTTCTGAATTCCAATTATTGGTGTCTATGTTTTTTCTTTCCTTGTCAGATAATTAGTTCCTTGAAGTGCATTTTCTACTTTATAATAATCTTTAGGGATGCTAGCCCAGTACTGTGAACATAATATGCACTCAAAAATCTACTGAAGAAACCAGTGAATTAATGAAGAATGTATAGAAATGACTAAATGTTGGCTTCCAGAAGTCAGGGCAGACCCCTGTTGTAATGGAAGACTTGGCCCCAGCTTGTCATGCGGGGTCAACTGGAGAACCGAAAGCCAATATTTTGGTCCAATTCTTTGCTTCATAAGCTTCTGCTGAAATTGAAAAGCAGGCAAGATGTAGTGTTAAAGATGAAGGTCTGCCCTCTGAGCCTGCAGCCAAGACTCAGAAGCCATAAGGGACAAATAAGGGATTCACGTGGGGACGGTTAGGTGGACTAGATGGCTAGCATGTTCTCTGTAAATCCAAGAGGTAAGATTCTGTGCCTCACAGCTTTAAAAGTCTGTATTTCCACAAAATTGTGCTCTTATAATTAAAGTTTCTGTTCTTCCACAAACTAGTGGACATTATTTGATTGAATGTTTCCTTATGTTACATTTGTTAGGTTACAAATAGCTTAAAGTCATAATTTTCCTCCAGAGGGATTAGACTGAATGCAACACTTTGATTCAACTTCTAGCTGAGAGAATGTATTTCCATGGAGGTGCTGTTTTGCACCCCAAGAATGTGGGGTGTTTTTGATCCATTTCCCATCCTCCTTGAGGAAGAACATTCTGAACTTTGGATTGATTATTTAACAGCTTTTACTATTAAATACTATTCCTTTAAAGGGACACTTGTTAAGCTGTTTGAGCCCTGAATTTATGTTTTGTTTAAAGAGTGCCTTTTAAGGTTTAGATCAAGAGATTTGGGGGAAATGGCTTAAGTTAAAAAATGAGAAGTTACTTGAGCTCAAATGTAACCTTTAAAGACTTTGCCAGGGACCTGGAACACACAGAAAAAAAAATGTGGAGTCTTTATAAACGGAATGTTAGACTTTTTACTCCTCTTCTGTAAGATGTTAGAAATGAAAAGCGAAAATGGAAAGATAAATGAAAAAGGGATTTTGAAAGTTATTCATCAAGGAACCCAGTCATTGCCTGAAACAGCACGGGAGGTAGAGCATCTGCCTTTTGAAGGTGCCTCAGACAGGCTCAAATGCCCAGGAAGCCTGAGCATGGCTTCCCGAAGCCCCTTTCCATGATGGTTTACCCACCATGAAAGCTCTGCTTTAGTACCTGCCTCTGCCTTTGGTGGCTGTCTTTCTCCCAGGCTGAAGGCAGCACTCCTGTATTCATTTAATGTCCATATTCCCTTCTAGCCCTGGTATATTACAGAATAAAGACTCACCTAAAAGTGAGAAGACAGTCATTTATTCACTAAGGGAGTGTTTCGTGAGAGCCCACGGTGCTATGCCTAGCACTGGATTGGTTCTGGAAGTTCAGGGACGGCATGGCTCAGGCACTGTTGGGTGCTCCTGGAACCGTTTCTTTTTCCTCCTGGACCTATAGGTAACTGTACTTTTTAGTCCATCTGCAGTCAGGTGAGACCACATGCCTGGATTCTGCCTAACAGATTTGAGTAGAAGTAATATCAGCCACCTCCAGACCAGTCTCCTAAAATATCATGTAGGATCTTACTCTTGATGTCTCTTTCACCATCTCTAACTGAAAGCAGAAGATCTAGAAAAGGAATCCAAGGCTAGGCATTAGCTTCATCTCCATGTCAGAAAGTCTGGGTTCTTGAATTACCACGTGGATGGGAGTCACCTAGGAAACTGTCTGCCTAGAAACAACTGCAGAGGACTTTGTGTGATCAAGCAATGAACTATAATGCTGTGAAGCTCCTAGATCTCAGAGTTGATTTATTACTGCAGCAGCTATATTATGTTTTCTGACCCTAATAGAAATGAGTAAAATACAGATCTTGCCTTCAAGGAATTGACGTTTTGGTTGGGAGAAGCATATAAATAAAAAATTATAAAGTAATATGCTCAGTATAGCAAATGAGATGTAAGACACAATGGAACTAGAGCAGGAAGTAAGACGGGGAAATGATAGTGATAGACTTTCTGGAGGAAACTCACCACTGTGTATTGCTCACAAGTGTGGGCATGTTTGGGGTGAAGGCTGTGGGTGGAGAGAAGAGAATGAGAGGCAGGTCAGTGTTGCTGGAGCAGGAAAGATATAGTTATGCATGGTGACACATGGGGCTGGAGAGTGAAGTAGGTGACAGATCTTACAAAGTCTTACCCATCACGCCAGGGACCTGGGCCTTTTGAGATCAGTACTGTCCAAAGGGGTGATGTAAAAAGCTTGTGTCAGGATGTGCATCAACAGTCTATTTCTTTCATGGAGAAAATCGGCTGGACTAAGTAACAAGCATAGTGATATAGTCAGTTCCCATTCTGGCATAAGCTTCTTCATGTCCAGGAAACCGCTCACTCATCTGATGGCCACAATTAAGTGGCCCTGCTTTAGACAAATGATGCTGCTTTCTGTGGGTGATGGGTGCGAAGGGTGTATATCCAGGGCAGGGACCACTCAAGGGGCATGGGAAGTAATTCCAGAGGAAGAGGATGAACACCTAAACTAGGGCAGCCGTGGGACCGGTGCACAGGAGGAAATGGATTTCGGACATAGTGCAGGAGCAGAGCACAGTGTGGACGGTGAGGGAGAGAGAGAATTAAAAGCTAGGTTTGTCTGACAACAAAACCTATGCTCTTTTCACCATCATACATTGTACAATGATTTTAAGGAGAGCTAAGGCACCAGGCAGAATGTGAATTGAATTTTGGTAGTAGATCATTTATAAGAGCCATCCTTGCTATATTTTCACAGGCAATATCCTTTAATAAAAGGCAGAATGTTCCTTTTGAGGAGCATAAACAAAATTCAGTGCAAGGGCTTTGAACTAATCTGACATTAGGTATATAAAAAAAGACCAGGTTGATCAGCAAGTGACAGGGAAATAGGGAACTTTTATATAGACTGGAAAAAAAATCAATACTAGCATAATAGTTTACAGAGGCAATGCATTTTTTTAAGTTAAAAATCCCTGAAGATGAGCAGACTAGTCGATAGGTATAGAAACTTTTGAGGACATAATTCTCATTCAGTACAGATAAGCAGTTATCCAAAGCCAATTATCTGATATAATAAGGAAAGAGCTCATGTTTTCGCAAACTGTCTTCCTTTGAGTGTGTTTTAGGAATAATTATTTTCAAAGTTAGCCAGGTTATTGGGGGAATTTTTTACATCTAACCAGAGAGAAAAAGAGGAGGAAGATTTTGGTTATATAACAACGTGTTTATTTCTTTTTTAATGCTGTATTTATTTTTGAGAGAGAGAGGTAGAGACAGCATGAGCAGGGGAGGATCAGAGAGAGAGGGAGACACAGAATCTGAAGACAGGCTCCAGGCTCTGAGCTAGCTGTCAGCACAGAGCCCGACGCGGGTTTTAGGATTCCCATAGCATGGAAAAGCTTAGTATGCCACTTGAGGAGATGACAGTTTCCCCATCTGTTCTAGTTTCACCAGGCTGCCTATCTTAGAGGCTACTCAGCACCATTCCCAGTTCATAACTGTCCAAGGATTTGGGAGTAGCCCCGCCCCACGGTGGCAGAAGGGTGGGGAGCCCAGAGGCTCTGCATTCAGGCAAAGCTGGCCTTACTCCTGCTCTGATCTGGATCTCATTCTCCCTCTACCTTGATTCAGTGATTGAAATTCTTACTTTCATTTTTAATGTTTATTTATTTTGAGAGAGAGGGGGGAGCGAGAAAGAGAGCATGCACACGAGCTGGGGGATAGTCAGAGGGAGGAAAGAGAGAATCCCAAGCAGCCTCTGCACTGTCAGGGCAGGGCCTGATGCGAGGCTTGATCTCACAAACTGTAAGATCATGACCTAAGCCAAAACCAACAGCCACATGCTCAACTGACTGAGCCACCCAGGCGCCCCAAGTGATTGAAGCTATTTTGTGATAACCTGAGGCCTAAGTCTCTGTCTTGATTTTTTTCACTCATTATCTCTGTTAGTTGGCCTAATCTAGGCTTCAGTACAATAACAACTAAGCCCCCAAATCTCAGTGCTTAATACATAAAGGCTCATGAGTCTGGCAGTTCTCTAGAATAATTTCTTCTCAAGCAGTGACTTCAAGAGCTCCATTTCTTGCTTCCTGCTGTTGTACCATGTGGAAAACAATTTCTAGTTCGGCTGGCAGGGGAAGGGTGGGCTGGAGGGTTGTGCTCTGTCTCCTAAATGCATTAACGTGGACATGACACACACGACTCAATGCCTATTGGCCAGAACGAGTTGCATGGCCTCCTCTAACTGCAAGGGGACTTGAAATTTAGGAAAGCCTACAGATTTTAGTAAGTGATAAAGAACTCTGTGAAAATGAGATCAGGCAAATAAATGAGAGCTCACTGATATTTTCATCCTTTTTTATTTTCCTTAAAAAAATCTTGTAACAAGTTGACAATCAGTGGAATGTTCTTTGTGTCTTAACAAGACATAAAACAGCAGTGTTGGTGGGTCTAGGAAACATAATGGGTGAGGCTTTAGGTTCTTGAGAACTTTGCTATCTCCAGTGAGTCCTCTGAGATTAGGTCACATAGTTTGTCTCATGGAGTAATAAAAGGTAGCATGGCTGAGCTGGTCCCAAGTTGGCTGAATGTTCAGTTCAGACAGAGCTAAAGAAAAACAGTTGCCCAGTGGCCTTTCAACTCTTCTCCTTTCCTGTTATTTCTTCAGCCATTTATAGTCTCGTGTCTGGATAGAGCTGGGCCAAAGTTTGGCAGGATTTGAAGTAGATAAATCATTTGCAGACTAGCAAGGGCCTCACAGCTTTACTGGGAAAGGGAAATTTGAAGCTTGGATTGGAGTAGACCAGTGTCTCCTTTTCCTGGCCAAGAATGTTTTCCTTTTAACCCCCATGGAGGCTAAAGCACAATGTTAGAATCGCACATGCTACACACCTTCAATGGGTAAATGCCCTGCTAGGCATTTGGTGGGTCTAAGGATTCCCTGCAGGCAAAGCAAATGGGAGTTGGACATGATGTGGGTGACATGGGGCATTACAGTTGGATGAGTGGAGTGTGAAGCCCACCTTAGTGTTTTCTACTAGTATCTCTTCTTGAATAGGATTGGCTACTGAAAAAAGGCTTTGTTTTTCACTTTTACATAAAGTCAGAGACTTACTACTGCACCTGATAGAAAACAGAGGGGAGAAAACCAACAATAAGTCCTTTCCTCTCTCTCCTCTACCCCTTTCTTCATCCTGCATCTCCAACCAGTTATTACAGCCTCACGATTGTGCCTCTGAATATTTCCCCAATCTGATTTATACTCTCTACATGATTGCCTTTGCCTTAGGTTAACGTTCCACCGTAGCTCATCTAGAATATTTTAATAGCATCCTAACTGGTCTTACTACCTCCTGTCTCAATTTAACCAGTTTGTTTTTTTATTCTTCTATTCAGAGTGATATTTCAAAACCCAAATATAATCATGTTACAGATGTGTGTAAAAATTTTCAGTGGCTTTCGATCAGCTGTGGAATACATTCCAACCTGCCTGTTGTAGTTCATATGACTTGTTGTGATGTGACTGCTGGTTTTTCTCTATGGTCTCTCATCTCTATGCTCAAGTGTGGATGGAATAACCTGTAGTCACCAGACTGTCTTCTGCCCATTTGTGCCTCTGTTCTTTCCCACATGTTCTACCCAGAATGCTGTTCTTCTTACTTCTTCATCTTGCAAACACTTTAATCTTTCAGGCTTTTGCCCAGATATCACTTCCTTCAGGGGAAACTTTCTAGATCCCTTCAGTTTGGTTAGAAATCCTATATCAGGGCTCTCATAGCACTTGTTCTATCAAACCATCATTCTTAACATACTCAGAATCTTCATGTAGACACTGAACCTCTTGAAGGCAGGAGCCATATCTCTAACCTTGTCTCTATCGTGTATGGCTCTGTTTTTGGACCCTCCATTGTGTTCTATTGATCTATATGTTTATTGTTATGCCAAGGTCACACTGTCTTAATAACTGTAGCTTTATAATAAGCCTTGAAATCAATTACTGTAAATGCCACTTTTTGTTCTTTTCAAAGTAGATGTGGCTATGTATATGTGAAAAATTACCACGACTGGAGCCATTTAAAGTATTCCCAGAGCCGTCACTGCAGAGAAATTGCCTTAACTTGCCTTTGTCTGGATGGGACCAAAATCTTTGGACTGGGCAAAACAGCATTTGTTTTATAAGCAGTTGTTAAAGTCTGCAGGACAGTGGGCATCCGGATCGATCATAAGACTGTTGGCCGTGGACTTTCTGAAGACACACTAGTTAACGAATTCATATCAGGAATGGTTTCCTTTGCTGACAGCAATAGAATAGATGATCAATGTGTAACCCAAAGTGGCTAAGCCTGTTAGTACAAATTGACAATACTTTTTCTCTTTTATTCAAGTCATATAATTGCCCCCCTTCCTCTTTCTTTCTTTTTTTTTTTTTAATGTTTTTATTTATTTCCGAGAGAGAGAGAGAGAGACAGCAGGAGCAGGGGCGGGGCAGAGAGAGAGAGAGACACAGAATCAGAAGCAGGCTCCAGGCTCTGAGCTGGCTGTCAGCACAGAGCCCGACGCGAGGCTCAAACCCACGAACCGTGAGATCATGACCTGAGCCGAAGTTGGAAGCTTAACCACCACCCAGGCACCCCCCCCCACCTTCCTCTTTCTTATAAAATCCCCTTACTTTTGCCCCCTAGGTGGAACATTGTTTGGATTTCTAGCTGAATCTGTACTCCCTGAATTGCAATTCTTTGATCCCAAATAAATGCTTGTTTGCCTCTTATTTTCAGGTTGGCATGTCACTTTTATATCACCCTGTAAATTCAGAACCAGCTTGTCACTTTCAATAACCGAAACCTCTTTGGGATTTTGATTTGGATTCTATTTAATCTATAGATCCATTTGGGGGTATAAACATCTTACCAATATCGAGTCTTCTGACCTAGGAACATGATATATCTCTCTATTTATTTATGTCATCTTTCATTCTCCCAGAAATGCTTTGTAACTGACAGCATATAGTCCTTCGTATCTCTTGTCTCTTAAAAAAACACTAGTAAGTGAAAACACAGATCTAGGAAACAAATAAATCCAGAGAGGATTCTTTTCTTTCCAGTTGGATTCAACAAAAAGTTCTTAAGTACAAGCAAATCCCACAATGGAATGAATGCATCAACGAGTAGGTACTGAAACGCACTCTGGACAACTGAGTGCCTGCTGTGATTTGGAGAATTTGCATCAATAGAAACCCACCAAGTCCGAAGACTCCAGGAAGTAAAGGATGCCTGCATTGTGTTTACCTCACTCCTCCATGGGATTTGTTTTGGTGCTTTGCAGGCAAAAATTTGCATTTTTCTGAGCCTGGTGGTCTGCACCAGACAGAATCAGCATCTGGGAGGGCAAAGCTGGGTTGAGTCGTAGTGACTAGGGCCTGGGATCCCCTGAGCCCGTGAGTTCCTGTCAGCCTGATGACTCCTACAAGTGACTCTCCCACCCACACAGAGCCAGACTATGCATGTGGGATGAGGGCTGGCTCCGCCAGTCAGGCATAATTTATGGACAACTACAGAAAGCAGAAAGGCTTAGGCTAGACTGATAACGCAGAGGGAGCCGTATCCTCAAGGCTATGCCAATACCTACCAGGTTGTGAGAAGGTCACAGACATGGTCCTGTTCAGTTGGACCTGCTTAGAAGTGAACCTTCCTAGAGTTCAGTTCAGCGATGCCTGACCCCCATCCTAGCTCAAAAGCCTCTAGTGGCCCCCTCAGACCCACTAACTAGTCCAAATTCCTTTTTGTGAAATTTAAATCCCTTCCCAATCATCCTCCAAATACCTACCGGGCCTTATATCCTGCGTATTGTCCACATTTATTCTGCCCCCAGTAACATTGGAGTGTTCTGTCTGCGTGGAATGATCTAACTCTCCTACTTTACGTTTTCTTTTGCTTTCTGAGAAGTTTCTGCGATTTCATCTTCCGCTTGTTGTATTGCAGTTTTCATTTTTACTATCCACCCAGGCCATCCAGCCCAGGCTGTTGGAATAACATTCCTAAATTACAGCTCTATTCATGAGCCTGCTAAAAAATCTTGCAGCGCCATTCTAAGGCTGAAAGATGAGGCAGAACTTATTAGCGGGGTATCAGGACAATTCAAAATCCACTTTCCCATGTCCTAACCTATTTTATTTACCGAGTTTCTTACTCTGAGTGCACAATTCTGGGATGGATGCCCCAGAGTCCTTCTCTAGCACTTAGTCATTGGTTGTTCTCACGCCTATATGTTATATTTTGTTGCAGACTGTGGTGTGTGTGTGTGTGTGTGTGTGTGTGTGTGACTATGTCTGTATCCCTATTAGACTGCAGGCTTCCTATGGCCGGCACCTATTTTGTTCATCCTAGATAGCCTCTTCAGGACCAAGCACACTGCTTCCCATAGTAGATGCTCAATTAATAATTTCTGGTGGTAAATAACATAGAAGTAGAAGAGATGGTGCTCTGATTGTATATTGATCAGGGAATTACATAAGCCTCCTATTTGGAAGCTTACAACCTAGACCCGGCTGAGGGTGATAAGAGCAAATGAGTGCCTTCTCAGTTCCATTTAACAGATATATGTGGATCACCTCAAGGTTAGATATTAAAATGTACTATTAAATACTAATCCCAGAGGAGGAAATGCAAATTCACGTTCCACTAATGCCTGCCAGTGAGATATGAAGCTTGGGCTCACAAGTCTTCCATCTGCTGCCCTGGTCTTGTGGTCACAACCATGACATAGCAGGACTTCATCAGCAGTTATAATGAAGACCAGCAAGTGCCCAGTCAGCACAGAGAAGACCAACTGAAGGTCAGGAATAGAAAAAAAGGAAAGAGCATCACTTTCAGCCCATCGAAGACATTTTCAGCTGATGGCCATTCCTGAGAGAGACTGTTCACAGGGCTTTCACTGCTTTTATATGCACCTGCTTAATATTAGCTGTATGCCACACAGAAGTCACAAGGCACACACGTGAATTAGACACTAGGAGCTACATGACAGCCATTTAAGAAGGTCCCTCACAGACTGAGCCACCCAGGCGCCCCTAAGAAGGTCCCTCACATTTGTGGACAACTTTACACTTTTCCTTTCAATAAGCTTGCCTCTATCATTATAAAGTTATATCATTAAATGTTAATGTAAAGATATAAAAAAGAATAATAGCTGTTTCCTACGCTCAAAGATAATTGTTAAAGTTGTACTAAAGGTTTCATCCCTTTATCTATGCCTGGGTACTTTTCTGAGTTAAGAAAGTAAGATACATTCTTCTTTTTCACTTACTTTGTAGCATAGGCATTTCCCCACATTAATACACAGTCTCTTCACAGTTTTTATTTCATTTTTTTAAATTAGGGTATAATTTCCACACAGTAAAATTCAGTCTTTTTTAGTCTATACCTCTTGTGAGTTTGATGAGCGGGTATAGTCACATAACTGCCACAGTAAGATACGGAAACAGTTTTATCATTTCCCCAAATTTTCCTGTGCCCTTTTGTAGGCAATCACTCAAGCCCCAGATCCTGGCAACCACTGATCTGCTATCTGTTGTATCGTTTTGGTTTTGCAAGAATTTCAATAAATAGAATCTATAGTATGAATTTTTCGGTCTGGCTTCTTATACTCAGCATAATGCATTTGAGAATTATACATGTTCTGTGTACCTAATTTGTTTATTTTTATTGTTTAGTAGTATTCCATTGTATGGATTGACCTTCCTTTTCAATTTCCTAGTTGAGGTACATTTGCGTTATGTGTGAATTGAATTAGATTTGGGCGGTCATATATTTTAAAAAACCGCTATAAACATTCACATAAAGGGTTTTGTATGGACATAGGTTTTCATTTCACTTGAGTAAATACCTTGAAGTGGATTGCTGTGTCATATGGTAAATGAATATTTAACTCTATAAAAAAATCCACCCACCCAGTGCACAGATTTTGATTTATAATGCCATTCTTTAATAAAAGGAATCAGAGCTCTTTGGATAAATGGCTGATTCTAAGACTGGAGCAGGAAATATATAATATATAATAATATGTATGAGCTTGGAGCATTGATGGGATTATGTCCAAGGAGCATTAGGGCCAACTGAAAGACTTCCCGGTGGGCAAAGGTGGGGACAATATGAGCAATAACATAAAGTACTATTGGATTATAACCCTATGTTTTAAAGAAATATTCAGGTGTCTATATTAATATGAATAAGAGATTGAATAAATTAATTATTGGGGAGGAAAAAGAAATATCTCATGCAGAAGGATTTCAAATAAATTATGTAGATATTCCACTGTAAAGAACGGGGAGCCTAACTCCCCACTCTTGAAGTATGGGTTATACGTGGAAACTTCCTCCAAGGTGTATAGTATGTAAAAGGGAGAGTAGCAAAAAGAGTAATTTTGAAGTTGAGAAACCTGAGCAATGCTACCTCAGCCAGATGATCAAGGTCAAATCAACAATAAGTAATAATATTGATTGTATATAGGTTTGATATGATGTGATAAAATAGCAGTTTCACTCTGTGATTGTCCCCCTGAAACCCCATAGCCTCAGTCTAATCATGAAACAAACATCAGACAAATACCAGTAGAGAGGCTTCTTACAAAATACCTGACCAAGGTGCCTGGGTGGCTCAGTTGGTTAAGCCTCCAACTTCGGCTCAGGTCATGGTCTCTCAGTTTGGGAGTTAGAGCCCCACGTTGGATTCTGTGCTAACAGCTAAGAGCCTGGAGGCTGCTTTGGATTCTCTGTCTCCCTCTCTCTTTGCCCCTTTCCCCCTTTCTGTGTCAAAAATAAATAAACATTTTTAGAAAACCCTGACTTAGAATAGTCAAGGTCATAAAAACAAGGCAATTCTGAGATACTATCATGGCCAAGAGGGGCCTTAGGAGACATGGTGACTATGTGTAATATGATATCCCTAGATAGGATCCTGGGTGGGGAAAGGCATTAGGTGAAAAATAAAGAAAAACAAACCAGTTTCAAAAATGGCCATATCATTTTGTATCTCTGCCGTCCGTGTATGAATGCTTCAGTGGCTCCGCGTCTTCACCAGCACTTGGTATGGTCAGTTATTAATATGTATAAAATATCTTCTTTGTAGAGTTTCTGTTCAAGTATTTTCCATCTATATTTGGAGGGAGGTTGCTTGTTTTCTTATTTTTGAGGATGGATAGTATTTAAAATATACATTCTAGATACAAGACTTTTATTGGAAATGTAACTTGCAATGTTCTCAATTTGTGACTTGGTTTTTCATTCTCTTGAAAGTGTCTTTTGAGGAACATAGATTCTTTTTTTTTAAGTTTATTCGTTTATTCACAAAGAGAGAGAGAGAGAGAGAGAGAGAGCATATGCAAACGGAGGGGCAGAGAGATAGGGAGGGAGAGAATCCCAACCAGGCTCTATACTTCATTGTGGAGCCTGAAGCAGAGTTGCATCCCATGAATCACTGTGAGATCATGACCTGAGCTGAAATCAACAGTTGGACACTTAACTGACTGAGTCACCCAGGTGCCCTTGAAGAACATAAATTCTTAATTTTTATGAAGTCCAATTAATCAATTTTTTTATGGATTGTGTTTTTGGTGGCATATTGTTGGAGGAGGTCATCAAGAGGGCAGGACTTCTGGTTGACGTGTGAGCTGCACTCAGGCAATCAGAGGCCCCTTACTCCTTCCCCCGTCCTTGGAATGTATGTTTCATCCATCATTCCCACACTAGGACCTGTTCAAAGATGCAGCTTTGAGAGAGTAAGGTGTTGAGGCCACTTGCCCTGAAAACGTGACTGAACCCAGTTCAGGCCTCTATGATAAACTTTAAGATTCTGGCTGGTGGATGCAGGGATCTATTCATTATGTGGTCACTCAAGTCAAGCCTTGTATGTTAGTTCCCTTGTTTATTAAATCTGCCAGTTACCAATCTGAAGTGGTCTGTCCTTGACCTTCATGTATGGAGGCTAGTTTGTGAACCAATGTGTATCTAGTAACTGTTTACTTAATGCAGGGTCACAAAGATTTTCCCCTAGAATTTTTATAATTTCAGATTTTACACTTAGGTTTATGATCCATTTTAAGTTAATTTTTTTGTATACGTTGTAAGATAGGAAGGAGGTTTTTTTGTTTTTTGTTTTTGTTTTTGATTTTTGATTTTTGCACCTGGATAACCAATTGTCCCAAGTGGCATTTGGTGAAAAGACAGTTCTCTCTCCACTGAATAGCCTTTATGCCTTTGTTGAAAATCAAGTGATCATACATATTGGCTTCATGATGGACCATCTATTTTTTTTAAGTTTATTTATTTATTTTGAGAGAGAGTGGGAGTGGGAGAAGGGCAGAAAGAGAGGAAGAGAGAGATACCCTCTGACAGGGCAGAGCCTGACGTGGGGCTTGAACTCATGTACCATGAGATCATAACCTGAGCTGAAATCAAGAGTTGGATGCTTACCCAGCTGAGCCACGAAGGCACCCCTGAACCATCTCTTTTGTTTCAGTTATCTGTAAGTTTATCTTTATGCCAATACCTCACTGCCTTAATTGCTGTAGCTTCATAATAAGTCTGGAAATCAGGTATTATGAGAACTGCAATTTTGTTTGTTGCCTTTTGAAAAAAAATAATGTTTGGTTATTTGGTTCCCTTGCCCTTACATGTAAATTTTAGAATCAGCATGTTGATTTTTATAAAAATCCTGTTGAGATTTTGAATGGAATGGCATTGGCTCTATAGATTCTTTTCTTCTGCTTGCTTTGGATTTGTTTTGCTTTCTTTTCTAGTTTTAGATAAAACCTTAGATCATAGATTTGAGATCTTTTGTCCTTTCTCTAACACACTTTTAGCACTATAAGTATCCTTCAAAGCACTACATTTAGTATGTTACATGCATTTGGATGTGTTGTGCCTCTGCGTTTACTCTTAAACTTTCATCTGAGTGCCTTCAGCCAAACATTAGAATCACCTATGGAGCTTTGAAAAATGCCAGTGTCCACTCATTCCCAAAGCCACATGAGTCAGAAAATTTGGGGGTGGGGCCCAGGCATTGCTTAGTTTTAATAGCTCCTTAGGTGATTTTATTTTTTTACAATTTTTTATTGTTTGAGAGAGAGAGAGAGACAGGGTGCAAGTCGGGGGAGGGCAGAGAGAGGGAGACACAGAACTCTAAGGAGGCTCCAGGCTCCGCGTTACCAGTGCAGAGCCCAACGCAGGGCTCAAACTCACAAACGGTAAGATCATGACCTAAGCCAAAGTCGGACGTTTAACTGACTGAGCCACCCAGGGACCCCTCTCCTTGGGTGATTTTAATGTTCACTTATGATTGAGAATCTTTAAGAATCAGGGAGTCTGGGTGGCTCAATCTGTTAAATGTCTGACACTTGATTTCTGCTCAGGTTGTGATCTCATGGTTCATGGAATCGAACTTCACACTGGACTCTGTGCTGAACGGCATGGAGCCTTCTTGGGATTCTCTCTCTCTTTCTCTCTCTCTCTCTCCTTTCCCCATTTGAGCGCTCTCTCTCTCAAAATTAATACATAAACTTGAAAAAAGAAAAGATTGAGAATCCCTGCTCTAGCCTTATTGAAAGTAATTTCCAAACTCTTGTGTGAAAATGCTCAGCTGAATGCTTGCTAAAAAGGTCATATTCCTGCACCCACCACTGGAGATTTTGATTCAGCCAGTATACGTGATGGTCAGTGGAAACTCAATTTTTAAAAAATGTAGCCCATGTGATGCTGATGCATGTGGGCCTCAGACTACACTTAGAGAAAATCTTCATTAAAAAATCCATAAAATAAGAAATGAGCCCCTGCTGTGATAGCAGCTGCATGCATTTCAAGAGGCAAAAAATAGCCAAGTACAGTTGGCACTCTTGGAGAGGGTGCCTCCCCCCAACTCCCCTGCTGTCATAGAACAAGTTTATGATGGCAAAGAAGTTTTCTTTGCTGGGAATCACTGGGATGGCTTCACTCCTGCAATTGCCACCCTTAACATCATTTTTCAAGGCCAAGTAAAAATACCTTCATAGATTTCAGGTCTTTGCTCTTGTAGTTTGCTGTCTAAATGCCTCTCTTTTCATCCAGCTGACTCCTACTCTTCCCTCCTATTCCATCCAGGAAGAGCTCTTTGACCTGTCTCCACATAGAAGTTTCCAGACTTCTCCAGTCTAGATCAGATAACTTTCTTGAGGGACCTCATGACCTCTCTCCTTGTCACTATCAAGGGTTAATGATCTACTTACTCATCTGCATCCCTCACTAAACCCTCCAGGACAAGTCTAGTCTGTCTTCTCTGTCTTTTTCTTTATGTTTATTTTGAGAGAGCGAGAGAGCAGGGAAGGGGCAGAGAGAGAGAGAGAGAAAATCCCAAGCAGACTCTACATTGTCAGTGCAGAGCCCAATGCAGGGCTCTAACCCACAAACCATGAGATTATGATCTGAGATGATCCCCTCATTCTGCCTTTCTGTTGGTTTCAGTGTAGGATGCAGTCAGCATAGTGACTGCCCACATGTTCCATATTGACAACCCCACCACCTAGAACCTAATCAATATTGGGAGTGGGGTGGGATGGGGTGTAGAGTAGGTGAGGAAGCTCATCTGTCTCTGCAAGTCATCAGCCCAGAGTCTGGCAAATAATCACTGCTCAGAAATATTGTCTGATTGAATGAAAAAGAAAACAAAGAAGGAAACAGTCAAAGGATATCCTCCTGAATGAGGATGCAGAGGCCCCACCAAGCCTGGGCTCATGGAAGAAAACCTTGCTTAATGTACCATTTGTTAGATTCTAATCACTCTGAAATATCCAAGCCCAGCTCCAGGCTTTTTAAGTAGAAGAGACTTATAATCAGAGAAGGACTTACTTTTGTTTCCCCAGGAAATAGAATAAATGAGAATATTTTTCTGAACATTCCAAATAATAGGCTAATGTAATGAGCATTGGTAGGTCACATAATGTATTTGTAGAAACAAGTATTTCAAATGCTTCCAACAAAGAAGTTTAATCTCCCTTACAGAAACGTCGTTTTTAAGCTCTTTAGAAACATCACTTACAAGGAATCAAGTTGATAAGCACAGGATTTCTCGATGCACAATCTCAATCCCAAGGCACTTGTTTGTCACAGCATGCCATATTTTGCTGTAGGCACTTGTAAATAATAAAATTGCTTTCCTTAAAATATAATAAAAATGCACATTCTCCATGGTTATTCAAAGTAGAGATAGTTTTTTTATATATATAGAAATGAGTGCATGGGTTATTTTTTATCTGAAGAATGAAATAATGTCATTTTCCATGTAACATCAGTTAAAGAACAAGGTAATAGGATTGTCCCTGTGAACTGCAGGGAAGAGGGACCAGTTAGGCCCTGAAGTCTAGGGCAAGAGAGAGAGTTGAGGATAGTTGAGTTGGATGTCTGGAGAATACCAAGTAGGATTGATTGATGAGAACTTCATTCATTCAATTAGAAAATATGTATAAAGAACCCACTACGTGTCAGCCACTGTTTTAGAAGCTGAATGATGATACCAGGAGATTTCCCAAAACTGATTATGGGATAGAAATATGTAGAGCTAGAAACAGATAGGAAGAGCTCTGAAGAAAGAAATCTGGTTTTCGCTCTGTGAATGCCTTAATTTCTTGCCCTTTCTGGGCTCTAGTTTCTGAATGGGGGAGGGGCAGATAAGATTAGACCACCCAGTCTCCAAGGTCCCACCCATCTCTGTCATTGAGGTATCATCAGGCTACTGAAATATGAAAATATGCATTGGTGATTTCAACATGGGCGTTCAATGTGTTAAGGTTCAGTGTGGAAACTGCCTACAGCTCTGGGATGAGGGAGGGAGAATGTTCAAGACTCTTTTTGAAGCTGGTGTGGGAAATTGAGTGGCAAGTGAGTGGAAGGTTCTGAGAAAATTACAGGTAAGGACTGGGTCTATGTCTCCATGTCTCTGTACTACTTTAAGGATGGGCTGTGGTCAGAACGAGCACAAAGACTGAAGCCAGGCTTAATGTCCACTGTATGGTGATGGAGTAACACGAAAAGATAACTTTGCGATGGTTCTGGTTGGTTGCCTTTATGTCTCACTCTATTCTTAACTCCATGAGATCTCCCTCTGCCTTTTCCTATCTGTGTGACCTTGGGCAGTCTCTCACAGTTTCAGATTGAGATTGGTGCATAGATTATGTAAATTTAAGCATACAAGACATTTAAAGTAGTGCTTGATACTGAGTAAGTTCTAGACTGTCAGGGTTGTTTTTTTTTTTCTTGCTCATATGAAAGCACAGTAATCTGAAATCTTCTCTTGTAGGGCCAAACTGTGAACATACTTTCCTTTAAAGTTACACTCTCATGAAGATAATGATGACTGTGTCTACCTCCTTGAACTGAAGTAGATATTCTCTTTCACAAGGATTTCCAATTACAGGCTTGCAAGTATTTTCTCCCTGCGCACAATTACACCTTTTGCGAGTGCCTCCTTCACCTGCTGCCAGAGTTTCCTTTCTAAAGCACATATTTCCCTGCTCAAAATTACATGGTGGCTCCTCATTTCTTATAGGATAAAATCCTAAGCCCTGAGCTTACATTGCAAGCTCACTGTACCCTAGCCTCATCTCCCACCATGTCAGTCCACACATTACCCTTTATCCCAGAGGTTCTCAAACCTAAGCATACTTCAGAACCACCTTGGAGGGCGTATTAGAAACATATGCTTCTGGGCCTCACACCCAGCATTTCTGATTCAATGAGTTTGAGATTCAGCCTTGAAATTTTGAATTTCTAACAAGTTCCCAGGTGATACTGACTGTGTTTATTGGGGACCCCACTTTAAGAGCCATTGCTCTGACAACATGAAGTGCTGGCTCTTTGGACGTATATCCAGCACATGCTTTTATATCTCAGTATTTCTCATACTCTTTCTTCGGACTCTTGCTATTGGTAGAATTCGCTCATTTTTCCAGCTAATTTTACCTTCTAAGTAAAGTTGCCTCCATCACTCAGAATTAGGCAGAGAGGCACTCTCTCATGAACTTCTACAACATGCTACTTGTACTTCTATTTTAGTATTTGTTCCAGTCTACATTGTACTAGGGCTAAGTGTGTGTTTGCCTTCTCTTTCATTCAATCGTCAGTCCCTTGAGGGAAGGGACCATATTTCACTAATCTTTGAATTCTTGAAAGGCTTAAATTTCACCAGAGTACCTAGGAGGCAACCCCAGTTGCTCACATCCCCTCTTCTCCTTTCTCTGCTTATTGAAGCTCCCAGGAGAGACAGAAATATCAAGAGGGGCAGCCATTCTTCTTTCTGATGTTGAAGGATTTGTACCATTTAAGTGTCTGAACTAATGGATTCCATCAGCAATATTATAGAGAAATTCACCAAGGTTAGAAGGGAACCAGCCTAAAATGTTGGTCTGGTAGGTTTCAGAGCTACCAGCATCATGAAGATGCTAAACTGCCTTGCAGTAAGTCAAGCTGTCATGGGGAACACTATCTAAAGTCAACTCCAATCTGATGAGGTGTTTGAATTATTTTTAAAAGGAAAAGTGCCAGAAGCAATTTCTTCTGTGTTTAGCCTTTTCTTACACTGAATGTGTAGGAAAGAAGCAGAGGATTTAGTAATGAAGCCACAGTGAGTGCACAGTCTGGAGAAAGTTTTGTTCGAAGTAAATTTCAAGAATTTGAAATAATCAGTCTCCTTCAATACCCTGTCAGTTCCCAAAGAACACAGATTGAACTCAGTTCTCCCATATGACTCCCTTGCTCACTGTTAGTGAGGGAGGTGCTCCTTAGTCTCTCCATGCTCTAGCTCTTCTTCCTCTGCCTTCCTCTTCAGCACCAGGGCCCATCCCTGGCACTGTTGCGTTTTCCTTGGGAAATTCTATCTGAACCCATGACTTTCCCTGTCACCCTTATGCTGATGACTGCATCTAGTCTAGGTTTTTCTCCTGAGCTTCAGACCCCTGGAGCGAACACATTCTCCTAGCTCCTTTCGGCTGTTCCACAAGGGTCTCAGATTCGCTATGTCTCTGAATTAATTCATTCATTTCCTGCTACTCTGGTCATTTGTAGGGCATTGATTACAAAGTGCATAGAATTGTATAACCACTTTAGAAAACTCTTCAATAATTTCCACAAAGACTGAACAAATGCACAGGGTATGATTCAAAAATTCTACTGCTAAGCTAACAAAATCTCAATACATTCACCAAAAGATATGTACCAAATGTTTAAAGTAGCACTGTTTGCAATATCCCCAAATTGGAAACTAGCCAAGTGGCCCATTGACTGGAGATATAAATACGGTTCGCTCATGTGATGCAATGCCATAGAGCAGTAACAACAAACAAACCGTGGAACAGACAAGCTATGTGGATGAATCACACAAACATAATGTTGAACAGAAGAAGCCAGAGACAAAAGAACACATCCCGAATTTATATAAAGCTCAGAAACAGGCAAAATAGTTTATGTCGTGAAAAGTCAGGAGAGTGCATCCCCTCAGGAGAATAGATGGAAGGAAGGAAGCATGGGGTAGGCAGTAGGGAAGGGAACTTTTGGTGTGCTGGTGATGTTCTTCTCTTTGATCTGGATGTGTTCAGTTTGTAAAAATTCCTTGAGCTATACATTTAAGAGTGGTACACTTTTTTCAATGTATATTATACCTCTCCTCAAAAAAAAAAAAAAAAAAAAAAAAAAAAAAAAAAAGAAGAAAGAAAAAAGGACAATGGCCACTGCACTCAATCCTTAGCTGAATTTAGGTTTCTGTAATTTCCCTATTCTGAGACTTCATGGCCAGAAGTCTGGATTGTATCACAAATGGGATACCGTCCATTATTGAATTGCAACACTGGTGTTTTAGTTAATAGATAAACCCTGATATCACAATGGATTCACTCCATAGAAGTTTATTGATAGCACATGTAAAGTCATGGTGGTAGTAGTGGGGAGGTGGGCTAGGGAGAGAAGGCTCTGCTCCATGTGCTCATTCATGATATGGAGGCTCTGGCTTCTTCAGCATGTGGCTTCTGAAGTCACCTCGGGCACTGACATCCAACTGGCACATAGGGGGAAATGAGAGTGGAGTTGTATAGTTCAGGTCTGGTAGTGGGACCCATCACTTCTTCCCACTTTCACTGGCCAGATCTGGTCATATGACCTGATCATGTGACCACAACCTAGTGTCATGGAGATTAGGAATTGTGGTTCAGCTGTGAGCATGGAGGAAAGGAAAACTAATTTGATGAATGATTAGCCAAACTCTGCCACACGTAGATATTTAGATACAATCAGGGAAAATCAAGCAGAGGTGAAAGGTGGGTGTGAAAGCAAACGTGGTCTTCTGTTGGCTGGACTGCATCACAGGTGAGGTGCCAGGAAGCCTGGTGGGCTGAAGAGAGGCATCTAAAATAAGACGGAGCCTTTATCGTAACTCAGTTGATTTTTTCGGTGAGTGGGAGGGAGGGTGACATAGCCTGAAATTGTATGAGTGGATAAGGGGCATTCATGTCTATTCCCTGGTTGGTAAATGGAAGAGGAGGCCAACTTTCCTCATTGATGTCTTCCCATGCTAGCCTGTTCCTTTTCTTGTATTATTTGCTACTTGAAGTTACCTGAACTTGACACTTGACTGGTTCTTCCATCGCTACGTTTATCCAAGTATTTAGTAAATCCTATCAAGTCCCTGCCCTACATTTTATTGACTCCTTTGCATCAGTCCATTTCCATGATACAGTCCCATTTCTGGATTTCTTTAGCTGTCAAGTGGGTTTTTGTAATAGATCTCAAATGTATCTTCCTACTGACAACCTCTCTACTCTGATCTAGATTCCATACATTGTCAAAATAATTAAAGTGCCATTATTCAAGCATTTCAATGACTCACCACTATCTATGAACTCAAATATATATTCCTTAGTTTAACAAACATAAGATTTCTTAGTCTTATCCCTAAATGACCTACCAATTCATATCTCTGACAATTTTAAAACCCTAGAAACTCCTTATTCCAGACTAATCTAATTCTTTGTCATTCTCTATACAATCCTTTAGGCCATTTCATAGGATGGTGAGCTCCTGATCATTAACAATACCTGATTCAAATGATACCTCATCCATAAGACTTCCAAGACTCCACCAGGAAGAGTCAATTTCAATTCAGTAAGATTTATCTCTATTTAAGCACATGTTACGTTGTATTGATTTTGTTGTTATCACCTCCATAACTAGACTGTCCTGAGAGACAGTGTAGTGTCGTAGAGGAAGCACGGAGCCAAATTAGACCAGGACATGAATCCCCACCTCTCTATGTCACTACCTGTGTTGCCTTAAGTTACCCAAGCTCTCTGAACTGCAAATTTGTCTTCTATTAGATGAGGATAATAATATTTACCATGTGAAGTTGTTGTGAGGATTATGAATATGTACAATGCTGAATATTGGCCTTGACATCATGAACCTAATTTATTTCTCCTCCCTCCCCCCTTCTCTTCTACCACTTCCTTCTTGTATTTTGTCTCATATAAAAGGCATCCTGAGGGGCACCTGAGTGACTCAGTCAGTTAAGCATCCAACTTCAGCTCAGGTCATGATCTCACAGTTTGTGAGTTCGAGCCCTGCATTGGGCTCTTGTGCCGACAGCTTAGAGCCTGGAGCTGCTTTAGATTCTGTGTCTCCCTCTCTCTCTGCTCATCCTCCACTCATTCTCTGTCTCTCTCTCCTTCAAAAATAAATAAACGTTAAAAATTCTTTTAAAAAGAAGCGCTATGAACACTCAGTGAAGGTTTCTTTAATGAGTGAACTAGAAATCTCAGCAGCTCTTCAGTGCATACCCTCATCATAATTCTGCCTCCCTCCCTTTGCAAGGAGGAAAGCAACTGCAATGTTCTTTGTCCTTAATGCTCAGATGAGAAAAGGTACTCTTGGCTGTTGCAGGGAAATTTTTCATTAAGGATAGTTAAAATAAGAAGACATGTTCTCAATTACTTTGGTTTTAAAACAGAGCTTTATAAAGTATCTTTATAAAGCTATTTAAAAGTAGTTTTACTTTCGCTTTAGATTTTTAAATCAGGCACTGTAAGTTCCTTGACTGCTCTTTTTATTTTAAGGCTGTAGTGGCTAGTCTGGTCCTTTGTTTCCATATACATTATTTAATCAGCTTATCAATTGCTGCAAAAAGAAAAAAAAAAGCCTGCTAGAATTTTGATAGGGATTGCATTGAAAATGTTGCCATTTTACAGAGAATGTATATTTTAGCGATACTGAGACTTTTAGTCTATGAATATTGTTCACTTATTTGGATCATCTTTCATTTCCCTCAGCACTATCATGCCGTTTTTCAGTATGGAGGTCTTAACGATCTTTGATTAGACGTAGTCCAGTTTTTTGAAGATTTTTAGTGATATTGCAATTGATACAATACAGTTTTGTTTTCTAGATATTTATTGCCAGTGTTTAGAATTTTTAATCTGCAACTTTGCCAAATTAACATATATATTTATAAATATATAATTTTACAGGGTTTTTTTCTACCAACAAACCGTGTTATCTATGAATGTAGTTTTATTTCTTCCTTTCTAATCTGTATATCTTTTATACTTTTTCTTGCCTTATTATACTACCTAATATTTCCAATAAAGCACTGACTAACAGTAGTTTTGCCTTATTTGATCATAAAGGGAAAGGGCTTAATATTTCACTATTAAATATGACGTTACTTGTAAGATTTTGTAGATTCTATTTATTAGATTGAGGAAGTACCCTTCTCTTCCTAAAATTTTGATTTCTTTCTATCATAAAATGTTGAATCAATTGTTTTTTATTGAAATGGTTATATGATTTATCTTCTTTCCTCTGTTAAAATGTGACATTGATTGATTTTCTAAAAGTAAACTATCTTTGCATTGCTAGAATACCTACTAGACCAGGATGAATTATCTCTTTTATATATTGCTAAAGTAGATTTTACATATTTCATTAAATTTTTTTGCATTTATGTTCATGGAAGATATTTATTTTTATTTTCTTGCAATATTTTTGTCTAGTTTTGTTGTTAAGGTTATGCTGACCTTATAAACCAAGTCTTCCCTTTTCTATTTCTTGAAAAAGTTGATATAGGATTAATATTGTTCACTAAATGTTTGATAGAATTCAGCTGTGAATTTCAGCAACTTTGTGGGAAAGTTTGAAAAAAGAAAATTCAACTTTGTTCACAGATTTATAGTTATTTACAATGATCATTTCTCCTTGTCATTGATAAAAATGTGTTTCCAAGGAATTTTTCCCTTTCAAATAGTTGAACTTATTGCTTTAGGATTATTAGTATTTTTTATTTCTTTGATTTTTTAAATTTTGAAATAATTTTTTATTTGCTGAAGAACTGCAAAGATGGTAGAGAATTCTGGTACATTCTTCACTCAGATTCCACTGATGTTAACATTTAATAACCACAGTAATTAGTCAAAATTAAGAAACTAACAGTGATACACTACTACCAATTAAAGATGATTGAGATGTCACCAGTTCTTACACTAATGTCCTACATTTGTAAGATACTACATTTGTTTTTAGTTGTTTTGTTTTTTAGTCCCAGGCAAACTACAGCACTTTTTCAGTCTTTCTTTCTTTATGAGCTTGACAATTGGATATATTTTGGTAGCAAATATTTTATCCTATTTTTTAATTGAAGTTTTGTATTTTTGGCTCTTAATTTTCTTCTAAAATCCATTTTTAATTAATTTTAGCCTATGGTATGAAATGTATCAAAGGTAATTTTTTTCTGCATATGTAAAGCCAATGTTTCCAATGGCATCTGTTGAAAAGTCTATTCTTTCTTCACTCAGTTGCCTTTGCCAAAATCAGTTGTCTATGTATGTGTGGGTTAGTTTCTGAACTTGCTATCTGTTCTACTGATCTGTAAGTCTATACTTAAGCCAATATGCTTGATCATTGTCTCAGTCATTGTTAGGACCTCTTTGGAGGTCTGCCTTGTGAACTCTAGCCACTCTCCAGACTCCAGGCTCTGTCTTTCTTCTTGTCTTGCTCAAACCTCCTGAGGGCAGCTTTGCTCTGCTCTGTGAAGCCCTGGAATGCCTCGTATTTCTCCCAGAGATCACCCATCTGTATAGCAGCCTGGAAAATTTCTCCAGTGTTTAAATGGAGCAATTGTAAGGCTCAGTTTATTTGTTACAAGGATCAGTCTCCTGTGTTGTACAATATCCATTGTCTGAAAACTATGGTTTCATATAAATTGTCCAGGTTTTTTAAGGTTTTATTTTTTCATATTTATTTATTTTTGAGAGAGAGAGAGAGAGAGACAGAGAGAGAGACATTCACATGCAAGCAGAGCAGGGGCAGAAAGAGAGGGAGACAGATAGTCCTAAGCAGGCTACCTGCTACCAGCACTGAGCCCCATGTAGGGCTTGATATCACCAGCAGTGAGATCATGACTTGAGCCGAAATCTAGAGCTGGACCCTTAACTGACTGAGCCAGCCAGGCCCCTCTGTCCAGTTTTGTTTTTTTTTTTTAATTGCCTCAAATGAGAAGGGATATCCTGTTTCATTACTTCATTTTGGCCAGGAGCACAAATATGTAATGACTTTTTAAGTATACATCTTCTTTTTTTTTTTTAAACTTAAATTCAGGTTAGTTACCATACAAGGTTAGAACCTAGTAATTCATCTCCTACTTATGACACCCAGTGCTCCTCCTGAAAAGTGCTCTCCTTAATGCCTGTCACCCATTTAACCTATTCTCCCCAAACCCCCTCCTCTAGCAACCCTCAGTTTGTTCTCTGTATTTGAGAGTCTCTTATGGTTTGCCTCCCTCTCTGCTTTTATCTTATTTTTCCTTCCCTTCCCCTATGTTCTTCTGTTGAGTTTCTCAAATTCCACATATGAGTGAAATCATATGATATCAGTCTTTCTACGACTGACTTATGTTGCTTAGCATAATGCATTCTAGTCTCATCCACTTTGTTGCAAGTGGCAAGATTTCATTCTTTTTTGTCACTGAGTAGTATTCCATTTTATATGCATACATCTTCTTTATTCATTCATCAGGCAATGGACATTTGAGCTCTTTCCATAATTTGGCTATTGTTGATGGCACTGTTGTAAACATTGGGGTGCATGTGCCCCTTTGAATCAGCATTTTTGTAGGTATACATCTTTCTGATTTACTTTACTGGTTGCTTTAGATATTGCAATATAGATCTTTAAGTTAGTAAGTTAACTTTCAAATAAAACTGTACTGTTTAATAAACATTAAAGAGGCATCTAAATATTCCCATTCATTCTTCTGCTTTTTGGGCTTTTGTTATTTTATATTTTTTCTCTGTGTATACTATGCCCTAGTATCTTGTTATTACTTATATTTTAAACTGCACATAGCCTATAAAACATTTCAAGATAGTTTTGAGAAACTAAAAAAAAAAAAGATTACACTTTTTTGTGCTCTCTATTTTTCCTACAGGTCTGAAGTTTCATCTGGTTTAATATTCCATCATCCTGAGGAAACTTTTCATCTTTTTGTTCAGGATTAATGAGTTTTAATTTTATGTGAATAAAAATATCTATTATTTTGTCTTTATTTTTGAGGGATATTTCCATTGGCTATAAAATCTTAGATTGACACCTCTTTTTTTTTCCCAATACTTCAGAACAGTTATTTCATTGTTTTTTTAGTTTACACTGTGTTTAATGAGAAGACAGTTCTATTCATATCACTATTCTTTTTTGCTTTGGGTCCATTTGAGATTTTCTCTTTATCATCGGCTTCACATGTTTTCATAATTATGTCTTATATACTTTTCTTTATATTTATCCTAGTTGGGATTGGCCTTATGAATCTGTTTTATCAATTTTGAAAAGTTCTTGGCCATTTTGTTGTAAAATATTTCTCCTGCACTGTTTTCTTTCTTCCGCTTCTGAGACTCCAATTACCTGTGTGTTAGAACTTTCTATATCTCCTACAGATTTCAAATGGTCAGTTCTTTTTCTTTTTTTTTAAATCTTGTTTTAAAGTCTTATTTTGGTTACTTTATATTGGTCTACAGGTTCACTGATCCTTTCCTTTGTTGTGTCCATTTTCATGTTAAGGCCTTATATTGAATCTTCATTTCTAATACTGTTTTCCTCATTTTTAATGTTTCTATTGGTTTAAAAAATAGTTTCTAGTTCTCCACTATAACCTCTTTGTTATCAAAGGATGTTTTACACATTGTTTCACTAGATCCTTTAAAGACCCAATCTGATATTTCATCATCTGGGCTATCTCTGGTTCTGCTTCATTGAATGTTTCCTCTATTGTCCATAGGCCACGTTTACTTGCTTCCTGATGTATTATAATTTTTGGTCATATGGCAGACATTTTGTATAAAAAATAGACTGAAGCAAACAATATTTGCCCCAGAAAGGGGCACACCCCTCTTTCTATTAGTCTTTCATGGAGAGGGCCTATATCAATCTGACCCATCATTGAGTTGACCCTGGGCCCTGTAGTAACTTTAATTTGATTCAGTTCTCTCACTGCAGGCTTTAGCTGTTTTGAAGGTGGCTTGGGATTTTCTTTTCAGAAGTATTTATGCTCTGGAACTGCCGAAGTAGCAGAGATCTTTTTATGGATTACAACTGAGTTAACAGCTTTCCAAACTGTATGAAAACACTCTGCTTTAGAGTTTGGCTGTAAGATTGATGGCTTTTTAGGAGAATCTCTCTGCTCTCTAGACCAGTCCCTGTGTTTTTGTGGCTTAAGGAAATATTTTCCCCTGGTCTGCCCAAGTCTTGTGAAGACACTTCCATTTCACGTTGTGAAGCCTTCAGATGCTTTACATCTCTCTTAGATGTCTTGCATTTCCTCACCTATTTGGTGCCTGAAAAGCAGTAGGGCCTCTAATAAATTTCTCTCAGCTCTTTTGGCCTACTTTTTGTGTCTGGATGTAGCTACTTTATGTGGGAATGCATTGTATGCCTCATGGGTGATTCTCAGTGCTCCTGACCTGTCCTTAACCTTTTGGCATACTACCTCTGAGCACCCTGTAAAGACCTGTTGGAAAGATTTGGCTGGTGAATTCAATCTCACACTGCCTGGAAGTTCTCAGAAGGTTCATCTGTCATGCCAGCCCATATATAGTCTTAACATTTTGTTAAAATTTCAACTGGATTCTCCTTATCTCCAACTATGGTTTTTGTTTGTTTGGTTGGTTTTTTTTAGCCTTCACTACTCTGCCAAGATGCAAACAGCTGCCTTGGGACAGGTAGAACCATATAGTCTTGGTTGCTCTGAAAATTTCACTAATAACACAATTTATGTGGTATTCTAAAGGGATCTGATTTTATTTACTATATCTCAAATCCTGGAACAGTATATGCAGAGACCAAACATTCAATAAACATTTGTTCAATGACTATTTGATCTTTAAACTATTCCTGAAGCTAAACAGAAAGGGGAAAGAATCCACATTTATTAAGTGTCCACTTTGTGTTAGGAACTTTATACACATTATTTCACTTAACCCTCAGAATAACACTGATGCATCATTATTAATGCTTTGAAGAATGGGAAACTAAGGTCTTAAATCTCTCAGGGGAGCTCCAATAGACCTAAGTTGACTCTTCGTTCTTCACCTTTTCCATCATATCACCGGTGTCTCAGAAAATGGTTTGCCTTCATAACAAAACTGAGGAAAACAGTGTTTCTAGAAATGTTTGACTCTTGATAACTGAGAGATTGTTTCTTAGTTATAAACAAAGTTCCAATGTATGCATTAGGGGAGATAAAAGACACACATACTAATTTAGATTCTCTTTGTATGTTAGATATCCAGGATGGAAATGAACTTTATTTCTTCCAAAAACAAATTCTGCCTATGTAAGAAAATTAGTGTACTTTTGTAAATAAAATGCCTTTACCATTCTAAAAACATGTATTAAAAAAATCTTTTTGGTTTTCCAAAATATTCCAAGATCAGTTCACTCTTATGTGAGTCTCTACCATCTCTAATAGAAGCTTCTGGTTTTAATAAGCCTACTAAGAAGCATCCTTTGCACCAGGAGTGAATTTAAACAACTAGTTCCTAAATTTACTATCTTTTAACAACAACTCTTGCATGAGTGCCCATTCTATGTTTCCATTAAATTAATGTTAAAAGGTTATCTTTTGACTATTTTCAGAAAATCAAGTTTATTTTAAAAAGTGGATACTTAATAAAATTTGAGATAACTACATAATCTCTAATTTTCTATAAATAATTTCCCAATTTGCAAAATCTATGTAAAATATGTTTTAAAACCCACATATTGAAATTTTAAAATCAAATATCCAGATTGCTGATTTTTTCCTAATATGTAAATTTGAATAAACTAATTCCATCAGAGTACTACCATTTTGAATACTTGTTTACTCACATTTTCAGAAATACCTGGAAATCATGAAATAAGGAGGCAATGAAAGATTCTGGATCTCCATGAGAGGAAAGAGAGATAAAGAGTCAAAATTTAGATGCAGGGTAATATTTCTTCAAAGGCATATCTGTCTTAGAACCCACACAAAGGTATTTTATTACCAAAATTTCAAGAAGTTCTTGTTACATGACAGGAGATGCTGGGGAGAATCAATATATGTAACACAATGTAAGAAATATCCTGTAGAAGTCATTGCTGGGAAATATTTTGTTTCCGCCAGTTTGCTAATCTGCTTTTTCCATCCCCCTAATGAAAGCTGTATAATTTATCCTGCTTATTGTCAGTTTGATTCCCAGGAAGCTCTGTTTCAAATTATATAAAGAATTTACCAGCATCCCAAGTACTGTTTCTCTCTCTCTCTCTCTCCCTCTCTCTCTCTCTTACGCACACACACACACACACACACACACACCATATTGAATTATATATGTATATATTGTATGTACATACACACACATATATCAATATGATGTGTGTGAATATATATCTATCAAGAGATAGAATACACCCATTTAATCAGTAGCAACCTATGATTGCTACAGTCCTAATTTCCTCATTCCATATTAATGTTATTGGACATCTTTGTTGCAAGATTATCTTCAAGACAAGAAGTGAAATGTAAGTATAGAATGCTATGTGAAATAATATATATAATGTAATTATATATATAATCTATATATTTTAGATCTATATATCTATGTATATATAATTATATGTATATAATGTAGTAATGTATGAAAAAAGTTAAAAAGATAGAAGAAATTTGACTCAGTATCTAGGATTAGGGGATAGAAGAGATAGTAGAGAGGAGGGGTGAATGATTCAGAAGACAGCATAGTTGATAGAGGTAGCCACGGGGAGAAAAAAAAATGTGTGGTCCTACTAATAGCTATGTGAATTATGGCAAACCATTTAATTTCCCAGAGCTTTATGTTTACGCTTCTGTCAAATGGAGCTAATAATACCTACCTCATAGACTGTGGCCAGAATCAAATGAGATAATGTGGGGGAAAGTGCTTCACAGTCTCTAAAGTAGCACTCACGTGTAATTTGCTTGTAATGTGTGTCCAAGGAGAAGCACAATAGGAAGATCAGAAGTTCCTCGGGTTGGTTACCCCATTTCTACCCTGCTGGCTGTAGTTTCATCCAGGTGTCTGGACTGGCTGTCAGGGTCAGATTGATTGGAAGCTGGCCTCAGTGTGCAGCAGCAAGTCCCCATTCTTCACAGTGGGAGAGTCCAGTGTTGTGCTCTCAAAGGCTGTCTTTTTCTTTCCATTTTTCCTTCACTGTCTCCTTAGAGGGGATGCTGCCATTTTGTCATGCTCTCGAGTGACATTCTTGCTCAGCCAGAGTGTGTGCCCCACAGTCCCTGCCTGAGTCCCCTATTCTGAGACTGGTTCCTCTTGCTGAGTCCAATGCGCCAATGCATTGCTGGTCATCTGTCTTTGTGTCCAAGTCCTACCTGTCAGCCTTGATCCATCCTTGAGGAGTTTAGGGATGGGGGACCTTGGATGAACTAGGCAGCTTGAAATAATAGAAATCTAAATTACTGTCTACTTTTTAAAGCCATTCAATTTCATTCCTTTTAAATATGCAAACTACCTAGGACAAGGAGAATAGTGTTGTCCTTAAGGACCTTGCTTTGGGGAATAGCCAAATAAAATTCATAATTAGCAGACTCATTGTGGTTAGAAACAATTAAGTGGCTTAAATGCCTACTCCTCCTCCCTCATCTTATTTACATTATTAATTCAATCAGCTGACACTTTCTTCAAAGAATACAAGGTGAAAATCAAACTCCAACTTAAATGATATTCAATGCACAAAATAGACTGCTAGTTGTTTCCTTCACTTTAAAAGCATCATATTCTTGTACTTTAGAGATTACAAAGTATTTCACTCTATAATGATTTTGTTTTGTCTTCCCAAAAACGCAGTGAGGTGAACTGGACATTTTTCTTATCTATTTTACAGATAAGGAAATGGAAATTCCAAAACATTGTTACTTGTCCAAGGCCACACAGCCAGAGATCAATCAGATCATCTATACTTACCTGATTCTTCAGGGGCGCCTGAGTGGCTTAGTCGGTTAAGCGTCCGACTTTCGCTTGGGTCATGATCTCACGGTTCGTGGGTTCGGGCCCCGCATCGGGCTCTGTGCTGACTGCCAGCTCAGAGCCTGGAGCCTGTTTCAGTCTGTGACTCCCTCTCTCTCTGACCCTCCCCTGCTCACGCTGTCTCTCTCTCTCACCTAGAAATAAATAAAACATTAAAAAAATTATACTTATCTGATTCTTCAGAGATTTCCTCTATTTCTTTTGATATGTTAAAGGAACTCAAGCGATACTAATCCTGTGTCTGCAGGATGGGTAATTTCATTTTGTTTTTTCATTCATTTACGTTTATTCTCAGAGATTGCTACTATTCCCAGAATATAATAAATATCTGTAGAGTGCTCACTGCACGACTGGAAAAAACTAGCTTAACTCTTTCATGTTGTCACCGAGCCCTTCCGTATGCCATACCTGTGTTTTCTCCTGTAGGGCCTGTAACATGGGCATACCCTCACCTTATCAGTCAGTCAATCTTCAGAAACCATGGAGGGAGCTGGATGACAGTAAGGAATTGACAACTTCTAAGTGTTCAGATGGCCATTCTCCCCCCCCACCCCCACCATTGCCCCAAATCTTCACCATCTGCCTTACTCTCTTCATGACTTTTCTGTTCTGATGTGAACCTTCTGGGCCATCTTCTCTGTCTTTTCCTCTCTGTGTATGCACGTTTCTCCGGGTTTCTTTCTTTCTTCCTCCTTCCTCTTCTTTCTCCTTTCCCATGCCTCCCCATCTCCCCTCTTTTTTTTTTTTTTTTTCGTCCACTTGGAACTGATTCATAGGCTGAGTGGTTCTGACTAAGGTGAAATATTTCTACAAAATAATGACCCAGGATTGGCTCACTTGAGGATAAAGACATGTCATGTATACCTCAGGATAAAATCCATTTTCCATGTTAGCTGGCCATATTATTGTTAAAGTAACTGGGGTCTGAGTTTTCCTGGTGATTGGCTTAATTCTCTATGCATTATTGTGAATTTATTTACTTATTACATTACTCTTCTGCAATAAGAATCTTTCTAAGGAGTATCAGATAACTCAACAATACATCCACTTTCTCTTTTACTGAAATTGAACCAGATTTCTGAGAAATACCTTAATTAAAGTTTTTAGGAGGCAGCTTTGGACTCAGAATAAGAATTCTGTAACAATGTCCCTGCTATTCCTGAGCACGGGGCTCAGTGATTTCTATAACCTCTCAACTGGCTGCCAAGCTACTAATTTTTCAGCCCTTTCAATGCCCAGCCCCAAGAGTGATTTTTCCCCCCAAAAAATCAGACTTTATGAATCTCCTGCTTAAATTGTCAATTGCTAGTTGATTCCTTGTCAACAACGAGGTACTATTCATACTCCTTTTTTTTTTTTTCCTGTACAAGATCCTTTATGAATTAGCCCAGTTTGTTCTTTACACTTGCCTGAAACACTTCCCTCCCTTTTTTACATGCATATGATTCCTTTTTCTGGAATGCTTCTTTCTCTCTGCATGCACATCCTGTACTTCACCTGGTGATGGAGATGGAGATAAAGGAATATATTTGAGGGACATTTCCCAGATCCCAAATCCATCTCCTTCATGACGACTTGGTATATTTTGTCATTCAAGGCAAATCTCTCTATTTCCTTGTGTGGACCTCCTGCATTACACCCTGGCAAATTCTGTCCTGTATTGCAGTAATTTTTTTTTAAGGTGTTTATCTCTTGCCTTGCCTACGAGTTTCAATCTTATTCACCACCCTTCTAGGGCACTGCACTGAGTGCTTGGCACATACTTGCTGTTCAGGAGTAGGCGGCCACTAAGTTGTTGAGTTGAGTTCTCCTTCTGTGCTTTGAGTTGGAATGTTCTATGGTTAATAAGATCCCTCCAGTTCTCAAGAGCCAGTTCTTTATATCATAACCTATGAGTTCAGCAAGAAATGAGAGTTTAAAATTCATTTTCTCATAAGTTACAAGTTCTGACTGAGGCTTTATTTTGGAAACATATACAGAAATGCTGAGAATCAAAGGTTTCTTTTGCATCTATAGAAGATAGTGACTCAGCTATTTCACTACCTTCTGTTCTGGCGGCCCCAGGCTCTCAGAACATGCATTGCTGTCTCAGATGGAGTCCTGAGGGTGGCTTGGGGAATTTCTGTCTTCTGCCTGGAAAATGAGTCATTTTGGACTGATTTCCCATGAAGGGAAACATTCACCACCTCCCCCACTATAGAACATCTAGACAGAGTTTAATTTTGATACAATTATAAGTCATGTTTCTGGGGTTTGTTGACAAAGTTCTATTTCACGTTGTATCCAAGGCTGATGACTGACATGACAAGATGCTACAGCAAGGATTTGGAGTCAGGAGACTTTGCTTCTTGGCATATGACTTTGGGTAGGTCATTCATTCTTTTCAAGGTTCAGTTTCGCTTGTAGAAAGAATCAGGATGGTAAGATGCTCATCTTACAAGGTTGTTGACTGGATCAAAAGGTAGTGTTAGGGAATGGACTCTTTCAGGCTACTTGGTAGGCTATGAATGAGTTCCTGCACTAGAGATAGGAGGCTGGGAGAGCATTGCCATTTGAGGCCTTATGATTTATATCTCATATTTTCTTTGTTTTGATCAAAATTAACTTTTATGTGTATAATGCACATACACATCTATGTGTCATTTTATCTGGGATTCAACCATTTTTTGTGTCGTGAATTGCTTAAGTGCATAAAATATAACAATAAGCTGAATAAGAAAAATTATGTTGAAATATAGCCTTATCTATAGATTTCTTGGGAATTCATGCACTAAGCTTAAAAATTCTGAGAGTGTTTTAAAAATTTAAAATCCAAAATGGAACTTAAGGGTCACAGATCCCTGTGTTCTCACTTTACAGATGGGAAAAATGCAAACCCAAGCACAGTTCCCCCGGACTGGTCCAGAGCCACACAGGGAGCTTTGTCCACTGAATAGTTGCGAGAATATAATACCTCTGTTTACTTTGCATCCAGCCACAAACAACCTTGGGAATCATTTGTGCCTTGGTTCTTGTTTCTGTCTCGTAATGCTGTAGACTTGCTAGGATGAATGGTATTTTGAGTGATTTACTAACTGATTATTTCAACCCAAAATGGAGATCACAAATGGAGACTTCCTAAATATTCACTATACCCCACCAAAGTGCATTTGCTCCATCAAGGTTATCCTAGTATTAATTATTCATAGCCAGAGCACTGACGAATGAATTCTAATTGCAAATAAGTGCAATTGCTATCAATTGCATAATTTATGATTCCATTTGTTAAACTAAGACAACGGGAGTTGATGAAAGGCATTAAGTGGCCCCAAATTAAAGGTAACTTGGGTTCAAAAGCTTATAACTGTGTTAGTGTAACTTGAAGTTGTCAGCTTTTCTGAGACCCTCTCCTCACACTGGTGATAAATACATGAGGTAAGCTGTGTTCTATCGGACTCTGTGTCTGGCTGGAGATGCAGCCATCTGGGCTTCCTGGGGTCCTGTGATCCAGCCCATGATAAGCTTCTCTTGCCCACGTGGGGCTCAGAAGCTGCCATCTTTCTCTGTGGCTCAGGGTCTGTCCTCTGGAGTTTGGCTTCATAAGTACCTGGCTGGGCAGCTATGTCTGCATTGCGCTCTGATGCTTCCCAGAGGCGAGCTTGGAAAAGATGGTAAATAGGCACTGGGGAGGTTCATTGAAAATGATGTCCTTAAAAATGAGGAAGATGTTTTTCTTTCCATGGGACAGACACTCCCACAGACCAACATCTCACAGAGGTCAAGTACCATCTCTGAAATTGCTCACTGTTCCTCCTACAATGCAACATGAGACAAAGACTGTACTGAAGATGGAATCTTTTGCATAATAAATTTCAAGATAAGTCTATTAAAGAAAAAAATGGGTCTTGGGAAATAATTTATGGTGTGTGGAATGAGGTATTTGAGATTCAAAATACGCATTGCGAGAGTCATTCCATAGGTCTGGCTTCCCTTTCTTTGAAGAAACAGAGATGTTACTAGGAAATATTTAGCCTTCGAATCTTACAGAATTCTTCTCTAAGGGGGAAAGCTCATCTAAGAACAAGGGATGGGTCTGAAAACAATGAGCTTTGATATAATTGTGTTTGTATTACATTCTGTGATTAATTAATGAGCAAGATGATGACTTCATTGACTTTTGATGACATGTCATGTACTGAAGTGGAACAAACTGCTGACCCAGATGGGAGACTTTGTCTTGCCAGTCATCACAGGGCTGGCAGCTACACACAGGGCTTCTTGTCCCTGCCTGGGCAGGGGTGACATGCTTAATGGTTCTCTGACACCCAGGTCAGGCGAGGCAATGTGAGTCCACCAGAAAGATGGGGAGACACAATTGGGGCCAGCATGGCTAGAACTTCCAGCCTCCAAGGAACACAGAGTGGAGACAGGCACTTCAAGGGAAGGCTGTTGGCAAAGAGAGAGCCCAAGGCCCACTCTCACTGACTTCTGTGACTCTGTAGCAGAAGATAACATATTCCCTACTGCCTGGTAGTTGTTACTGTGAGACAATGGATTCATGAAGGGATATGGGAAGTCCCTTTGCACTGCCCTGGGCTAGCCACGCTATGTTCTGCTTTCTGTCCAGAGGGGTTACAAAGATGAGGCTGAGCCCCACAGCTTTAACTGGTCTTCATAAAGTGCTGTTCAGTTCTACAAATTGTTATTTAGTGCGAATCACTGGGGATACGAGTGTGAGCTAGGGAGGGTTCGCATGCTTGGGAAACTCACAGTCCCATGATTGACAACTTTATCTGCTGAGTTCCCAGTGTGCCAGGCTCTTTCCAGCACATCTCACTAAATGTTCACAACTGCCCTCAGGACAGGTAAGACTGCTCCTGAGGCTGCGGGTTGGAGAAGCTCACTCACAGCTGGTAATGGTGTGGTCTGGCCTCATGCTTATCTTATGACTTTGAAACTAATGTTTTGAAAAGTTCAGGGGGTAGAGGAAGGAGGCTGTGAAGTCTCAGCCGCCCAGGAATGGGGACTTTATTAAAGGAGGACAGGAAACACTGCCTACAAGTGGGGAAATTAAGTGGTATGTGCTTGAGAGGGTGACAGGTGAAGCAGTGTCTCAGCTCCACCACCTACCAGTTGGGTAAACTCAGATGGTTATCCATCCTCAGCTTCCTCATCTGTGAGAGGCACTGTGATAAATGTGGGTTTAACAGACAAATTCATGAAGATCAGGTAAGACAAAGTGCTGATATGCTGAGTGACCAAAATTGACACCAGATGATGGTCACATGCCTGGTATTTAAGGAGTCCTTCCACTTTGCCTTTCAGTAACATGTGGCATCTTGAAAGTATAGAAGAGAGGGATGCTAGAGAAGGCAGTGCAATTTGTTTGCATGACCTTGCAACTAGGAGCCAGGATATGGTTATGCGATCTTGGCTAGGTCCCCTAATGTCTCCTGCGGCTTTGTCCGTGTGGCTGATCTTCAGATATGATGGAAGTGGAGCATCCACACTGTGAAGGTTACTGTCCATACTCTAGCACTGGCCTGGTTTATCTCAAATGCCCACCCCACCTCTGCTGGGTTTCCTCACCAGCACCCAACTTTTCTGCTCTTCTGCTTCATCTCTAAGGAGCCCAAGGCTCATTGTCTTATCCATTTATAATGAAAGTCTCTATTAAGAGACTATCTGAACTTCACAGACATTAAAGCCCAAGTTGTCCAATAAGCAGACTTCAGAGCCTTAATGAGAGATCTCTGCTGCTGGCTATAGGAATAAGAGCACAATAGGGGAAGGAACTGAGTGGGAGAGAGAGAGCACTGGAACTATTCTGAGGCCCCTGACATTATTAAGGTGGCCATTAGAATTAAACTTCTGGAACTAATGAGTACAGGAAGATAGAAGTTCGCTCTGCTCTGCTAAATGTTGATTTGTTCATTTGAGCCAAAAGGATTAGTAGATGAGGATTCTACTTGATTGAGAACATGGAAATTTAAAGACAGCAGAGCAGTGGGTACAGAGAGCATAATATAGTGGAAGAGCTAGGGAGTCAGGCCAAATCATGGGGGATTATGTATGGCATGCTTGGACTTGGTGTTAATCATTATTTGTATGGTGCTTTTAAGCATGGAAATTGTATAATTAAATTTTTGTTCTGGAAATATCCCTCTGGATGTCTGTGTAGAAAATGGATTGGAGAGAGTGAGCCTGGAGGCAAAGACAATTTGGAAGCAGCAAACACAGCCCAGGACAGAGATGATAATGCCTAGCCTCGAATTGCCAATGGTCTCAGAATGGAGTGGAAGGCACAGATGGGGAAGTAGTTGTGGTGTCAAAATGATGGTATGGGTTGACCTGGAATACCATAAAAAGTTTGGATAAAATATGTGGGCAGATAAACTAGACCTTGACCCTTAAACAGAAGTCAGGGCAGGAATTCCAGAAGAAACAGAACATGGCCCATGAGAAATTGACACTGGAGTGGGCAGTCTTGGTGTCCTGGGGCTGGGCAGTAGCCCTCTGCCACCATACATGGAAGGTTAACACTTCCTGATTTAACACCATGAGCTCAGAGCTTGCTCAAGTTCATTTGGCAAGTGAATTATACTCCTTCCCAAGCCTTTGGAGCAGAATGGAAGCTCCTTTTAAGAAATCTGGATTCTGAATTGACTAGTGGTTGCCTCTTCTGCATTCCTGGTTTGGACTTTCGCAAGAGTCCTCTTCATCTGCCCTGGACTGGATTTTTGACACAGAGCTCACTGCCCCATCTTGGAAATAACCCTGCTTTTACCTGCAGCCTTGGGATGGCATAGTGGATGGGTGGATCTGAGGAGGTCATCTTACCAGGGAGTGGGAACTATGAGCGTGTGTAAGCGTATGCACCTAAGCGCACCTGGAATATTACCCCAGACCCCTTGACTCATGGTCATCTAGCCATCATGTACAGAGTTTGTTTCTTTATTCTAAACAGTTTCAAAGTTCTTTTTACATTTTCTTAAGTGGCAAAAAAAAAAAAAAAAGTAGCTGATCTCATCTGGAGACAGAGAGGGCTAAATTAAGTCATATTGTGTTAGGTCATCCCTGGGGCTAATGAACTGATTGTCCCCATGATGGCTTAAGGAGTCAGCTATGCCTAACACTTTGTTAATGCATTCGAATTCTCTCAGTCTAGTGATTTGCGGTTTACATGGGTTTTAACATTATTTGGTCTTTTCAGAAGCCCTGAGGGACAGGTGAGATTGTAACTATTTAATAAAGGAGGAAACTATAAGGTTCGGGATTAAGCAGTGTGCCTCAGGGGACCCACCGCCCTTCCCTGCTCCCAAACTGTTGGCCTCTCTCAAGACTCACAAACCTCCCTTTGACCTTATACCAATGTACCGAGCACTCAGTGCTGCTTACCTGACCTCCTAAGAAAGTTCAACCCCCTTGGTTTTCATGATACCATCCCATCCCCATGCACAGTGTGAGGGGCATGGTGGATGAGATGATCTCCAGCATTTCATAAAGCTGTCACCTTTGCTGGCTTAGGTATCTGGGCAGAGAACATGACCTTTAACAGTGCCTTCTCTTCTTCCTCATCCAGCGATTCTGGAAACTGGACAAGTGCTCCTCAGAAGGCCTTCTGTGTCCAGGCTATTGCTATTGGTATTGACTTTCCAGAGAACTCATTAATAGGGGTTTTGTGCCTGAGTGTTCAATACCAAAAATAATTCTGGCTATAGTGAGATGCAGAAATTTTTGTTTGCTCTTCTGTGTACCATAGATTGCTGAGCATAGCAATGATTCTTGTACATTGTGCTTTCAAAAAGTTGTTATTCTCAAACATCTGGGGGGATAAACTGGAGAAAGCTTTAATTAGACAAGATGATGGGTCTCACTCCACAAAAGAGGCCATTTCAAATAGGACTGATGTACTGATGTGGTGATGGATGTACTCAGTGAACTCCTTGAAGAATAAGAAGGAACTGGTGTGCCTAGAATTGTAGCATGATAGGATTTGGGTGTGATTCTTCTGGATCCATTGGTTCTGGACCCTGAGGGCAAAAGCTTATGAAGATCACATCTAAGGTTGATGGACCCTTGACTTCTATTAGCAGACAGTGTGCTTGGCTCAAGGAGGCACAGATAGGAAACCACTTGATCTCATGTCTCAATACTCATAATCTAGTGGCAAAGGTTGGCTTATGCGCACAAAGGATGCTGAGCAAGAACATATCAGGCATGCTCCACTATTTGAACGACTTAGTTTTGGTCAGGTCCCCTACCCTCACAGCTGCAATAAACCCCCAAAGTCCCACATACAATCGATATATTCAGTCATTTATTCCACAGACATTTATTGATTACCTGTGATACCACACCTATGAGACAGAGCACTGTAAATGCAGGAACTTGTCTATCTTGTTTGCATTCCCAGAAGCTAGCAAGGTGGTGGACACTCAGTAAATACTTGTGAAATGAATTAAAAAGTGAATAAAGAAATGAACAAACAAATACCAGGCACTGGGCCCAGCCAAGCTCTGGGGATGCAGAGCTCACCAGGCTAGGGGTGTGGGTTGAAGATATGAGTTCAAGACTATGGTATGGGAGCTTAAAGAAAGTAGTAACTAACTCTACCCAAGGTTGGGGTAGAGTGTCTGGAAAGTAACAGGAAAGAGCGTCTGTAGGAAGAGATGCCAAAGCTCACTCATTCCTTAGACTGACTCCCTGGCCTGCACTGACACACACTTGGAAAATATCTTGGAGGCCATTCCATCTGAACATGGCATTGACCCTATCCTTAGTGGATTTTCAGTCAACTGTAAGGTGGACATCTTCCCATTTACTCACAAAGAAACTGAAGCTTAGAGGACTTGTCATGTCTCTGTCACCCACCTAATTAATGGCAGGTCTTATCACTCAGAAGGTATTTCTGTTAAGAAGAAAAATCCCATTTTCATTTTACTATGAGTATCCTTGCTCCAGAGTATGAAACTATAATCTAGATGCTAAAGAGAGGTCTAGCAGGGGCTTCTAAAAATCATTCTGCCTCTACTGCAACTTGGAAGCCACAAACACTGGATATCACAGGTTTCTCCTGCCACTGCTGGTGACTTCTCAGGTGTCTGGGTATCCTGATTGCACCATGTGGCTCAGATGAATCTGCTTACATTGCGTGAGAGTGAGAAACAGCAGACATATTCCCCAAAGGCTGCCAGCCATGTTCCAGGAAGTGTCCTTCTGTGACCATTTCCTGGGTATGAAAGTGCCACAGGATCGCAGAGCCACTAGGGTGCAAAAGACCAAGAGCTTTGGAGTCAGATGGATTTCTTTCCAAGCCCCAGCTCTGACATTTTCCAGTTGTCTGAGCTTGGTGGCTTCCTTACTCTCTTTGACTCTGTTTCCTCAATGGGAAATGGAACTGTTAGAAGGTCTTTAAGATAACACATAGAAACCCAAGTAGTGTGAGGATTATGACAACTATCAATCCTTTTAGAGATGGAGGGGTCACCTCCCTCCAACCCTCCATTCTCACATGCAGAAATTAAGGCCCATGGAGATTATGTTCCCTTTCTAAGGTCACAGGTAAGCCTCAGAAAGACTAAGGACTAAGAAAATAGTCTTTTTGTTTGTTTCTTTGTATGTCTTGCAGTTATGACCTGGGTTCATTCCAGTTTTCCCGGCCCAGCTGTGGAATTGAAAAAACCATCATCACTGAGAAATGATTTTTCTCTTATAAGTGTAACCTCCTAGGACATCCATGGCCCTGGCCCTCAGATATGCAGTTCTGTGTCTTTGGGAATTGCTGCCATACACCTGGCCTTGCCTCCATATGGACATTTTAATGGGCCCAGGAATCTTCAGAAACATTAATGGGGAATATTTAGGGCCCCTTAATCTGGAGACGGCTTTCACTCAAGTTGTGACTGACCCACAATTCACGTGGCTCCTACAAACTTCCCTCTTGCCCATTTGACCCCATCTGGTCTCATCCTCTCTGACTCATCGGCCTCCTTTCTCTCCCTTTTCTGCCTTGTACCTACTCTGTTGCTTGGCCCAGGAGGCATCTCTAATTTTGGAGGTGAGGCAGAGTGATGGAAGTTGAAAGCCCTTCCCTTGTAATAATGTCTCTGCCAGATTTTGCCTCGCTCCCAGTCTTCTTAGACTTTCGGAAAACAACATCTAGATGTTGTCCTTGGTGTTGTTTGGTGGCCCTGTCACATCCCTTCCTAGATACACTGCGTACTGAGTGGTGGGCAGCTTCATTAGGATCTACAGCAGCAGAGAAGCAAAATAATCGGTATCCATAATAACTGCCATTTAGTGGCTGCCCAGCATGTGACTGAATTGTGGCTGTGCCTTCTATCCATGATCTACTTTAGCCATCACAGTAACCAGGTGAGATGAATATTTCTAACCTCATCTTACAAGAGAGGAAGCTGCCCTAGATCACATAGCTAGTAGGCGGCAGAGATGAGACCCAGACTATGGATACAAAAGACCGTTTCTTTTTGCTGCACCAATATAGCTTCCAACTGAATATGAGACAGAGACATTTATGAAATAAAGGTGACATTAGCCTAATGCAAGCTCCTCTAGGGTGCTTATTCTTTATTGGTTGAATCAACGTGGTCCAAGGATGTGTGGGAAGACTGAGTGCTTAGGAACCTGATACTGGGCCAATTCATTGAATGTGCAAAACATAACCTAGCAACATTTTTGTAACATATGAGCAGCCTGCATAGATGTGGATGTTTTAGTTCTAGTGAATTAAAAGGATCAGGTCTTTGAATTTGGGAAGCTACTAGAATAAAATATTGGAACATTCTTCATGAAGGGATTAAAAGAGATAACATCAAATGTGTTTTCAGATGCTGGCATTTTGCAATTCTAAATCCTACAGATACCCACTTTTATTTTCTCTTACAGTCCAGAGGTCTTTTTATATTTTTTACACCTACTACACCATGAATTCATAGGGAATGGTTTCCAGCAACTCAGGCCCTTTCCATTGTTTGCCATCCCCATGATTCTCTGGGCAGAGCAGCCTGATGCTTTGCTTGAATCTGAGTGCCTTTCTCTTTGGCTTCCCTCTTTTTTTTTTTGATCATTTTCCTGCACAGATGTCAGGAAGCGATCTTGGCTCTTTGCATGTTTAATATGCTTGATAGGTACATTAATTCTCTTGGCAAGAATCTTGTCCTTAACTTGTGTGTTTACAACAATGCCACGAGCATGTGGAGTAATGTAGACTCTTCCAGTTTTGCCATGGGAACATTTGTGGGGCACTCCTTTTTGAATCGTGCCCTTGATGTCAACGATATTGCCTTTCTGGTAGATTTGCATGTGTGTGGCCTAAGAAGCAGCTCCATGTTTTCTAATGAGACTAGAGAACACTGAGTGGGTACCTTTCCTCTTTCCCTTCATGTTGGACGTTTTTGCAAATTACTAGAAGTTAGTGGTTTCCAGATATCCACCATTATATTACTTTTAAAGAAAAAGACTGAGGTCTAATGAGTACCTAAGAAAAATGTGGAGCAGAACTTGGGGTGAAAGTGAAATGGGAGAAAGGAGAGCAGCACACACAACAAACATTGGCTGTGGAATAAAGAAATTTCTGATAGTTTGCCCAGAAAGAACAGGCATAAGAGTACAATTGAGGGGCGCCTGGGTGGCTTAGTCGGTTAAGCGTCCGACTTTCGCTTAGGTCATGATCTCGCGGTTGGTGGGTTCGAGCCCCGCGTCGGGCTCTGTGCTGACTGCCAGCTCGGAGCCTGGAGCCTGTTTCAGTCTGTGACTCCCTCTCTCTCTGACCCTCCCCTGCTCACGCTGTCTCTCTCTCTCTCTCTCCTAGAAATAAATAAAAAACATTAAAAAAAAAAGAAAAGAGTGCAATTGAAAGAGACCCATGTGTGAACAGTGGGCTAAAATTATAACGGGAAGGATTAGTAGACCTCAGGGCAAATTTTCAGGGGTGTAGTGTTGAGAGCAACCTATGGGATCTTGATTTTTTCTGCACAAGCGCCTTCCCCCTTCTTTTCTGAGGGCAGTTGACACCACCTTTAGAGCCTTGACATTCATGGGGGCTAAAGGTGAGGAGGCTTCCCTAATAAGGAACAGCAATGGTGCAGTTGAGGGGGGACGGGGATAAAAGAACGCCCTCCTGCTACAAAACACTGCACTTCTTATACCCGACCAGGGCCTCCCAGCATGGGTCCAGTTTTGGAGGTGCCCTGCGCACTCTTCTTCAAGATTAGATCTTACAGGGGGGCGCCTGGGTGGCTTAGTCGGTTAAGCGTCCGACTTTCGCTCAGGTCATGATCTCGCGGTTCGTGGGTTCGAGCCCCGCATCGGGCTCTGTGCTGACTGCCAGCTCAGAGCCTGGAGCCTATTTCAGAGTCTGTATCTCCCTCTCTCTCTGACCCTCCCCTGCTCACGCTGTGTCTCTCTCTCTCTGTCTCCTAGAAATAAATAAAAATATATATAAAAAAAAAGATTAGATCTTACAGGGATTTATCTACCAAGCGTATTCCTACAGAACATTCAAACCGTCCAACAAAAAATTTTAAGGTTAATGAAAATGAATAATAGTAGCAGGGAGAACTGGTCCTGCAGAGGAGGTATAAATATCTACTCCTATCTAAAGCGGCAAAGTAAAATTCTATGAGATGAGAACCAATAGACCTGGAACAATACAAGAAATTCTGGTTCTCATTAGAAGCGTAGCCAGCTTCAAATCTGCCTCTTAAATGGATTTTGTTGTATGCCAGATTTTATTTTTTTCTACTTTCCCTCATGTCAGTTTGTAGGTTGCATTACATCTCATCCTAGCTACCAGGCAGACTCATCTGGGCACAGGGGACTCCTACTCACAAGTTGGTTGACTTGCAGTGATAGACAAGGAAAGCATGTGACAGGCAGAATAATGGTCTCCAAAGATGGTCATGCCATAACTTCTGGGATCTGGGACTATGTTATGTTACATGGCAAAAGCCTTTACAAGTGTGATCAAGGTTAAAGATCTGGAGAGGAGAAGAGTATCTTGGGTTATCCGGGTGAGCCAACTTTAATCACATGAGTTCTCAAAAGTGGAAAATCTTTTCAGATTTTAGAGAACCAGAGAGATGGAAGTGTGAGAAGGACCCAGTCTGCCATTGCTGGCTAAGAGGATGGGGCCAAGGAGTGTAAGCAGCCTTTGGAAGTTGGAAAAGGCAAGCACACTTATAGAAAGCTTCCTTGCCTAAACCTAGATTTTATCCCACTCAGACATGTATCAGACTTCTGGACTACAGAACGATAGGGTAAATTTGTATTATTTAAGCTACCAGGTTGGTGGAAATTTGTTACAGCAGCATTGAAAATTAATGCAGTGTGAGAGCAGAAACTATATCTGATTCATCTTTCTATTCCCTATTCTTTGTAGAGTGATGAGTACATGTATGAGCTCAGTAAATGTTTTCTGGAAGGAAGGAAGGAGGGAGGGAGGGAGGGAGGGCAGGAAGGAAGGAAGGAAGGAAGGAAGGAAGGAAGGAAACAATGGAGGAAGACAGGAAAAGAGGAAGGGAGGGAGGGAGGAAGGAAGAAAAGAAAGGTGGAAGGGAGGGATGAAAAAATTTGAGTTTGGCCAAGAGCATTTCTTTCTTTTTTTTTTTTTAATATTTTTATTTATTTCTACGAGAGAGAGAGAGAGAGAGACAGCGTGAGCAGGGAAGGGTCAGAGAGAGGGAGACACAGACTGAAACAGTCTCCAGGCTCTGAACTGGCAGTCAGCACAGAGCCCAATGCAGGGCTCGAACCCACGAACCGCGAGATCATGACCTAAGCGAAAGTCGGACGCTTAACCGACTAAGCCACCCAGGCGCCCCTGGCCAAGAGCATTTCTTATAACATCACTGGCATTCATTTCTTCCAGAAATATTCTTTGAAGCTCCATGCACTGAGTACTGTGCCAAACACTAGTGGGGAGACATGGAGGGATACAAGTATGGTACCCTCCCTCAAGGAACTTCCAATCTAGCACATATATGAATCAGAGAACAATCAGGTAGTAATGCGTGCATGCCACAGACATTAGAGAAGGAAGAGGCTGTTCCTCACTGGCTGTTGGCTAGAGGTTTTTCTCAGTTCCTTTCCATGCAGGCTTCTCCACAGGGTATCTTGACAACATGGCAGCTGGATTTCCTCAGAGAGAGTGAGACAGAGAAAGCAAGAGAGCAAGAGGGAGAGGGAAAGTGTACTCAAAACAGATATCAGTCTTGTGTTTGAATTCACGTGACAGGAGTGAGTTTAAGCAGGTTTAAGCAGGTTACTTAAACTCTCTGAGTTTGGTTTTTTTCCATCTATAAAATGGGTATCTACCTCTGGTGTAGCCATTTAATATACTTTGTGGTCACGTATGTGAACACATGTGTTGAGAATGTCACTAATTCCTAATTCCTTGATAAATTCATTATCCCAGCTTTCCTGGCATCTCTGATGCAGGCGTATGATACAGGCACTGCCAATCAAATGGCTGGATAGACCATTGTTGAATTCAAAGTATACTCATGAGTAAAAGGGCCTCGGGAAAAATAAATTTTCTGGAGACTGTGGTGGCAGTGGCTTTCGCTCATGGAGGCCACATAGTTCTTGTGCCAGGCCAGCATCAGTGATGCAAGCACTGTATTGTGATATGTCAGATGCAGTGGGGCCACTGCTGGAGTCGTCTTATAGGGTGGCTTTGGCAAGGTTCCCAGCTGACAGGCTCCAACTTATCCTTCTGGCATACTTGAAGATTCGGTGAGCTACACAATGTCATAAATTAAATTCCACTTCTACTTAAACCACCTAATATGTACTATTTTAGCAACTGAGAGCATTGACTGATCCACTACCTCTCAGGGTATCATGGGGATAAAATGAGGTAATGTATGTAAAGCACTTTTATAACGTAGGCACTAAGTAAATGTTATGTTTATTTTATTGCCATGCCTTTCTTTCAATGTCACTTGGGTACCTAATGAGTGAAAGTCAAATCTCAACTGTATGCTTATACTTCAGACCAGGAATCTCAACCCTGGGTGGTTTTTCCCCCAAGGGAGTGTTGGACAATGTCTGAAGACACTTGTGGTTGTCACAACTGGGGGTGGACTGCTACTGGCATTTAGTTCGTAGAGCCCAGGGATGCTGCTAAACATCTTTCACAAGACAGTCCCAATGCAAGGAATGATCTAGTCCACTCTCCAGTTAATAGAGGTCAAGGTCGAGAAACACTTCTGCACACTCAGAAGCAGAATGAAACCTGGCCATCATTCTTTATTCTGTCAATAATAACCTGCTAAATTTTACCAAGACTGGTTCCAGCATGGAGAATCTCCAGATGCAAGAGCACCAGAGTGTAAATTTAATCACACAATTTCTTTTATTGTTTTTATTTCTGAGAGAGAGAGACAATGTGATCAGGGGAGGGTCAGAGAGAGAGGGAGACACAGAATCTGAAACAAGCTCCAGGCTCTGAGCTGTCAGCACAGAGCCTGATGTGGGGCTCGAACCCACGAACCGTGAGATCATGACCTGAGCCGAAGTCGGAGGCTTAACCGACTGAGCCACCCAGGCACCGCTAATCACACAATTTCATGTCCCTGGAAAGTACTATGAAGGCTATGAGAGGCGTACATGGACTAGTACAGGTTTTCATAAATGTATTCCCAATGTCCTGGATTAAGGAATTAGAAAACTAAATAAATAAATGCAGAAATATCTCAATTTCTGCTTGATTGGTCAATAAAATTGGGACGTTTCATTTCTTTGTTCAGTTTTGCTGATGCTGTTTTAATGACTGGGGCTTCCTATGTCAGGGACTCTTGGTATTTCCCTCATAGACTATAAATCTGTATTACGCCTGCATATAGCAATATAGAGTCTATGCAGTTATGTACGTTTATTAGTGCACAGAAAATTGAAACATAAAACATCAAATAGGCTGTTTCTTTTAACCACAGATATGAGTTGAATTCATTGCCATTGTGTTCTTCAGCTTTCTAATGACTATGGCTCATTGAAAATGGGAAATGTGTCAAGAGAAGAAGACAGTTGTAATGTCATACCATTGATGGGCTCGTGACCCTCACCAGATGTCTCCCTCAGCTTCTAAAAGAGTGAACGAGATGACCTCCAAGATCCTTCCTGATTTCTGGGATTCTTAGAGGTTGCCAAGCTCCTAGGTTTCTCCCTGGAGGGAAGCAGTTGTATGACTTTTTTGGAGCATTGCACGATGCAGCTTCAAATTCAAGGTCATGACCTTGTCTAGGCATGAGCCAAGGTCACCTCCACCTGGCAGGGTACTTCTTCAAAGGTCATGTGGGACACACTAGTTGTTTTTTTTTCAGTTTATGTGCCAAATAAGAACTTCTAGGAAATAGGAGAGCAATCTTGTATCCAAGTTTTATCTTTCTAATTAGATTATGAGACACCCCCCCCCCCCCCCCAAGAAGGTTTTTGCCTTTTCAGGTAGGATTCTTTTACCTGGTCTGATTTTAAAGTCCTCTAATAGGCCAAAATCTCATTGAGGGGAGAAATAGTGTCTCATTCACCATCGTGTGCTCCCGTGCACAGAACCTTCTATATGTATATATACATCGATACATAAATTTTTTTCAGAGCAATATTGCATTTAGCCAATGTTTCTTTCAATAAATATTTTTACTGAAGCATAAAATGTATAAAAGTGAAAAATAATAGGAGTACAGATGGACAATGGTCACAAAATCTTCCATCCTTTTTTTTTTATGTTTATTTATTTTTGAGAGAGAGAGACAGAGTGTGAGCAGGGAGGGGCAGAGAGACAAAGGGAGACACAGAATCCAAAGCAGCTCCAGGCTCTCTGAGATGTCAGCACAGAGCCCTATGTGAGGCTTGAACCCATGAACCATGAGATCATGACCTGAGCCAAAGTCAGACACTTAACCAACTGAGCCACCCAGATGCCCCAAGTCCTTTATCCTTAAGCAACCACTAATATTCTTTATGTCCCAGGAGATTTGTATATGTGCTGCCGAAGCGAGCACTATGTCCCAGGAGATTTGACTATTATGGACAATTCATATAAATGGAATCCTCAGTATGTGATCTTTTACAACTGACTTCTTTCATTTAGCATCAAGTTTTCAAGAATTACCCATACTGTAGTATGTATCATTACATTATTCCTCTTACTTTTTTTTTTTAATTTTTTTTAACGTTTTATTTATTTCTAGGAGAGAGAGAGACAGCATGAGCAGGGGAGGGTCAGAGAGAGAGGGAGTCACAGACTGAAACAGGCTCCAGGCTCTGAGCTGGCAGTCAGCACAGAGCCCGACGCGGGGCTCGAATCCACGAACCGCGAGATCATGACCTAAGCGAAAGTCGGACGCTTAACCGACTAAGCCACCCAGGCGCCCCTCCTCTTACTTTTAATACCTTTAATTTATTGTTGAATAATAATTCACTGTGTAGACATACCATATTTCATTTATCTACTCTTCAGTTGGTGGACATTTTGGCTACTATGAATAGTGCTGCTGTGAACACTCATGTAGAAGTTTTGAACTGTCTCATGTTTTTAATTCTCTTGTGTATATACCTGAATGGAGCTGCTGGGTTTTATAACTCTTAAGTTTAGCTTTTTGAGGAATGGCCAAATTGTTTTTCAAAGCAGCTGCACCATTTTATACTCCCAACAGTAATATACGAGGATTTCAATTTCTCCACATCTTCACCACACTTGTTATTGTTTTTTTGGTTTCAGCCATCTGTTATGGGCTGAATGATGTCTTCCCCGACCCACTCCAATTCATAAATTGAAATCCTAATCTCTAGTACCTCATAATGTGGCTGTCTTGGAAATAGAGTCTTTAAAGAGGTAATTAAGTAAAAATGAGGTCATAGGGGTGGGTCCTAACTCAATTTGACTGGTTTCCTTATAAGAGGAAATTTGGATACGGAGAGGTACAGAGGGAAGACCATCTAAAGAAAGAGAGAAGTGGCCCATCTACAAGCCAAGGAGAGAGGTCTTAGAAGAAACAACCATGCTGACACCTTGATCTTGGACTTGGAGTCTATAGAATGTGAGAAAATAAATTTCCACGTGTAAGCCACCCGGTCAGTGGTCCCTTGTTACGGTCCCTAGCAAAGTAATGCTCCATCCTACAGGATGCAAAATGGTGTCTCCTGTTTGTTTTCTTAAATCGATGTATAATTAACATACAATGTTATACTAGTTTCAGGTGTATGACGTACTGATTCAACATTTCCACACATTGCTCAGGGCTCACCACTGTAAGTATAATCACCATCTGTCGCCACACATTATTACAATATTATTAACTTTATGCTCTGTTACTGATTTATTTTAAAACTGGAAGTTTGTACCTCTTTATCTCTTTTATCTATTTCACCCACCTCCCCACCCACCTTCCCTCTGGCAATCACAAGCTTATTCTCTGTATTTAAGACTCAGGTTATTTTTAGGGGAGGGTGTTTTGTTTCTTTGTTTTGTTTTTAGGATCCCACATATAAGTGAAATTATATGGTATTTATCTGTCCTTGTCTGACTAAGTTTGCTTAACATAATACCCTTTAGGTCCATCTGGTCATGGTTTTGATGTGCTTTTCCCTTACAACTAATGACACCTTTCCCTGAGCATTTTGGCCACAATTTGTGTATCTTTTTTGAAGAACTGTCTATTTGGAACTTTTGCCTATTTTAAAATTAGATTATCTGTGTTTTTATTGTTGAGTTAAAAATAGGTTTTTTAAATATGTATTTTAGATACAAGACTCTTATCAGATATCTGATTTGCAAAAAAAAATCTCCTATTCCGTGGGCTGTCTTTTCCTTTTCTTAATGGTATAGTGTATAGGGTAAAAGTTTTAAATTTTTATGGAGTCCAATTTATTAATTTTTTCTTTTCATTTGTAATTTTGGTTTGTATCAAAGAAAGCAATGGCCAATTTCACAAAGATTTACTCTTATAAAACTCTCTGAGTTTTATAGCTTTAGCTCTTCTTACATTCAGGGCTTGAATCCACTTTGGGTTGAATTTTGTGTGTAGTGTGAGTGAATATCTAGTTGTCCTAGAATAATATGTGAAACTTTGCTTTGTTTTTGGAAGTTACAATCATTTTTGTATTCCTATGGTAAGTAAAAGTGTGTGTGTGTTGCTGGATATAAATTGCTAATATTTTGTTTAGAATTTTCCATCTTATGTTTTTAAGTGAGATGGCCTGATTTTCCTTTACTATAGTTTCATTGTTAGTTTTTAATATCAAGCTTATGTTGGCTGCATGAAACGATTTAGGAAGTGTTCCCTCTTGCACTAACCTCTGAAAGAATTTATATAAGATTATTTTTACTTATTTCCTCCATAAGTATTCGGGAAATTTCAATGAAACCACCTTGTCCTGAAATTTTCCCTGAAGATGTTTTTAAGGAATATTTTATTTATTTATTTATTTACTTTTGCTATTTTTTAAAGTTTTTACTTGAATTCCAGTTAGCTAATATACAGGGTAATACTCGTTTCAGGTGTACAACATAGTGATTCAACACCATACGACACCTAGTACTCATTATGACAGGTGCACGCCTTCCTCTCCATCACCTCTTTATCCCATCTCTCAACCCACCTCCCTGTTGTGCCCAAATCGCGAGTCCCAGAGACCTCGAAGGAGCCGGCACCGATGCAAATACAAAAGGGTCTTTATTACGAGCTCGAGCAGGGGCTCACCCGCCTACCGGTGTAGTGGCAGCAAGGTGAAGCCCCAAACAATAGTGAGCAGGGTTTTTATGGGGCCAGGGACGTGGGTGTTCCAGTGCACACGTTGTACGTATAGCATCATCACATAAGCACCAATCACAATTGTACAGCATCCATGGTAACAGCTTTGACCATTCAGTATCTGTGAGGTGTCCGTTACTTTTGGCGGGACCCAATCGTGACTTTTGAGAATCCTTTGAAAATGACCAATTATGAGGTGAGTTCAAAGGGCCCGCATGGGGTTCAGGCAAGCGGTGAGAAATTGGCTAGTTTGTATAAAGTAACTGCAGTTCCCAGCCTTGACTCAGACCACAGGAATGTTTTTGATTAGCTGATTTGAGGTCCAGGGATGGCTTTAGCCTTGAACAATCTGAGGCTTTTCCTGGAACTGGGACTGGGCCTACGTGCAGCCCGAGCTTGCTCTTAATGGAGGACTTAATTTCAGGCTCTTCACTCCCCAGTGGTAGCTATTAGCGTGTTCTCTATACACAGTTAAGAGTTTGTCTCTTGGTCGGTCCCCCTCCTTTTTTCCCCTTCTTGCTTGTCTGTTTTGTTCCTCAAATTCCACATATGAGCAAAATTGTACGGTATTTGACTTTCTCTGACTTATTTCGCTTAGCGTTATACTCTTTAGCTGCATCCATGTTGCTGTAAATGGCAAGATTTCATTCTTTGTGATGGCTCAGTAATACTCCATGGTGTATATATGCCACATTTCTTTATCCTTCGTCAGTCAAGGGACATTTGGGCAAATTTCTCTGAATTTTTGAGTAGCTATAGGACCATTGAAATTTCCTATTTCATCTTATTTCAATATGACAGGTTGTGTTTTCCTAGGAATCTGTTCATTTCTTATACTTTTCCAAAAATTTTTTGCAGAAAATTATTTTTAGTATCTTTTTTTATCTTTAAAATTTCTGCACTAAATTTTTATTTCTGTATTGGTAATTTATGTCTTTTTCCACTTCTTTTTTTGAACTGTTTTGCCAAGGGTTTATCTATTTTATTAGTTTTTTAAAAGAATTACCCTTTGGGGCGCCTGGGTGGCTTAGTCGGTTAAGCATCCGACTTTCGCTTAGGTCATGATCTCGNAATCTGCACACCCAACTTGGGGATCAAACTCATGACCCCAAGATTAAGAGTCACCCACTCTTCTGACTGAGCCACCCCTGTTTATTTTTTCTATTTGTCTTTTGTTTTATATTTTATTCATTTTTGATATTGTCTTTATTATTTTTATCCTCTATTAGATTACAATACAATTTTCTGTACTTCTGAATTCTGGAGAGGAATGCTTACATCATTGATTTTTACTTTTGTGTCCTTTTCAATATATATAATTAAGGTTATAAATTTCAGCAACCCACAGTTGTTTATATTTTGTGGTTCTCATGATTATCCACTTCAAATTAATTTTGCAAGGCTTTTGTGATTTATTCTTTGACCCATGAGTTTAGAAGTGTATCACTTAATTTCCAAGAATTTAAGGATTTTTCTCTCTATACTTTATTATTGATTTCTACCTCAACTTTCCAGTTGTGGAGAGAAAACATACACTAAGTGACTTTAATCTTTGAAATTGTTGGCACTTGCTATGTGGCTTAGCATATGGACAGTTTTAGTAAATATTCCATTGGCATTTGCAACAAATGTGTATACTGTAGATATGCAGAACAGAGTTCTGTCAGTAGGTTTGTATATGTTATTTGCGTTGTTTAAATATTTTGCCTGATCTTTCTGCCTCCTAATCTGGTCTTAAACCTAACACTCAGTCCTTATTTCTATAATTTATTTTATTAAAAAGATTTTTAAATGTTTTTATTTATTTGTGTGAGAGAGAGAGAGAGCGTGAGCATGAGAGGGTCAGAGAGAGAGGGAGATATAGAATCTGAAGCAGGCTCCAGGCTCTGAGCTAGCTGTCAGCACAGAGCCTGACGCGGGGCTCGAACCCACGAACTGTGAGATCATGACCTGAGCCGAAGTCGGAGGCTTAACCAACTGAACCACTCAGACACCCCAATAATTTATTTTAAAAATCAGGGGCGCCTGGATGACTCAATCGGTTGTGCATCCGACTCCGGCCCAGGTCATGATCTCACAGTTTGTGGGTTCGAGCCCCACGTCGGGCTCTGTGGTGACAGACTGGAGCCTGGAGCCTGCTTTGGATTCAGTCTCCTTCTGTCTCTGCCGTCCCCTCACTTGGGCTTTCTTTCTCTTTCTCAAAAATGAATAAACATTAAAAAATCATTATTTGTGATTTAAACTCCTATTACTTTGTTTAAAATACTATTTGTCTTATTTTTTTAAAAAAATACTATTGTATGTTGTTGCGACTTCTATTTTGTGTAGTTGTATCTAATCTTAGTCACAGCAGGGGTTGTAACAAGGAGAGTATTGAGAGATGTGATACATTTATTGATAAGCATAATTACAAATAACTTCTGCTCATCCCCTGGAACTACCAGCTTTGGGATCCTTGATTTTGGTTAGCAGCAGTGATACTAAAATAAATTCTTCCTGGGTTCTACCTTGTTCTTCCTGCTACCGCGAAACTCCCATAGAACCTGATATATATATAATTATCACCATTCCTTTGGAAATTTCCATCTTCACAGTATTTTCTCTTTTGTCAGCTTTTGGGAGCACAATGATTTATTTCTTTTTGTTTATTTTTTAATGTAATTTATTATCAAATTGGCTCACATACAGTGTGTACAGTGTGCTCTTATTTGGGGGTCGATTCCCATGATTTATCACTTACAGCACTCAGTGCTCATCCTAACAAGTGCCCTCCCCAATGCGCATCACCCATATTCCCCTCTCCCCCACGCCCTCATCAACCCTCAGTTTTAATTCAAAGGTGAAAGAGTAAACAAGATTGTGTTATATTATTGATCGTTTTCTCCAACACAAAAGTGAACTCATTATTTAACAAAGGATCATTTTCCTGATTTTTGGATTGGTTTACTAGAAAAGTCTTATGAAGAGACAGATTTAATCCACTTAGCTATCATTGTAACAAATTACTACATGGACTTAAAATATTTACATGGAGATAGATATAAAATACAGGGTTGCAATGTGTGAATACTGAAGGTAGGGTGTCCCAGGAAATTGAGACCATCTGGCTGTTGGAAGCAAATAGACTGCCCTCTACAACACATGCTGTCAGAGTAAAGGTGTCCCCCAGGTTGCACCATGACATTTTACTGTGTGTCAGCATGTGACATGGACAATAAAGACAAGAGTATATTCACAGAGGAAAAAGATAATAAACTGTAGGAGCTATCTGAACAGTATTTGTGTCTGGCAGTAATGGAAAACGTGATTGCTGTCAAATTGGGATAAGAGCTGCTTCTGCAGAATTGAATCATTTATTCCCCTCCAGTGGAATCACAATATAGTGGAAAGAAGACTGAGCTGGTGGTCAGGAGATCTAGATCCCAGATTCCACTGCTCAACTGCTCTGTGATCTTAAGCAAAATTCTTCCCCTCTAGGTATTAGCTTCTCATCTGTGAAAGTCAGGAGCTACCTTACAAGGAAGCTCAGGCCAAAGCAAGTGGAGATTCTGCACACGAAAGAGATAGCAAGATGTGGGAGGAGTCCCGGACTGCAATGTCTGAGGCCTTTTCATTCCAATGAATCTATGTTTCACTCCAATGTTATCAGTTTCGTTAAGACACAGATGACATTTTTTTTTACAAATAGTTTATTGTCAAGTTGGTTTCCATATAACACCTGGTGCTCATCCCCACAAGTGCCCCCCTCCGTGCCCATCTCCCCCTCCCCCCACACATCCATCAGTCCTCAGTTTTTGTCAGCATTCAAGAGTTTCTTGTGGTTTGCTTCTCCCCCTTTCCCCTACCTTTTCCCCCCTTCTTCTCCCCCATGGTCCTCTGTTAAGTTCCTCCTNCACAGATGACATTTTTAACAGTTGGCCATATTTCAGTCAATTTGCAGGTCTCCAAAAAGTGAGCTGTATTTATTCTCAGGTCAAAGTGAAGGATCCTGGGCTGCTATCAAGTGGTCACTGGTAGGGACCCCCACTTTCAGTCTGTGGCCCCGGCCATTGCAACTGTTCATGTTGCCTTTGTTGAAGAGTAAGGCTGATGAGTCAGGCTGGCAGAGGCAGATCCGGGAAGACTGTGTAAACCAAACAAACATATTCACGTTTTGTATCACTCCCTGAAAGACAGAGAGGGGAGTACAGGTTTGCAAATACCTCCTGTAGATAGGGAAGAACACTGTACCTTGTCAGAGGATTTCTGCTGTCCCTCTTAAAGCTAGCTGAGTTTCCACACTGGATCTACAGGCAGGAAGGAGGGAGGGTTGTGCATATGCGTGGGAGTGGTGCGGAGAACATTGGGGAACATTGGTCAGCTGGGCTTCGACGCTAACAGCCAGAGCAAGCTGCATCCCATTCAGCCTCTGGCTGGAGACAGATACAACATTGACGGTTGGCTTGCCAAGGTCAACATGGCACATTCCAGGAAACTGGCCAGGGTGGGCTGCATGCAGCTGGACCTAATCCCTGTTAGTTTTGAGCAAAAACTATCTACCCTGTACTCTGCCCTCCCTCTCTCTCCGCTTCCCTCCTCTCGATCTTCTCCTTCCTCTGCAGAGACTGATCAAAAGAGGAGGCTGAGCAGAGTGGAGGCACCCAGACAGGGAGGCTGGAGGTCTCTCGTTCTCTTGATCCAACGTGAGGACAGCTGGGCAGCCCCGAGGATACAAGTTTTGCCAAATAATTGGGTCTTTGAGTGAATTTAAAAAGACACCTTCTCTGGGATTAAGAGGGGAAGTCCATGATTTGAGGTCCTTGCCTCTCAGGAGACATCCTTGGGCAGGGCACTGTCCGAGATCCTGCAGCAGCCCAGAGGCCCGGGTTTTATTTCCAGTTGGGAAATTCCTATGACAGCGGTAGGTTGGACAGTCAGCACCCCCTTCGTCATTGCAGACTGCTTCCTTCCTGCCTCACTGGGGCATCAACGGTCATCCTCTGATGTGCACACCCACAAGAAAGAATTAAGAATTTGGCTAATTGAGTGCATTGTGTTTTTGTTTTTGTTTTGCTTTTGGTTAGGGCAGGAGCAATGGCTGACATTTTATTTTTCCTTCTGCTTAGATGGTTTTATAAAATTCCATTTGTTATTAGCTTATGGGATGGGCCTGGTCAGGAGAAGGAAAGCATTTGCCAGGCTGTGTGTGGAAAATTTCTACAGTCTGTTGTTAGGATTATGTCTCTTGGAAGAGCATTAAAAGTTATAGCTGCTTATGTTTAGGGTTATAGTCTGTGTTTTGGTTTAAAATATAAAATGAATTAGAGATAATTTTATGGTAGATCCTAAGACCTGACCAAAAGAATGCTTTCATTTGTAGTGTGACTAGAAGCAAACGGTCTCGAGGTAAGAAAAAGCAGTTGAGCCAGTACTGAGCAGGCCCTCCTCTTCTGGCTGAGGCTTAAAAGATGATCTGGTGAGAGACACCCATGTAGGAACAGGAGGTGGGGGCAGGAACACAGTCATGTGACAATGGGGGACACAAGTGGACCTCTTATGGCTTCACGTGGGAAGTCAGCAGCCTGAAATAGGGGGGGAATATAGAAGCCATCAAATCACATTCAGGGAGTCATGACTATCACCTCAATCTCTGACTCAGGAGGGGAGAAATGATCAGGCCACCAAAGTGTCCTTCAACTCAGGGTCCAGCATGGGAGAATAAAAGAACAGGCAATTGGTAAAACCTTCTTTCTTTTTTCTTTTTGTACATGATATCCAATTCTTTTTTTGACCTTTCAAAATGTTTTTTGAAGCGCCTATTGTTGAGATTACTCAATTGTACTAAGCCATGAGGAGAGGCTGGGGGGTTTGGAAAGCTCATCTTCAGATCCTCAAGCTACTAATAAAGCTATTTTGCTATGCACATTTGGATATACACCAAAACCACTCTTTGTTTCTTGCTCTCTGATGGTGAGAAATGTGTAGGCTCCCCATACAAAAAAAAAAAAAAGCACATCTCAATATGATGTCTGTGACTAATGGACATAATGATGATGCTGTGGCTTGAGGAAAATATAAAAAAAAAATAGAACCTGTTAAGCTTTAGATATATGAAATACCAAGATCCCTTGTTTAAGCCATTAGCAACTTGACAGATACCCTACTGTATATATGGGGTGTGTCATAGATCTCTGTCTAGTGAGCATTCAAATGAATCACTGATCTAAGCCTGGGAATGTCTACAAAGGCTGATTTTCATCACTCTGAGAAACGTTCAGAGACTTTGGGGGTCACATTTCATGTTGAGATAAAATGTGATATTGCCGCCGTTCCGTTTTCTGCAGTAGCTGTATTCTGGCAGTTCGTGAGAAGGCCATCATGAATTTATGTCAGAATGCCTTACTTTGTATAGCACATGGTGGGGCTACACATAGTAGGTGGTCAATACGTTATCATTTGCTGATGTAGTTCTCTTTTGAGTGGAAGGAAAGAAACTGTTTTGGAATTGATGGCTTGTGTAGAAATTGCTGGTGTAATCTACTATCTGAAAATTTTCCTGCCAGGTTGGAACTATTTAGTTATGTTCACTAAAGACCTCTGAAAAGCTATGGCAATGAGGTAGACATAATCTAACATTATATTTGTATAACATATTGCTTTATAGTTCAAACATATTGCTTTTAGTTCAAACACAAATTATTTTATTTAATCTGATTCTTAAAACAATCCTATGAAATAGTTGTTAACTCCATTTTACTGATGAGGACATTGGGGAGATGAAAGGGTTAGTCCAAGCAGCAAAACAAAGGTGAATTTTTTTTATCTTTTTTTAATTAAAAAAATTTTAAGTTTATGTATTTATTTTGAGAGAGAGAGCATGCAAATACAGGAGGGGCAGGGAATGAGGGAGAGAGAGAATCCCAAGCAGGCTTCACCCTGTCAGCACAGAGCCCGACATAGGTCTCAAACCAATGAACCATGAGATCATGACCTGAGCTGAAACCAAGACTTGGACACTCAACTGCCTGACCCAGGTGCCCCTGAACTTATCTTGTGCTTTTTCTGCCTCACTGCTATTACAAGACCTTGGCTGTATGTAGTTCAAGAGGAGACATTCCTTGGCTGGATGGCCCTAAGTAAATCACTTTGCCTCATTAGTCTTGGTTTCCTAAGCTGTGGAATCAGGTAATCAACACCTGTTTCAACAACATTAAACCCACAGAAATAGCCAAAGGAAGGCTAAGGTAGGAAAAACATTACTGTCCCTTTTTCCTTGCTAGAAAGATAGAAAGTATGGAGACTTCCCATGACTGATTTTCACCTATCTGCTGCCGTCTTCTTGTAAAGTTACCCATAATTCTCTTGTGCTGTCAACACTCCTTGATCATGACCCCTTAGAGGGGTAGAATAGACCTTAGACTGTTAGTTTGATATTTTTACTATTTGTATCGAATCTGTCTTCCTCTTTTCCTATGGGCTTATTTCTGCCTTTTGAATCTACCTCTGAACTCATTCCCTGGCTACTGATTCTTCAGTCAGAACCCTCGCTTTACTTTACCTAATCCCAAGAGTCTACCTGGGAATTTGATTCTAGACTTCACCAGTGTGACCTGTCTTTTTCCTACTATTTTCTCATATACTGGTTCTGATAGGCACCTGGTTCATGTAGGCAATTCTTGGGAGGACAGCCATTGGTATTTACAAATCTCAGACTTTCTTCTTAGTTGATCTCTCTCTAAATGGTTCTTCCCGTTTGAAGAAAACCCAGAAATCTATAGCATAAATGCTATCAGTTAGAAGCCATTATGTCCTATAGGAATGGCTTGGTCTATCCATTATCTCCAGCTCTCCCAGCAGTCAGAACACATGTAGCCAATGCCTTCCCCTTCCAGACTCAAGGACAGGGGGATCTGCACGGAGATGCCACAGATGGCGAGGGACGCCCAGCGATGTGATTGCGGGGAAATTGATTTGTAAACATTCCAGTGAGAATGGCTTCCCTTCTGAATAGCTATTTTGTAAATTGTTTCTGTGAAACAAGAATGTGTTCCATTAAATGTCATCTTGATTCATAGAGTGATCTCTGGTCCACCAGCCAAACTGTTTACAAGCAAACAAGGCAACTAAGTGGCTTCCAGAAAGGAGGCAGATTTGAGCCTAGACATTGGTATTTTTCCATGTGTATAAATCTAAAAGAAGGTCTACTGGTGACTTTACAATTAACTTGTGATTTTTATTGGTGAAAAGAAAAAGGTGTATCTCCTGTTGATAAACTCTCAAATGTTAACAACCTACCCACACAGCGATGTAGACTGAAGAAACACGGATACTCTCCCCTTCTTAGAGCTCTCCATATTTGCGAGAGTCTGAAATCCTGCCAGCTGCCCAGAGGGGTGGGCCCAGAGAATTTGCTACCATCCTGGCTGCTTATCCTGCCTGAGCAGGACCATTCTGGGCGTATAGAGACCTGGATTCTACTGCTGGACTTCTAAAAGTAGACAAGTCCCTAATTCTTTTGCAACCTCAGTTTCCTCATCTGTAAGATAACATGTAAAGGAAATTGGAACAGAAGATATTTATGGCTTCTTCCTGTTCTAAACTTTTACAATTTTCTTGTTTCCTTCTCTCCTTTTCATGAAAATATAACTCTGTATTCAGAGATCAACGCTCTATCCCTCACCCCTCTCTGCCAAGTGAGTTGGGCAATTTCTCCCACCTAGGCACCCACGAAGTAAACAGATGTTTGGCCAGGTCCACCTGGCGTCAGATAATTTCAGAGATAAACATGTAGCTTCTCTGGGTCCTAAAGAGAGAGCTATGAAGACCAACCACATACAGCTTGAGAAAGACTCACTCAGGATGCTACAGATTCCATTCTAACTAGATTTGCTGACGATTTAATTGAATTATTTTGCTAATTACGGATGTCTGACATTTCACCTCTAAGTGAACTGTAGAAGATTGAGTTGAATCCAAGTTTGTTCTTTCTCATCTCTACGGAATTATTGTCAGTCCTTCAGCTGAGAGGGGCTGACGTCACTTACTTCACCCTCTCTTCCATTTGGATGACTCCCTCATTGTTCCCACTGATCTCTTGGAATGAACTGGCTTTTACCATCTGCAGGGTCTCTTCCCCTGTCAAGCATGTGGTGGGGACTGCAGACTTCCACTGGCAGATAAGGTTGCCATCGTGGTCTCTAGTGCACCTGGTTCTTGTAGGTTTCCCACATCTACCTTCCCTTCCACCTACTTTGCTCATACTCCTGCTGTCTGCACACTGGGCGCTCCAGCCCAGCCCCCAGTTCCTCTGCAGAGCATTTTCAACTCCCTTTCCCTCCCTCCCTTCCTCTCTTCTTCCCACTTTCTCTCCCCTTTTCCTCCTTCTCTCCCTTCCCCCTTTCCTCCTCCCACTCCCCTGACTTTCTCTGCTCACAGCCACACACAGGTTGCAAGCCAGCAGACACTATCTCTGGAGTAGATATCATCCTTGTTGATTTCTGCACAATGAGAGAGTTTTTCTCCTCCTTTGGAAAAGAAAGACAAGCATAGCAGTGGTTCTTTTTGCTTGGCACAACTCTGATGACAAGATCCATCCCATCCAAGTCCCACGTTTAATCGAGAACCATGACAAGAAACAGAGGGCACCCTTGAAGGACTAATTGAAGGGCACTGAGTAACTAGCCTATTTGTAGAGGAGTGAGCAGTGTTAAGGGTGCTAATAAAGGATGGTGACACTGAGGACCTAACTGGCAACAGTGGGAACCAGCCACTACCACCTTCAGTCCCAGGGACAAAGTAGAGCCCAGTATGAAACCACAGATGGGGTGGGAGCTGTGGCTGTAGGGAAGGAGTAGGGAAATAGATACCTCTACTCCCTCTGCTTCCGCCCTCTGACGGCCGGCTGGTGGCCCTCCCCTCATGGCTGAATCCGACAGGAAATCAGAAGGCAAGGAGGTTCAGAGATGCATCTCAGAGGTCACCCTCCTGGGGATGGCAGAGGATGGAAAACAGGCCTGGCCATGCACACAGGGACTATCTGGTATAGTTACTTTTGCTTTTAAAACTTTGTTTCTCATTTCATTTACTTAGATATTTGACACTGCTCTGTATCAAACATGCCTGAAAACCAACCAATAGGAAATCTAAAGAGGACCCTGTTTCTCTTTCTTTAAAAAAAAAAAAATCGGGCTTGGATGGGGCGCTTGGGTTGCTCAGTGGATTTAGCTTCTGACTCTTGATTTTGGCTCAGGTCATGGTCCCAGGGTTGTGGGATCAAGCCCTGCCCCGTGTGGGGACTCCCTGTCCCCTCTCCCTGCCCCTCTCGAGACCCCACTTGTGCTCTCTCTTTCTCTCTAAAATTAAAAAAAAAATGAAATGAAATAAACTATTAAAACATTTGGCAAGGCTTCTGCAAAAACATTTATTCAATAGTCCTATATTTAAATAGGGCTTTTCTGGAGAAATTGAGAAGTATATATCTAATACCAAAGTTTAAACAAACTTCTACCTGCACACTGAGAATACTCTGTTAACAATGGTTTATTATGTCTACTACACTGGTTCACTGGAACTAGATTTTATAAACCTCTGTGAACTTCTTGGAGAAATGTTTCTTCTTGAATGCAAAGTCCTATGTGTGCAATGAAATAATGACATACAGTTTCTATAATTTCAGAACATATGCTTGTTATTGCAATTATACATCTAAGACATTTCTCTCCCAGGATCCTCTCTGGCCAGAAAGGTGCAAAATCATTCAGCTGAATAGGTAACAGGAATCACCTGTTATCAAGGTGAACCAGTGTGGTCTTTCTCACAACCCTTTCTTCTCTCCCACCTTCTTCCTCACTCTCCACACCTCCTACCTCACTCCTCTCTTCCTCTCTTCTCTAGGTAGAAAAACAAACTTTTGATAACATGAATATTTTTTGTATGAATTCAAGCATCCTAGATATATGTATCTTAATACTTTTTGGACTAGCTTAAATAAACAAATTTAATTATAGCTGGAGTAAATTAATTTTCAACCGAAGTAAATTAATTTTCATGTTGGTGATTCTGATGGCTTCCTATCCTTAGGTTTCTTCATTTTATTTACAAGCTTGTTATGGTTTTACTTGTTGTGACATGTCATTGTTTTACTTTGCTTCCCTTGCTCTTCTTTATCTTTTAATTTTTTTTTTTTTTTTTTTTTTTTTTTNCCCCAGTCCTCTCGCATCTAGTGTAAAACCACTTCTAGTTCAAATGGCGTTTTGAGGATAGTGGGACTATTACAGATGCAATTCCAAGGCCTCCAAGTCAAGAGAAGGTTCTAAACCTAAGGCAGTAGGAAGAAAAGGATGACAGTGTCATGGGTGAGATGGGGGTTGGGCAGGTCTCAGCTACCTCTAGCAGCGCACCGACGTGCTAACTTCACTGTGTCCCCGGCAGCATTTAAAAACAGTGTGTCATTTCAAGATAAATCTGAACAAAGACATTTCCTTGAAAGTTGTTTTAATTTAAGAATAAATCAGGGGGCGCCTGGGTGGCTCAGCCAGTTAAGCGTCTGACTTCGGCTCAGGTCATGATCTCACAGTTGGTGGGGTCGAGCCCTGCGTCGGGATCTGTGCTGACGGCTAGCTCAGAGCCTGGAGCCTGCTTCAGATTCTGCGTCTCCCTCTCTCTGATCCTCCCTTGCTCATGCTGTCTCTCTCCCTCTCAGAAATAAATAAAAAAAACATTTTAAAAAAAAAGAATAAATCAGGTGTGAAAAGTTGAAGGAAATCTTAAAAGTACTTAGATCGTTTATTATGAGCTGGAGAAAACTGATAGTTTATATCCATTTCTTCTTCTCTACCGAAGAAAGTACAAATGTCAGATACTAAAATGTATTGCATTTCTCTTGAAAATTTTGGAGAGACCTTAAACTCTAGGGGCTTACGAAAGACTATGTATATGGGTTCATGACTTCACCTTCTGAATTGTGGGAGTCTGAGGTAGAAGGTCTCTGACAACAGGAACTGAAGTAGTTTTTGTTTTTATGATATGTGCTCTGGAGTTCTTTGGAACTTTGAGTCAAGCAAGTAGTTTCAAGTTATGATACCAAGAATATATGGCAATATATACAGCTCCTGAGTCTCTTAGAGGGAAGTAATAGATATTTTTATTCCCCAGTTATAAAACATCCCAGCTGTTGGGCCATTGAATGTTACTGTGTTTTCAAAACCCATTATTTCCCAACAGTAGAATATATCCCAGTTGTTACTTCTGAATAATGACTGAACAGGTGGTTTTGATGAGCTATAAACCACATTCTCTTTACTTGCCCCAAACCTAAGAACTCGTCAGACTAAGATATATATGTGTGCGTGTGTATATGTATATATATTTTTTTATTACAGTGGGATATTTGAGTGCAAGATGGGGGGAGTATGGGAAAGAGTGGAAATTTTAAAGACTTTCAAGATCTAGTGGCAAAAGCATGTGACTCAGAATTCTTTATTTCATTGACCTAGTGGCATAAATAATTTTTAAGAGAATTCTTTGTGTCTTTGATCAATCAATTTCATTTCTACTCCCTGCCCACTACCATTCCCTTCATCATCTCATACTTACCTCTTTGATTCAGTTTCCCTATTTAGGCATAAAAAGAAAAGTGATGTTCATATTGCTTTGGTTACATTTGTGGCTAATGGAATGCTTTCAATAAATTCCGTTTCCCCTGCATCTTCTTTTATGTTGTATCCCAAGGTCTGTTTGCATCTGCTCTCTTCTTGTTTGACAAGCCAGAGTGCCTTCTCCTAGTATCTTGTCACATGGTATCTGTTAGGCTCCAGAACCAATGTGCTTTTCTTTTAAAAATGTTACAGAGGTACTTGAGGGAATGTAAAGAAGGGCCTGAGGTTTTCTGAAAGTGTGCTCACATAAACAAACACTGTCAAATGAAACTGCACAGGACCATTTGCATCTGAATCTGAACTCCCAAACTTTGCTGGTTTTCTTTTGCTCATCTTGGGTCTCAGACTGTTCCATGGATTCTCTTTCTTCTTGAACTTTTCCTGTGCAATGTCACCTCCAGTGTGGCATCCAAAGATCCTGCCTTCGACCATAACGGGCACCCCTGACTTCCACCTAGCCTGCTCAATGCCTTTGTCTTTGTCTCGCTGAATCTGGACTTCGTAACACAGGACAGCTCAGCCCTGTCCAGCCCGCATTGGGCAATTCTCCTTGGTTCCCAGTTTCTGTTTACCTTTGATTTTTGCCATTTAGAGGAAGTATGGTGAAGCTGTGTGCTGGATCTCTTTTCAGTTTTTTTGGAAGCATCTCTTTCAGAATTAATCTTTTTCTGATTTCGTAGCATATTCTGTTTCATATCCATATCATTAATTGATTCATGATTCTATATTTTATTGATCTACCTTCATAGAATTATTTTCAACTAATTATTTGTGCTATATTAGTCTTTATAATCACTGATGGCCCATTAGCCAGCAAATGTTCATTATAATCCTTTGTGTGTTTTTTATTGATTAAAAGTTTTATTTACAAGTATCATTAATTCACTTAAAATTTTTTTAAATGTTTATTTATTTGAGAGAGAGAGAGATAGGGACAGAGAGACAGAGTACGAGCAGGGTAGGGGTAAAGAGCAAGGAAGACACAGAATCTGAAGCAGGCTCCAGGCTCTGAGCTGTCAGCACAGAGCCCCCATGGGGCTTGAACTCCCAAACAGTGAGATCATGGCCTGAGCCAAAGTCGGACACTTAACCGAATGGCCCATCCAGGCGCACCTCATTAATTCATTTTTACTTCTATGTGCTTGCCTTCTGACTTTGCATCAAAGACAAGAAAATCTCAGTTCTCTGCAGAATCTCAATACCTCTATGTCACACAGTTTTTGGTAAACCATCTCTGGGAGGTGAATTGAGGAAGGTTACCCATCTCAACTGAGTGTTGCTCATTGAGGATTGGGCATAACAGATATAGTCTTTAAGATTTAAGATGGTCACTTATTTGGAACTGGAGAAAGTGTCAAATCTTGTATCTTAGAGAGGTACCAAAGCATATACTTGGACCACAAGTCCACTCCTAGTGATGATGTAAGGAAGAAGAGGAATTAAGGCAAAGACTTAGGACATTCTTGGCTGGAAAGTATTGCTTGGGAAAGTCCTTGCTGATTTAACTTGGACAAGCCACCTGCTGCACACCCAGATAGCACTATATACCCATCAACAATTGGTGTCACCTCACAGTGAGTAATATGTATTATTAGTAGGACTGGTTGTGTAATGTCTAGCTTATTCTCTCCACAAAAGTCTCTAGGAGGACAGATACAATGTCTCTTCCTCATCATTGTATCCCTAGAGCCAGGCACGGTAATTAGGAACATATTAGGAATTCAGTGCATACCCACTGAATGATTGAATAATTGAAGAGAAGAAAGAGAGGAGAATGGTTCCTTCTTGGAGTAGATGTATCTATCCCACTCCTCTATCTAATGAGGAGAGATTTCAGCCAAGTGTTTTTGGTCTCTTTCTCTGGGTCTTATCCCCCCCCGATGAAGTCAAGTGAATTTCTTGGTTACTAAGAGACAGTGATTGGTACATGTTCCTTAATTAGGTAGAGAGAATGTATCAAAACTCCAAAGCAAGTAGAATCCACTCTTTTCAAACAGTGCATGGCTGTGATCCTGGTTACCCATGGTTGCTCTGTAGACTCAACATTTCCCTCCAGTGTGTTGGTCCAAGATCTGACTTGGAAACAAAGAGTATTAGGAAGTTCATTGTTATCACATTTCTAAACCATACCATCCAAAATAACTTTTGTCGGGAGTTAAGATGACATTTTGAGCCTCATCTGCTTGGCTCCTTTTTATCTCTCTCTTAACTGGTTTTGAACATGGACAAGAAAGAGGAGCCTCAATTTTTTGGGTATCTAAAACCCCAGTAGCTCCTGTGCATAGACAGAATCCAGGAAAAATCAACATACATGCATCCTTGGTTGAAAAGTTTTGACTCTAAAGGGGAAAATGGGATTCAAGACTGGAAACAGAATAGAGCTTTTTTTTTTTTTAATTTATTTTTTTTACAAATAGTTTATTGTCACATTAGTTTCCACANAAACAGAATAGAGCTTTGAAAACCAAAACAGTTTTCTTGGAGTCTGAGAGTCAGTGAGCCTCCTGAAATTGTATGCGAAATAGTCTGAGTATAGGATCCAGAAGTTTCATCAGGTTCTCAAAATAAGTTGCTGAACCTCTATTTTAAGGAGCCTTAGATAGACCTTGAGTTTATCTCCTGGCATCTGGAAATTTCATCCCATCTTCCCATCCTCATCCTTGCCTGATGTGTCTTGCTGAATCTTTCATCATACCCTTCAGAGCTCAGCTTGAACCCCAGTCCAACTCCTCCGGAGGCCTGCCCTGCCCTCCCAGCCAGCAGGGATGCCACCTTCCTTTGGCTCTGGTCCCCTCACTAACTGTCCACCTCTTCTGTTCTCTCAGCTGAAGCGTGAGCGCCTGAGAACAGGGTCAGGTTTTTCAATAGTTGCCGTGTCGTGCAAATGGCCTGGTATTTGATAGTCATTTCTGAATTCTACTAATTCCCTAATATGAGACCTAGAAGGGATTCATTAGAAATATCTTTCAGAGGAAGGGAGGCCCTTGGCAAGAGTAAGTGATTTTCCTCCAGGCAAAAGCCAGGAAACAGCAGAAGGGGATTTAAACATGAGTCTCCTTGTCCTATTTCAGGGCTTCGCCCTCCCCAGTAGCTGCCCTTAGGAGGAATTACCCCATAGTTCCTATACTGGCACTTTTCTTCCCAGGAAACATGTCCTTGTTGGGAAACATTCCCACATGACCCTGATTTTAAGGTCTCTGGGGTAGAGAAGTGAGAGAGGGCAGGAGCACTTGACTTCCTGCATAAGACACTGAAAAGAATTTGGATTTGGGTTTGGCCCCCAAAAACAGATGACTATATTTTGCAAAAGATAGGGAGGAATTATGTATACACATGACCAGTGAGACATCCCTAAGGGAGGCTTGACAGAATAATTTTGAACAGGAAGGCTTGATTTTTCTGCCTGTGTATGATCTCCTGCTCTCCGCCCAGCTGGTTAAGAAAAGTTCACCACACATAACTGTCTCAAGGGTCAGGGAAAGGTGAAGATTTACATCTTGGGTCAGGGGAGCAGAGGGAAGAGAATTGCTGGGGTGGAGGAGGGTAGAGGGTGATAAACAAGAAGGCAGTGGGGACAAGGTACACAGGGACAAGAACACTGGACTAGAAGTGACAGGAGGCTGGCCCTGAGAATTTGCCATTGTCTTGGGGAGAGCTTTGAACCACCCCCAGGTGAGCGCAGAAGTAAAGCCCATTTTACTTAGAACTTCAAGATGGAATCAAGATGATTCCAAAAGACATTTGGACACTAATAGATTGATAGTGGCCCTCTCTACATTTTCAGAATGAGGAGCTGTAGGTGGATGGTAAACAGAGCATGATGTTTTATGAAAGAAGAGAATAAAAAGGAATCAATCTTTCCGTTTCCTAAAGTCCTTCTACATTTTGGAGGAGGGAAGGTGTTAGCTGAAGACTTTCCTGATGATGACAGTTGAATCATCTGTTGAAGAGCAAACTTGATGGCATTTAAAATGCACGGGGTTTCATCTCCGGAGCACACATCTGGGCACCCTGGATGCCTCGTAGCAAACCCCAGGCTTTAGTCTCCTGTGAAGAACGGCTCCTCGGTATAAGAGAGAGGTGACAATGCACGTGTTGTGATCTCTAAAACAAACCCCTACTCTCTTCTAATTTGGCTGTTTTTCCAAATAACAGACATAGAAAGGGGGTGGGAGTGAGTAGGTGACAGTTTTTGGCTGCTGCTGACCAGCAGAGCTGGCAGGGTGACTTCAGGTGGGTCCCTATGTTGACCACCCACAGGGCTCACTGAATTTAGATCCTGCAGCTGCTGACAAGGGCCCAGGTAAGCAAAGAACGGCAGCTCCGTTAGTTGTGGTGGGAGTGATGCTCGGTGTCTCTCTAACCCTTGGTCTCCTGAAGGCGAAGCTATGGGTCTGGGTGTTCTGCACAACAAGGCATCTAGCATGTCTGAGGGACACGGCAGTAGAGATCGGATCGCTGGTCTAAGTCAAGGATGGAAACATGGCTCTTCGCTCAGGGACTGGTGTCACCAGACCAGCAAGTTACATGTCCTTCAAAAGGATTGATGTTGCAGCTTCCATCACTGCTCTCTTTCCTCTCATGACAACCGGCTCCACTGCTCATTCGAGGCCAGGGGCCGTGTCTACAGGCTTTGACGTGCCATCTCACTGAATCCTTGTCAAAACCTGATGGAATGGGCGCTGCCATCCCTCCAGTTTTACATAGAAACCCCCCCCCCCCGANATTGCTCAGGAAAATAAAAGGAAACTAGCATGAAATTTGCAAGGAAGTATTGAATAATGCCTCAGAGCAAGGGCTTTCTGCTGGGACAGATGTGAGTTGGAAGCCTGGCTCTGCAACTTAGCGGCTGTGTGAGCTTGGGCAAGTCACTCCGCTGCTCTGAGGCTCACTTTCTCCACCTGAACCCTGGAGACAGTAATAATACCATTGCCGGCTCTTGTATCGTTATCCAATCTTCTTGCAATTATTAAATGATGGTTATTTTTTCTCTGCTTATGAATCAGATAAGTGTGTCCTGTGACTCCCTACAGGGTAAGATGGTCTTTAAGGTCATAATTCTTTTTAAAGGTTCTCTCAGGATTTGAGCAGGTAGTTGCTCTGGAAGGGTGTTCTTTTTCTGGGTTTGGGAGGTGGTGGTAAATGACCAATGGTCTGGCCCCAATCCTGCTAAGTTCCATTTTAATCTCTGCTTTTATGATCAGTGTTGCTACTGCACAGCACAGCTGGCGCTTGCTGGAATTTGCAAGAGGAACACGAATAACCACTGTATCAATGATCTACGGCTGTGTAACCGAACACCTCAAACTTCAAACAAAAATTATTTATTGTTGCTCAGGCTTTTGCTCTTCTGCTGGTCTCTCCTGGGCTTGCTCCTGCGACTGAGGAATGGGATGGAATGGCTGGGTAGTCCGAGGTGACCTGGCACATATGTCTGGGAGCTGGTGCTGCTTATCAGCCTGGGGACTGCGGTCTTCCTCTACATGGCCGTCCAACCTCCAGTAGGCTGACCTCTTGCTCACAGCGGGGCAGCCTCATGGCAAAGTTCAACAAGGACAAGCACCAGGACATAAGTACCTATCAAGCTTCTCCTTGAGTCATGTTTGTCCATAGCCCATTGGCCAAAGCAAGTCACATGGCCAAACTCAGTGTCATGTGGGAGGTGACATAGACTCTAATGGGTGAAGTGGCAAAGAATTTTGACCATTTTTAATCCATCACAATTATAAGTATGAAACATAAAAAAAATAAAGAAGGGGCATCTGGAAGATACAATAAGAATAACAAGAATCCAACCTGCAGTGTGAGGATTTCTGATCGTCCTTGCCTTCAAGAGCTTTGGAGCCTTGCTCTATCCCGCCAGCCTCTGGGCAGGCACACTTGGTGGGCACCTTGTGTCCCCTGGCAGGTGGCTAAAGCACCATCTTACATCTTACCTCCTCTCCTTTGGGAGCTACTGGACTCCTTTATTTCTTTTTTTTTGTTTGTTTGTTTTATTTATTTCTAGGAGAGAGACAGAGAGAGAGAGAGACAGTGTGAGCAGGGGAGGGTCAGAGAGAGAGGGAGTCACAGACTGAAACAGGCTCCAGGCTCTGAGCTGGCAGTCAGCACAGAGCCCGACGTGGGGCTCGAACCCACAAACCGCGAGATCATGACCTAAGCGAAAGTCGGACGCTTAACCGACTAACCCACCCAGGCGCCCCTGGACTCCTTTATTTCTTAAACCCTCTTCCTGGGACAGCTTTACACTTATATCCTCCCCACCCAGTGGGGAGTCCCCTCCAGCCCAGTGACCAGGGTCTGCTTCTAGGACTGAGGGATGTAATGTTACTGACAGATCTATTATTACCACAATAATTTTTGCTAATTGAAATGGCAATGTAATTATTACTTTTTGTGAATCCTGTTAATGTTTTGGAGATACCTTTAACTTTATTTTAATTAATAGAGAAATGTAAGTATTCCTTATGGAAATGGCTTATTATTATACTTATATTGCCTAACATGCCTTTTTAATTAAAATTATAAACTGAGCATCTTACTGAATCTCTTTTTAAGTGCTTATGTAAATATTAATATAATCAACACACAATATACAGACAAACATTTTGAGTTTTTACGACTAATAGTACATTTGTGTAGTGGTGCTAAAACATAATTAGTCTCGGGATGATAAGAAGTTAAGTTGTTGCCGTTTCTTTTACTAGAACAAACCATGTTGCAATTCATACCTTTTTCCATATAACTTAATAAACTTATGATTATTTCCTTAGGATATATTTCCGGAATTGGGATCACTGGGCCAAAGGCTGTCCACAATTTATACAACTGATTTTATCAGCTTGTCCGTTAAATAATTTTATGGGCTCATATTCCCAAGAATTATGTATAAGACCAAGAACAACCCTGTGCTCCCAACTTTCGTGTGATTTTCTGTTCTTTATTATTTTATTTTATTTTTGCTATTTTTTACCAAAAAAAATTTAATGTTTATTCATTTTTTGAGAGACAGAGCGTGAGCCAGGGTGGGGGTGCAGAGAGAGAGAGAGGGAGACATAGAATCTGAAGCAGACTCCAGGCTCTGAGCTGTCAGCACAGAGCCCATGAATGATGAGATCATGGCCTGAGCTGAAGTCAGAGAGTTAACCAACTGAGCCATCAGGTGCCCCTCACATGATTATCTTTCAAAGCCCAAGTTATTTTTTGTTTTGTTTTTCTAAGACAACAAAGAGCCAAAAGTTTAATATTTCAGCCCAGGAAAGGAGGAAAGTCCTCAACTAACCAACTTCATTTTCTGACAGGCTGAGAGCAGCCCAGCTGAGAACATCCCAGCGCAGGACTCCCTGGAGATGGAGAGGAGAGAGAAGGCAGAAAGCAGTGGAGGGAAAAGCCCAGCCTCCTGCCTTCAGTAGAACAGCAGCCTGTCGCTGCTGAGCCGGCCTCACGGAGGAGCCCCGACCAGGTCAGCCTGCGTCCCAAGGGGCCTCCAAGCCAGGCCCTGCAGAGGGGCCCCATGTCAGAGGCAGGGACGTTTTTCAAACCTAACACAGATCCCTCACTGTCCCGGGATGACCATTACATCCCAAAATAGCCTGGTCTCCTGTGGGAAAGCTGTCATTTCCAGTCAGACCTGATCACTGCTCCAGCTTTGGGATGGCTATGGCCTGGCAGGGAAAAAGTCCTTATTTATCCTTTGACAAGCTGAACAGAAATATTCCAGGAATCCACCATGGACACAACTTTCCCTGCAACTCAAAACCCTAAAATCGGGGCGCCAGGGTGGCTCAGTCGGTTAAGTGGCCAACTCTTAATTTCAGCTCAGGTCATGATCTCTCAATTTGTGAGTTCGAGCCCCCCCATCAGGCTCTGTGCTCACAGTGTAGAGCCTGCTTCCAATCCTCTGTCTCTCTCTCTCTGCTCCTCTCCCTCTTCCTCAATCTCTCTCTCTCTCTCTCTCTCAAATGAATGTTAAAAACAAACAAAAAAACCCCAAACTCCATCTCATTAACTTATTGCTTTCCCCCAAAAGTTCCTTCTCATTATACCTAGAACTTTCTCCTACTTACACTGAGGACTCTGCAACAGAAAATAGTTAAAAGTATTTTGACATTTGGCGGCTGCTTCCAAATAGTATTAGAAAGGGGATTTTTATCTCTTTGTTATGCTCTAAGTGTCCTGATTAATGTCTGAAGTAACTCTGGGATTATTTTGTGAAGGCCTGAAGGCTTTGCCTGGGATCTTAATTCCAGGGGAATGCATGCACTGGGGATGGATATTATAGAGCTCCACTTATTTTGCTTCCATAGTCCTTATAAAGTATAGTATTTGTATATTTTCTAGACCAGGAGAAACTTCTGGGGAAGCAATGCGTCAACTCATGCCTTACCCTCTGGCAACCTTTTGGTAAGGTGAGGGCCTTCCAAAATTCTGATAACCAAAGTGGATCTTTGTTACAATATCTTATTTCTTCATACTTGAATGCAGACATTTGAGGGCTTTTCATTTATTTATATGATCTATTCACGTTAGAGCAAGAAGTGCCCTTAGAAATAAATCTTCTAACTCAAATCCCTCAGTTTGAAAAACTGTAGCCCAGAGAAAGGACAGGAGATGCCTCAGCTCATATATATCTTCCTGTTGCCAAGCAAGCTCTGGACCAAAGTGGGAGCCTTGGGACGTGTGGTGAGAGGGGTTTCCTCTGACTCCTTTTTAGCGCTTTCTGGTGGGTCCATTTTGAGCGTCCTTCTAAGTGGGCCTTAGGCACTGGGCGCAGTGCTGGGCCCTTTACAGTTTACCATACCAATTATCCTCATAATTCTATCAGTACCATTGTCTTCATTTTATAGGTAAGGTTTTAGAGAGGTTTTATAAGTTGCCTAATAGGATATATTCATCTTGTATGGCTTCCATAACAAATTACCACAAATGTAGTGCTGTACCACAAATTTATCATCTTACTGTTTAATAGCTCATAAGTCTGAAATGGGTCTTATCAGGACACAACACGTTGCTGACAGCACTGTTTTCCTTTCTGGAACCTTCGTGTGAGAATGTTTTCTTGCCTTCTCTGGTTTCTAGAGGCCTCCTGCCTCATGGGCTCCTTTCTTCATCTTCACAGCCAGGAACAATGGGCCTGATCCTTACATTATATCTCTCTGATCCTTTGTCTTCAGTTAGGAAAGGTTCTCTGCTTTTAAGGACGTATGTGGGTAGCTCAGGCTTACTCAGTTCCTCTGAGACAACCTCCCCATCCTCAACATTTGTAATCCAGTTGCAAGTTCCTTTTTGCCATGTCAGGTTGGAGCATAGACACATGGATGGGGGGAGGTAGGGTCATTATTCTGCCTACCACGGTCTACCCTCTGGTCCTTAAAGACATCTGTCCTGCATGAAAATACATTCTTCATATCTCAAGTTCTCCAAAGTCTCAACTCATTATGTGAGAGAAGCTAGTATGTGGCAACGTAGGTCTCTGGCTCCAAAGCCCCCTTGACTTCTGGCCAATGGCATGTGCTGCCATTTTGGTATAATAGGTGTGTTGTTCTCTTACTGATTTGCATGGGCTCCCAAGTCACAGAGAGTTAAACTGTCAGCTCTGTGAAGGCAGGAGACTGTCTAGTCTGTTTGTCATTCCATCCCAGCGCCTACCACATGCCAAGCACTAGAATGTTTGCAAAGCAAATGAATGGTGAAGAAAGCAAGCATCTAAGGAAACTAGCAATAAGCAATACATGGAGATATACAGANCTTCCCAGTGTTTTTCAGAACCATTTGAAAACAGATGACAAACTCCACTACAACCCAGGTTGCTCTTACAGGTAAACTTATCAAGCTGCCTATGCTCCATCTGGGCTTTCATTACTAGGAAATGTCTTTTCAGGCACTGTGATTCCTCCCCAAATTGGATCCCAGCCCATGGATCTTGTTTTAGGTTTAAATATAGCCACTGAACTTATAGATTGCCAAATATTTGTTGTTCTCAGTATACTTGGGTGTATTCTGAGTCTAAGCATTTCAATTATTTTTGTAGATAGAATGCTCTCCTATAGTTTTTTCTAACGTCCCCCTCCATGATCATTGCTCCAATGAAACACGTGAAAAGACATTATTGCTTTCCCAACAAAAATATTTAAAAAATAATTTAGCTTTGGTTACTGCTAGCCAGGACTGGTGGTCAGAATAGAGATTAGCTATAATTTAGCACAAGGGAATTTTATTGTAGTGATGGAAGTGTTCTAAAACTGGATTTTGATGATGGTTCACAACTGAGTAATGTCTCTAAAAATTATTAAATTGTACACTCTACGTAGATGAATGGTTTTCTTTTTAATGCTTATTTATTTCAGAGAGAGAAAGACAGAGCATGAGGGGGAGGGGCAGAGAGAGAGGGAGACACAGAATCCAAAGCAGGTTCCAGGCTCCATGCTCTCAGCACAGAGCCTGACATGGGGCTCAAACTCACAAACCGCCAGATCGTGACCTGAGCCTAAGTGGGATGCTTAACTGAGCCACCCAGGCTCCCCAACATAGGTGAATTTTAAGTTATATAAATTATACCCCAATAAAGTTGTTTAACAAGTAACTTACCTGCCATGCACCCAAAAGCACTGTCCACGTGTTTTGTGTTAAATGTGATTTTTCTTTGCAGAAGCAGGTTTTAAATACATTTTTTATAATAATAAAACCTAAGCTTCTTCAACTGTATCTTGGTCCATTAATAAACAGAGCTGAGCATGGTCACACTTAGCTGCTCCAGAAGTAAACATGTCATGCTTGTTTGCCTTTTTCTTCCCAAACAATTTGAGAGCAAATAGAAGATTAATCTTAAGCTTTCCAAAATTTTGGTGCTTGGTTTATCTTAAATTTATTGGAGTAATTTTTTGATGTGATTCAGAACCATGCATTTTTAAGTGCCTGACAAAGGACATTTAGAAGGAGGAATTCAACCCCCAATCCATCAGTGTGCCACTAGACAGACAAATCAGTTTCCCATGACAAATGAAGCCCAATTATGTTGCTATATGCACAGTAGCCAGATAAACAAAAAGAGAAAACCTAATACTTATCAGCTTTTCAGCATTTGTGGACTTGAACATCAGCCACTTAAATGCATTTATGGGCAAATATATCGAATATAGAAATATGTACACTATTGCTAATATAAATATTCTTTAGAGAATTACTGGGTTTAGGGGTGCCTGGTTGGTTAAATCAGTTAAGCACTGACTCTTGATTTCTGCACAGGTCATGGTCTCATGGTTCGTGAGATTGAACCCTGTGTCGGCTCCACATTGACAGCACGGAGCCTGCTTGGGATGCTCTCTCTCGCTCTCTGCCCGTCTCCTGCTCTCATCCACAAGCACACTCTCTCCCTCAAAATTAAATAAGTAAGTAAGTAAGTAATTACTGGGCTTAAAACAATGAAACTTCATTCTGAAATTGTATAAATAACTCAGGAGCTTGATGGAACATTCTGTGCTCCTTAGACAGAGACTTGGACTGGCCTTCTCATTAGAGAGAACATGTGGTAAAAGTTTAGAGTCTCCGGGCTTGATTCTTATGTGGACCTTTGGCTTCATTTCTTGCACTCTGCTCTCTAGTCCAGTGTTTCTTTCCCATGAGGATCACCGACGTACCTGCCGGTGGTTGTAATAGGACGGATTCTAAACCTACAGAAGCAGAATCTCTGAGGTAGGATTCCAGGACTCTGCATTTTTAATAAGCGCTACGGGTCATTATAATGCACGTTAATCTCTAAACTATTTGATCTGAGGATCGTGCCAATATTTGGAAGAGCCAGTATGGAGTCTTCAGATTTATTAACATTTAGGAAAAAGTATTTCAAAGCAGTGTTTATCAAGCTTTAATGTGCATGTGGATCACCTAGGGATCTCGTTAAGATGCCGACTCTGATTTCAGAGGTCTGGAAGGAGCCTGCATTTCTGCATTTTAACAAGACCCAGGGATGCTGATGTTGCTGGTCCACAGGCCAGACTTTGGTTATTCAAAGTCTGTGAGCAAAGCACACACAGGCCATGCTAGAGGGCCAGAGCGCCTCCCGGAGGACAGAGCACAGCGGCTGCAGCAGAGACCATTCTGTGCTAATGCCCTTCCAGAAGGAGCCAGCGTGCTTCTGGGAATCCGGGCTGGCGTAGGGGGTCTGACGCCTCTCTCGAGCTGCAGAGGAGGAGAAAAGTTTTCAGTTTTTGAAAGGTCTAAATTATTTATTCCATTGTACATTTTAGGTTGCAACTGAAAGCCTTATCTGCAAAAAAAAAAAAAACCAATTTTTAAAAATTAGCCTTTCTTAAATATAAAAATGTTAAAAATGTCATTTTTAACATTTACATACTTAATTCTAAGTTGTCGTAGTTAAAAGATGCCTACCCACTAATTAAACAATGATATCATCCTAGCCTACTTTGGGAGATACCTTTCCCAGCAATAAGGTTGCACAACAAAAGATTTTGGCCCCCAAACTGACCAGATTTTCTGTTAGCAACAATATCTAGTCCTGTTATATTAGTAATAAGGCCTCTATAAGTGAAAGGAGTGGCCACACAGCTTTCATTTCTTAAAAAGTTTACTTGACTTCACTCTTTTGGCCATTCTAGTAAATCTTCATCCCAACACAGGTGAGATTTTGCATTTTGGGCTCTTCAGACATTTAAACATCTTCTAGTCTAATTCAAAAGATTTGCAAGCATGACCCAATTTAATTATTTTTATTTTTTCTTCTTACTTTTCAGGGTCAATTTTTTTCTGGATGTTAAAATTATTTTTGATTGAATTTTAGTTCCTCTTTCTTGGCTTTGTTTGACTAGTGACCCCAAATTTCAAAATCATTGTCTAGGGTATTGGATACCAATTCAGTAAAGTGAGAGGAACCCGCTAGGTGGGCATGTAAGCATCACCTTTATTAAACCAGAGAAGCCGAATTGAAGGTCTGAGCCTGGTACCTTGTCTCCTTCCACGTACCTTCCCTCCCACCACACACACTTTATAGTCAAGACCTTGGGACCACATCAGAGGGAGAGTCTGAAAAGCAGAAGTTTGCTCAACTAGCTATGAGATGAGTGAGGGTCTCAGAGCCTCAGGGATGGAGGGAGAGCGAGATCACAAGTTTGTACTGTTTTTTACTAACTCCACCCAGGCCACAGACAGGGCACCCACCAACGAGGTACACACTCCCCCAGAGAGGCCAGGAATTTTACTCTAGATAAGAGTTCCATTGATAGGACAATAAAGGACAGGGCATTAGGGGTCCCTCTAAAAGTTCTGGCACTTGGGATGAGCACTGGGTATTGTATATAAGGCAATTTGACAATAAATTACACTAAACAATAAAATAAAATAAAGTTCTGGGCAGTAGGGGAGTTTGGGTGGCTCAGTCAGTTGAGCCTCTGACTTCCGCTCAGGTCATGATCTCACGGTTTGTGGGTTCGAGCCCTGCGTCGGTCTTGCTGCTCAGACTCAGCACAGAGTCTGCTTCAGGTCTTCTGTCCCCCTCTCTCTCCGTCCCTCCCCAGCTCTGCACTCTCTCTCAAAAATAAAATAAAACATTAAAAAATTTTTAAAAAATGTTCTGGGCAGTAAATAGGAAAAACATTTAAACTGCTTTGAAAATTAGAACGTTCTACTCAATCGTAGGTTATACTGATTATTGTGTCTAAAGGGCTATGAATGCTGGAACTGTGCCAGAGAATTATTCAGGGCGAACTCCTTACTGGCAAGAGGTATTTACTGTTCCCTATGCCTTGAGTGACAATTTTAATATTCTGTTAGGGACAAATTAGGGTAAGAGACAGGTAACATTGAATGGATGCGGAAGCCTATGTTGACTAAGAAAAAATCCATTGAAAACTTAAGCAAACAGACATTTCTCTGGGCAGTTAGAATTACAATTCAGGAGATACAGATTCAAGTAGAAAGCGACTCTGTTCCAGAAGGACAAGGAGAGGGCAGAGGTATAAAGGGCAAAAGGTCAAGGGTGCAGTTCTCTCTTAGGTCCTCTATGCAAAACAGGGATTGAAACTAGGTTAACTGCGAATGGTTGGGTTAATATGCAAATGAGGGATTTAAAACTTGTCAGATTGAGTTGTTCCTTCAAAGTGAACAATGGAATCGCTTCAGGTGTCAGTGGTGAAGAGGGAGTTAAGTCTAAGCTGAGGGCATGTAGCTGGCAAAATGTTCATGGCTCCTCTGATGAGCACATGCATAAATTCCTCCTCCCTGGTGGCCTCCTGACCCTTCTGTAGAAGAAACTCTCTGCCTAGACTTGCTTGCTTCATTTCAAAATCTCCTTTTACAACTATTTACTGCAATAACAACAAATACTAAGTATTTGGATTATCCACAACCTTTTTGCTCCAATAGCGTGGCTAATTAAGAGTTGACTATGGAAATTTTTATTCAGCTATGCTTTTTAATCTCCAGGATTGCTATAAATCAGTGGGAAGTCTGGCTCATGCTTCTTGTCTGACTCACCATTAACTGTATAGGGTTGATGGGCCTTTGGGGGAATTGAGTGAATGTGGTTTTCTTTAAGATTCTACATCTCAAGTCTTTTGTAAAATGTCTGCATTTTAATTCTGGAACAAGTCTACTGCTGGCCTCAGGTTTGCCCTTATGTCCTTGAAGGGAAAGATAGTGAGCTTTCCTCCAAGTCTATCTTGTCACACACCTGACTCGATCCCTAGCATGGGGACCAGGTATTGGATAAGATAAAAATACCACCACCTGCCTGCAATCCCTGGTTCAAGCCACCAGCCTCTTTATCCTGGACAATTACAATAGCCACCTGATTGGTCTCCATTTTCCCACTCATGCTTCTTACAGTCAATTTCCCACTCAGAACCCAGAATAATTATTTTAGAATGTAAGTCAGAATATGTCACTGCCCTGCTCCAAGCCTTCCAAATATTTCCTCAAATTTCAAAATATTTGCTTAATTTAGTTCATAAGCCCAATGTGATCTGGTCCCTGGTTACCCCTCCACTGTCATCTCCGACTATTCTCTTTGCTTACTGTTTTCAGCCATGCCTACCTCACTCACCATTTCTAGGGCCTGATGAACTAGCTTTGTACTAGCTGTTTTTTCTTGTCCCAGACAGCTTCATAACTCAATTCGTCATGGCATCTAGGTAACTGTTCAAATGTCCCTTTGTCAGAAAGACCCAATGTTTTAGGATGAACTATTCTCCCACCACAAATTCATATGTGGAAGTCCTAACCCCCAGGATCTCTGAACATGGCTGCATTTGAGACGGAGCCTTTAAGGAGGTGATTAAGTTAAAATGAAGCTGTTGGATTGAGTCTTAATTTGATTAGACTGATTCCCTTATAAAAAGAGGAAATTTGGGGCAGACAGACATCAGGGATGTGGATGAACAGAGAGAAGACTGTGTGAAGACACAGTGAGGAAGTGGCCATCTACAAGCCAAGGAGAGAGGTTGTAGAAGAAACCAACCTTGCGGTACCTTGATCTTGGGCTCCTAGCCCCAGCACTGTGAGAAAACAAATTTCTGTTGAAGCCTTCGAGTCTGTGGTGCTTTATTACAGCAGCCAAGCAGACTAATGCATCTATCCTGATCACTCAAGCAATAGCATGCCTCCATTCCCTTGACCTAAATTTATTTTCCTTCATAGTCCTTAGTCTGTGACATTATATTCTATGTTTATGTTCCCTTTTATGTTCGTTCTGTTCCTCTACTTTTATGTAAGCTTCTTGAAGACAGGGACTTTAGCATGTTTATTGCCCACCATAGTGCCTGACCCAGGACAGGTGCTCAATAACTATTTATTAATAGGGCGTCTGGGTGGCTCAGTTGGTTAAGCATTGGACTCTTGATTTTGGCTCAGGTCATGATCTCACGGTTTGTGAATTCGAGCCATGCATTGTCTGCACTGTCAGAGCAGAGCCTGTTTGGGATTCTCTCTCTCTCCTCCTTTCTCTCTGCCCCTCCCCTGCTTGCTCTTCCCTCTCTCAAAAATAAGCTTTATAAGTAAATAAATATTAATAAATAAGTATTATTTGTTAATAAATAAATGGGGTGGGATAGATTGTTAAGATTTCTTATCTCCCCGGTCTTTCTCTGCCCATCTATATTCCATCTCTGTGATGCCTTCCTTGACTTCTATATAGTATCGTAATGTTCAACAGTTTTCTCTAAAGGCCTTGTCTTTAGAGTTTTAGATATATAATGATTTTGTGATGCTTTAGAAAAATAGTCTGAGCACAAAATAAACTTTCCTGAGCACTCCAAAATTAAAAATACTCTAACATCAGTCTCTCAATGGAAGACCCTGTCCCTGGTTAGAGCACTGATGTTGGACTCCCCTTTTGGCACCTGAGTGCTCACTGTTTCTTAACTCCTTGATGATGCTACTTATCTTGTGTTTACTATTTTCCTCCAGCAAAGGAAAGTCTGCCTGAAAAGGAGTTGTGCACTTGGTCCTAAGTGATGTACAGCTCTATACTTATGACTAAAGTATATATTCCCAGCCATTTTCCTGGCAGTTGAATTGCACCGTCTGCCCATTCCTCATCCTGCTGAGTGAGACCGAAGCGACGGTTCTCAGACAAATGCAGCTAATGTCTGTCCAGCCCAGGAAACTCTAGGCACAAAAGCAAGTGCTAATCAATAACGTTGCCTAGCTCTGCTGCAAACTTTCAATTTTGATGCTCCAAAGGCTGTGTTCATTCTAATAGCTAAGTGGTGATGCCACACTCAGACTTGGGTCCATCTGCCAGGCTTGCCAGATTATGAAGATATGGATAACAAGGTTATTTTCTGTAATGGAAGTATGGGCAGGGGCCAAGAATTTGTGCAAACTCTCTAGGCTGACATTCGAGGCCCTCCCCAAACTGCTTCCGTGCCTCATCTCCCACTATGTTCTATGTGAAGCTTCAGTTTCACTCCCAGCAGAATGTTCACTGCTTCCTTGGCACACCTTCGACTTTCCCATCTCTGGCAGATGCCTTTTCATCTCTGATTCCTTTCTCCCCGCTAATGAGGTAAGTGGTTGAGTAAGAACAGATACTACCTTTGTTTTGATGATAGGCTGCACTCCCCCACTCCTCCCATGTTCATCTATAAGAAGTTACCGTTCCTCCAAGGTCATCCTCAGTTAATAACAAGTTAATGAGTGGTTGCTGTGTGCCAAGAGCTATCCTTAGTTTTTAATATTGGATAAATTATTTGATTCTCATAGTGATGTTATGATATAGGTACATGTATTATCTCCAGTTTATAGATAAAGAAAGGCAAGGAAACATGCTATTTCCACTTCTGCAAGAAACTGCTCCTGATCTCACCCATATGCTCTAATTGCTTCTTCATTGAACTCCAACAGCACACATTTCCTCTGTTACTGGCTTATTTAGTCTTGTAGAGTAGTTGTAGGTATACTTTTCTGATTCATGCTGCTGATCTATGAGCTCCTTAAAAAGCAGACTTTACCTGTTAATAATCTTTTTATCCATCATACTACTTTCTATTAGACACAAGTGATTAAGAACTGTTTCTAGTATTGGCTTGGATTGATTGCTGGGCCCCATAAGCCCTACTAGGTTTGCTGTTTGTGTGCCCCCAGAACTCAGACTTGGGTGCACAGGAAGGGCACCAACCTAAGTTCTTTGGCTATGGTGTTTGGGGGAATGAGCCTTATCCCAGCATCAGGACTCTTTCTCAAAAACAGACCCAGACAGCCACTCAGGTGTCATTGTCCCTCACTGGTGATCAAGGAAGCTTGGAATGGTTTCAGGAATGCAGTGGAGATGGAACCCATTTGGGAAAATTGGGCTCCTCCCATCTGCTGGGCTCTAGGCGAGAAGTATTAAATACATCTCTCTATTATTTTATTTGTCCTCCAGTCTAAGTCTGCAGTGAATAACCTGAACTTTATCTTATTTTAAGTCTAGCTCTCCCCTCTAGGAAGATCTTCCTTTGCCTCTTCCTCCAATTTCTTCCAACACCAATATGTGTGCCCCTCACAGAGCATGAAGCACAGATGGCCCTGTGTGGCATTTCACTTTACATGAGTTTGTACATTTCATCTCTTGAAAACGACAGAAAACTCCCAGAGACCAGAGATGGAGCTTTATACTTCCTCAAGTTCCATGGCTGAGTATGGAGCTTGGACACAGGTAGCTTTATGAATGACCCACCAATCGGCCACCACATGATAATAGGCATCGTACAGATCAGAGAGATACTGTGGGATCAGGCAATTGAGCAGATAATGAAATACGCCAGGTGCACCGCAAGCATATCTATGATAAATTGAAGAGAATTTCAGGGATGTGATTGAAGAGTCTGATATCATATACCTTAATGATCACTATGGAAATGTTCCATCAATTGTAGACTGAGGCTCTAAAAATGTTTTAGAAACCAGCCCGCTCATGTTGCCCAAAGAACGAACTGCAGAAGCAAGGTTTGGACTGAGGTCTTTTCAAACCAGCTCTGCTTTTCACCCTTGTGACACTTACACTTCATTCTTGAAGGACCGTGGAACTGAAACCAGCCCTAAGCTCCCTGATAGGAGTAGAAGATTGAGGCTTCCCAGAACTCTGTCTTCTCTCTGTAACACTTCTTTTTTCCCCCAGAAAACATCTGAACCAATTCCCATCCCCTTTAGTCCTTGGCTTTTTCAATGCACAAAGCCATCTAAAATTAATTAAATTGATTCTTATCTTCAGATTGGTCCTGGATAATGTGTTCGTAGTTGCCAAAGGAGCTTCCCCAAAGGCATGTTAATGACATATTAGTTTTCCATTGTCTCTTTTAAAATTTTTTTTGGGTTCCATTTTGTAGGCCTTCCATTTCCAAGAACAACAATTGTGGCTGTTATTATCATCTCATAGAAGGAAGCAAAATGTTCCATCCTCCCAGAGAGATGGAATCCCCATTAGGCTCTAGCAACAATGGTGCAGGCTTTGCCCTTTGTCTGACAGCTTCTCTGAGACAATGATGGGACCTCGGTTTCTGGACACGCTGAATTCACAGTCAGACATTATGCCTATTGAGACATTACCCTCCATGGAGATTGATGGGAGCCTCAGTTACCGCCATTATGCAAAATGAAAAAGGAAATGACAAATCCCAAAAAGGCTGTGAACACAATTTTATTTTATTTTGTGCCAGAGTGCCTTCATATCATTATGCGAAACAATAAAACCTATTGTATGCCCTAATTTGAAACCCCTCTTGATTATAAACATCCTCAGGGGTATTGCAGAACTGCTTTGGTGTTTCTTGTGTCACTTTGTTTAATTCTTCCATCTGTAAAGCAAGACTGGGGCCTTTATGATCCGGGAATAAATGATGTCAAATGCGGAAATGTCCAAGTGACTTGAGGACTTCTCTCTCCAAATTCCAAATACTAGCAAGCCCAACTTTGAAAGCCTTCCTTTGAGACGTGCTGGAAGTGCACAGAGCACAGTGTGGAGAAGCTGGAGATGATAGTTCTTGAGCAAAGTGAAGAAGTTAGACTTGGTTGACATCACTGTCTGCAAAACATTGGAAATATAAAGCACACAGTGCAAACTTCTGGACCAGGTAACAGCGACTTCTTCTTCATCACGGAGTGGAACCCATTAAATGAGTCTGCTTGAGAACCCCAGTCCCATGGGCTTCCACAGTTCTGCTAAATCACTATGGGAATTCCTTCAAGCCTGCAGGGAGGCAAACTTTTGCAGACAGAAACAGAGATGTATCAAGGAATTTCTGCCTGAACTTAGGGGAAGCCCTTCTGCAAGGGCCAGTGGTGGAGTCTGGGCAAGAGAAGGCTGGATCACCCTAACTGCCATTACTTCACTTCAGTCAACTTCTTGTTGGCAAAGTCAACTGGCTTTGGCTGGCTGTGGGACTGGTGTACAGCATAGCCTGGATGGGGGCAACATGGTATTATTAAATCTATCTCTGCCATCATCTATCTGTAGACTTCTCCAATCTGGACATGAATTCTCTTGTAATAAGGATATTGGATTAGGAAATGTCCAAGGCCCCTTCCATTACTAAAATGTGATCTTCCAACAAACTGCTCTTTTGTGATGGCATGAACTGTTCTTCAGCATTTTATTGTACAGTCCCCCCCATGGTGAATGCCATTTGTGGTCTATCGGGACATAGACTACATCAGAGAAAATCCACAAGGTTTTTTCTATCCCTCTTCCTCTTTCCTTAGCTTCCTCTCCCCTTCTGTGTCCTCATTGTTCTATGGATACTTGTTTGTTTGATGCTCTGTTAGCTAATATGAACTATAAAGTGTATCTTTTTCAAACCTTCATTTTTCTCTTCTCACTCCTTTTTAATATTTTTTTTATGTTTATTTATTTTTAAGTAAGAAACAGAGTGTGAGCAGGGGAGGAGCAGAGAGAGACGGAGACACAGTATCAGAAGCAGGCTCCAGGCTCTGAGCTGTCAGCACAGAGCCCCACACGGGGCTCAAACTCATGAACTGTGAGATCGTGACCTGAGCCCAAATCAAGAGTTGGACACTCATCTGACTGTGCCACCCAGGCACATTTTTTTCTCTTTTTCTTCTCACATTTAACACGTTTCCTTTAACTGCAAAAGGGAAATTGGAAGAGGTGTAAAGGAAATCCTACAACTTCTTTTCATCCAAACTGAAAACTTATCTTTACTAGTCCCCTCCTTTCTCCTGTGTTTGTGCTGCAGTAGAAGTGTCCCTCCCTTCTTTTCATGACCAGTGTCTCCACTGCTGTTCTGTAGCCCGGACCTGGCAACTCGCCCTTAGAGCATTCTCTTTTATCTCCTGTATATTTGGCCTTTCCTTCTTGAATTGACCTTACCATTTCTTTTTTTCATATATATTTATAATTTATTTTTACTTTTAAAATGTATTTATTTTTAATTTACATACAAGTTCATTAGCATATAGTGTAATAATGATTTCAGGAGTATGTCGGAGGCTGCGCCAGCTCCGACAGGTCCAGGGGTCCCTGAAGGATGGACGGTGTCGGCGAAAGAGAATGAGAGAGCCCCGAGATTCTTTCTGATCACCAGGCAGGCATCTCTGTCCTGTCGGTTTTGGTATCTTTATTTTAAGGTTCAGCAACAANCTTTTGACAATCGCCCATAGAGCTTTCATCTAAAGTCTCTTTTGTAAAGGCAGGAATATGCTTTTCCTTATGAGGTGTCTGTATTCAGAATATGGGTCTGATATGGAATATTGGGAGGCCTGGTCAATACCAGCAGGCTTATATCCAACATGAGCCAGTAGTAGTAGAAGGAGATACCAGTTTCATTTCTCATGGGAGGAGCTGCAAATATTGTCACTTCCTTGCCGTGATTGCCATCCAGAGAGGCCGGTTCGGCTCCCGGCAGGAGTAGATTCCAGTGATTCATCCCCTATGTATAACACCCAGTGCTCATCCGAAATAAGTGTCCTCCTTCATGCCCCTTGCCCATTTAGCCCATCCCCCCCAACAACCCTTCCAGCAACCCTCAGTTTGTTGTCTACATTTAAGAGTCTCTTGTGTTTTGTCCCCCTCCCTGTTTTTATATTATTTTTGCTTCCCTTCCCTTGTGTTCATCTGTTTTGTATCTTAAATTCTACATGTAAGTGAAGTTATATGTTATTGTCTTTCTCCTACTGACTTATTTCACTTAGCATAATACCCTTTAGTTCCATTCATGTTGTTGCAAATGACAGTATTTCATTTGTTTTGATTGCCGAGTAGTACTCCATTGTACAGTTATACCACATCTACTTTATTCATTCACCTGTCAATGGACATTTGGGGTCTTTCCCTGCTTTGGCTATTATTGATAGCACTGCTATAAACATTGTGGTGCATGTGCACTTTCGAAACATCATACCTGTATCCCTTGGATAAATACCTAGTAGTGAATTGCTGGGTCATAGGGTAGTTCTATTTTTAACTTTTACAGGAACCTCCATACTGTTTCCAGAGTGGCTACACCAGTTTGAATTCCTGCCAGCAATGCAAAGAGATCCTCTTTCTCTGCATCCTTACCAACATCTGTTGTTGCCTGAGTTGTTAATGTTAGCCATTCTAACTGGTGTGAGGTGGTATCTCATTGTTGCATCTTCTAGTTCCCTGATGATGAGTGATGAACCTTTTTTCATGAGTCTTTGAGCCATCTAGATGTCTTCTTTGGAAAAGTGTCTATTCATGTCTTTTGCCCATTTCTTTATTGGATTATTTGCTTTTTTGGGGTGTTGAGTTTGATAAGTTCTTTATAGATTTTGAATACTAACCCTTTGTCTGATATGTCATTTGTAAATATCTTCTCCCATTCGATCGGTTGCCTTTTAATTTGCTGATTGTTTCCTTCACTGTGCAGAAGCTTTTTATTTTGATGAGGTCCCAGTAGTTCTTTTTTGCTTTTGTTTCACTCAGAGATGTGCTGAGTAAGTAAGAAGGTGCTTCAGCTGAGGTCAAAGAGGTTTTTGCCTGCTTTCTCCTCTAGGATTTTGATGGCTTCCTGTCTTATGTGTAGGTCTTTGATCAATTTTAAATTTATTTTTGTGTATGGTGTAAGAAAATGGTCCAGATCATTTTTCTGCATGTTGCTGTACAGTTTTCCCAGCAACCATTTGCTGAAGAGACTGTTTTTATTATATTGGATGTTCTTTCCTGCTTTGTCAAGGATAAGTTGGCCATACATCTGTGGGATTATTTCTGGGTTCTCTATTCCAGAATCTCCATTGATTTAAGTGTCTGCATTTTGTGTCAGTACCATACTGTCTTGATGATTACAGCTTTGTAATACAGCTTGAAGTCTGGGATTGTGATGCCTCCAGCTTTGGTTTTCTTTTTCAGAATTGCTTTGGCTACCCGGGGTCTTTTCTGATTCCATACAGATTTTAGGATCGTTTGTTCTAGTTCTGTGAAGAATGCTGGTGTTACTTTGATACGAATTACATTGAATATATCAATTGCTTTGGGTAATGTCGGCATTTTAATATTTGTTCTTCCAATCCATGAGCATGGAATATTTTTCCATTTTTTGTGTCTTCTTCCATTTCTTTCATAAGCTTTCTATAGTTTTCAGTGTATAGATTTTTCACTTCTTTGGTTAGGTTTATTACTAGGTATTTTGTGGGTTTTGGTCCAGTTGTAAGTGGGATTCATTCTTTAATTTTTCTTTCTGTTGTTTCATTATTGGTGTATATAAATGTAACCCATTTCTGTGCATTGATTTTACATCCTGCGACTTTGCTGCATTCATGGATCAGTTCTAGCAGTTTTTTGGTGGAATCTTTTTCATGTTGTCTGCGAAGAGTGAAAGTTTGACTTCCTCCTTTCCAGTTTGGATGCCCCCACCAACATTTCACATGCTCAAGCTCTTCCCATCTTCTTTTTAATGTTTATTTTTAGAGAGAGAGAGCAGGGAGGGGCAGAGAGAGAGAGAGAGGGAGACATAGAATCTGAAGCAGGCTCCAGGTTCTGAGCTGTCAGCAAGGAGCCTGACACAGGGCTGGAACTTATGAACCATGAGATCATGACCTGAGTTGATGTCAGACACTTAATTGACTGAGCCATCCAGGTACCCCAAGGTTTTTCCCATCTTAATACACAATAGTCCTTAACTTAGAAAAAAAATTATTTAATTTTGACAGAGAGAAAGAGAGAGAGAAGGCACACACAAGCTGGGGAGGTGCAAAGAGAGAAGGGGATAGAAGATCCAAAGTGGGCTCTGTGCTGACAGCAGAGAACTGATGCAGAGCTCAAACTCAAAAACTGGGAGATCATGACCTGGGCCCCCAAACCAACAGTCTTTAAAAACAACCTTTTCCATGAGCCCACCTTGCCACTTGTTATCATACAATCTCTTCCTATCCACAGACACACCTTCTCTAAAGAATTACCTCAACTCATTGCCTGCCCCCCCATTTCCTCACATCTCATGTACCTCTTATCCTGTGCTGATAACCTTCCATTTCCCACATTAACCCAAATCTTCTTGTGTTAAATTATTATAGACACCTATGCCTTTAAGAAGATAGATACCATGGAGCAGTGACTAGAAATAAATCCACATATTGACTTGGAGTCCTTTTTTTTTTTCCTGACTTGGATTTTTATGCATATCTCTCCTTTCCTTTCTAGCAGATGGTCTTGCTCCAATTTAAGCCCCCACTCCCAAAGTCCTGCGTTCTGCCACCTCCTTGTAGACTTAATTCCTGCCATGATTCTCCTATCAGATTATTCTCCTTGCACACATCCATGCATTAAAAATGAGACCTCTTTGGGGCTCTTGGGTGGCTCAATTGGTTAAGTGGCTGACTCTTGGTTTCAGCTCGAGTCATGATCTCTAGGTTCCTGAGATCAAGCCCCTCACTGGGCTCTGCACTGACAGTGTTTGGGATTTTCTCTCTCCACCCCGACCCCTTAAAATAAATAAATAAACTTAAAAAAAAAAGAACCTCCTTTTACTGCAAAACTTTAACCTCTTTAACTGAGTTAAACAGCAAAACTACTCAAAAGAGTTCTGTTCAAGCTTTCCATGTTTTCACTTTCTAGCTGTGATATTGTGATTTATAAGAAGAAATATCTATGTGGTCTTGGACCTAGTATCTGGCACTGAGCTCCTCAACCCCTTGGACTTTCCCAAGTGCTGAGAGTGCTACAAGGGTGTCTTTTGTCATGCTCACGAGGTGATTTTTGGAAAGCACCTAAGGGTGGGGGCCAGTTGCCAATGAAACCAAGGAGCAAAGTCAGACGTGATTTCCCCCTAGCTTCTTCTGTTGGAGTCTCTTCACCTCTTCAGTGAAGATGGCTCCTCTCCAGCTCTTTCTTTCTCGTGTGGCCCACATTTAGTCCAGAGAAACATTTATATCCCCTAGAAAAGCAGGCCATTCCCAACACAGCTGTGTTCTCCCGGATCCAATATCCAATCTAGACAGAACTCTGACTGTTTTATCTTATAAATGCATCTCAAATCCACTGCTTTCTTTCTCCATGACACCAATCTCACCCTGGACAGTGTCTTCACTGGTCACCTCACACCTACCCCCACCTACACCCCCCCCCCCAATCCACTCTCCATCCTGCAGCCTGAGTGTTCTGGGGTATCAAGAGCAGGTGGGGTTGGCAGCTTGGTTGGCTGGGCCAGCGAAGAGAAGCAGAGATGCACCGTGTGGGTGGCGTCTTCGAGGAGATTACTACAGGCACCCCCTCCCTAGAAGTCACATGCATTTCTCTCTCTTAGTGCCTGTTTGGCAATGGGGTTTTAGTTAGTACAAAGAGGCAGGCAGGACCACATTACCCCCAGGCAGTGATCCTATTCCAGAATGAGGGGAGAGCCAGAGTGTGTACCCAGAAAATGCTAGAGGTATCAGGGAACTGCCGAGTGTTGGGGCTAAGAGGCACCTAACAGTTTACCTGTTTCAAAAAAAATGAGAAGTGGATGATGTGATTCCAGTTAGCATGGAAACAATGATCCCTTTATTTCTTTGGTAAGTTTCTTATGAGTGGCCCAGCCCATGCCTTCGTATCTGTGTCCTTGTTTTCCAGAGGCCACCTGTGAACCAAACGGCAGTGCAGCAGCCGTCACACTCAGGTGCGCGTTAGAATCATGTGCAGAACAGCTCCTGCGTCCACCACCAGAAGCTCTGATTTTGGGGATCTAGAGGGGGAAGAAGAATCGGCATTGTTTCTCTTTTTTTAAATTATTGTTAAATTGTAGTAAACTATACATAACTTAAAATTTACCAACTAAACTAGTTTTGAGTGTACAGTTAGTTCAGTGGCATTAAGTACATTCACGCTGCTGTGCAGCCACCACACCCGTCCATTTCTGGAACTCTCGTCACCTTGCATAACTCAAACTTAGTCCCCATTAAACACTAACTCCCCGCCTGCCCTCCTCCTCGTCTCTACTTTCTGTTTCTATGTATTTGGCTACTCTAGGTACCTCGTATAAGTGGATCATAAGTGTTTGGATTTTTGTGATTGGCTCATTTCACTCCACGTAATGTCTCAAAGGCTCATCACTGCTGTAACATGTGTCAGGATTTCCCTCCTTTTTAATGCTGAATAATATTCCATTGTATGTATATACTACAGTTTGTTTATCCATTCACCTGTTGATGGACTCTTGGGTCACTTCTGCTATTTTGGCTGTTGCGAATAATGCCGCTATGAACAAGGGTGTATAAATCTCTTTGAGACTCTGCTTTCAATTATTTTTGGAATCTGCATTGTTTACCAGCTTTCCAGGTGACTCTGGCGCAGATGGTCCACAGCCCACACTTTGAGAATATAGATGTGGTAGGAAGCACGAGATAACTGTGGATGCAAATTCTGGCCCACACACCTACTGCTGTGTGTCCCCAGGCAGTGACCTATCCAGGCATTCCTCAAAAGGTCCTGTTTGAGCTGGAGCATGTAATGTTATGTCTCAAAATGAAAATGCCAGAACCTAAATTATAACCTGGAGGCTAAGCTTTTGAAGGTAATATTTGTCAGAGTTGTGACAAGTACATTGTTCACAGAATCGGGGCTATCGCCCCCACTGGGCAAGGAGAAAGCTATTATTTCACTAACCAAAGATGCTCTGAGCCTGTCCCAGACGTAGGCAATTTCATACATGTCTTTCACTGACTTTCATCACTGCTCTGTAGGTAGGGCATTTATTATTAATTTTCCCATTTTCCAGTGTGGAAGTTGAAACTCAGAGAATCTATATAACTTGTATAATGTGCACAACTGGTCTTGACCAGACTGTGACTCAGAGCACTCTCCGCTACGTTAGAACACAAATGGAATTGGAAACAACGCAACTTTGATCCTTAATGCTCCCAAGTCTATAGCTGGAGAAAGTACGTGGGCTTGGCGAGAGTTCCCGCTGGTGAAGGCAGGGGGCAGCACTGGGCAGACCTGGCGAAGCCAGAAATGAGAGCGGCTGGGAGGGCCACACACGCAGGTTGGAAGCCAACAAGGCGGAAGCTGTGAGCAAGACCCGCAGCAGGATGTTACCCAAGGGAGAGGGAGTGAAGGCGTTCTGGGTGGGCAGGGTCTCCCTGGTCTGGCCGATGAGGCTTGGCGAGTACAGCTCGGCAGAGGTGCTGGTGGGAGGGGCAGGGCAAGTGACAGGTGCACGGCCCCCTGCATTTGCCTTTATTCTGTCCTGCCCCCTATTATCCTGACTTCTTTCCTTTGTCCTTCCTTGAGAGAGAAGATGGAGGATGTGCTGCTCACCTGCTCTGGCCTGGAAAGTCACGCCCCATCTGGGCCTCAGTTTCACCTTGGAGGCGACCTCAGAGCAGCAGCTCCAACTGCAGAAACCCCCCTGACTGCAATGGTGACACTCCTTCTGCCTCAGCTGAAACCTGCTTTCAGCGGAGATGCCAGATCACGAAGACCTCAAGCCTCTTCTGAACTACGAAAAGATTTAGAAGGTGATCGAAGTCCATGTTTCCTTTCTAGGGGCTCCACATGCAAGAAGGACGTGTCTTCTCTGATCTGTCCCCTCAGGGCAGAATATAAGGAAATGTCTGGGCTATATTTTTAGAAATTAAAGTATACTTTAAAAAAATGAAGAATAGACTAGGTTCCATCTGATTCACTAGATTTGGAGATTTAGCTGTTGCAGAAGTCTGCTGCCCTAAATCAAATACCAACCGGGACCCCAACGTGACGACCCTTTTATCCTGAGGCTCCTCTTCCCCTCTGGGCTGCTCTGGCGCTGTGGCCCCTTCAGGTGGCCCCCAGAATACTGAGGTACCTGTGTAGACATGAGAGGTCCCTTTGGCTCCCGCCAGCGCAGGACAGAGGTGGGCTAGGACTCTCAAAAGACCGCACTGAAGCGGAGGGAACTTCTTCAGGGAGACAGACACAAATGGCAAGGTGCATAAAGTAAAAGGAATCACATCATATGGGTTTTTTCGCTTGACCGTGGCTGGCTGGCAGATGTGCCCCCAGAACTTGCATATCCTCTCTCTGCCCCCCATCGATCTGGGCCGGTTTCTAGCTCCTGCTCAGAATGGGTGGGCCCACTCTTAGACCCCGTGAGGCCCACAGACACAGACCTCTCTGATGTCTCAATGTCTTCACAGTCAGGGCCGAGAGAACGTTCTAGCCATTCTGGCCTTTCCCTTCGCTATTGTCAGACATGGCAACTGCCTCTGTGAACAGCCCCGCCTTCCACATGAGACCCTAGCCCCATACATCTAGCATGTTGCCTGGTCCCTGATAGGGAGTAAAAATGTCTCAAGCCTCGGATGACCATGAACTGTCTACTCTAGCATCACTGCAGAGCTACTGTGGTCACAGGGTCCTTCCCCGCAGCGACACCACGCCAGAACGTTTTGTCAGTTCAGACTAAAAACGGATCTGGCTTGCCTTACCTGCAACTATGTTTTGTCATCTTTAAAACACTAGCTGGCTAATGTGGTAAAAAAAAATACTTATAACGTGTGACCTATTTAGATCTGTTTAAATCGGCCTATGCATGTGTTTTGGTTACAATGATTCTTTTATTTTTAGCTGGAATGAGAGATGAATGCCTTCTTGCAGACGAAGGTCACACTTTCTTGCCTTCATCAGCAACTAGGGCAGACACAGGAACAATTAGCTGGTTCCTCAGGCAGGAGACTTTAGGCCTCTGAGAATCAGATTTTCAGCACAAAGCTCCAGTCCCTATGCCCAGCCTGAACCGGTGCAGGTGGGGGGCCTTGATAAGCTCCTGATTAATTCCGTTCCCATTAGGATGCTGGTAGTTAACGCTGAACAGGAGTGTGGGAGCTAGAAAAATGAACAAAGTGCAGAGTCAGTCTGGATTTTATTTCTGGATTTTTCTCCAGGTAACCTTGGGAAAAATGCTCACCTCTCTGAGCCCAGTTCTGCCATCTGTTTTTATTTTTAATTAAAAAAAAAAAAAACAGCCTACTAAATCTCACTGTTTCATACAAATACTTCCTACAAAGTATTTTAAACTAGTTCACACTAAAGTGTGGGTGACTCATCAATTTATAGTTCCTCCTGTTTTTAAAGGAATCTGAAGTATCTTGATCTTTCAGTTTCTGGAATTGTGTACCAGGCTTAGCTCTTTATAGATTTAATCTCATTTAAGGCTCAAAATAACCCTCTAAGGCAGTGGTCGTCAATCTTCCTGTGGAGCCAAATCATCTGGAGGACTAGGAAACACAGATAGTTGGGCCACACCTTCCAAGTTGCTGATTCAGTAGGTGTGGGGTGGGGTTTGAGAATCTGCATTTCAAACAAGGTCAGGTGATGCTGTTGCTGTTGGCTAAGGACCACACTTTGGGAACTATGCTGTGAGGCGCGTGTACTATTATCTCGATCTGAGAGATGAGGTCGCTGGAATATAGAAGAATTAAGAGCTTTGCTAGAAGTCCCTAAGATTTGCAACCAGGTTTGACAGGACCCCAGAGGCCTGTTCTTGATCAGTGAGTCACACGGTCATCAAAGAGTGGACTGAAAAGAACAAGTAAGACCAAGAGATGAAACACATCTTTTCCTTTCATGATTTTGCTGGATTCTGTAGGATCCCGAATCTTCCAGGGTTCACTCCCCTATGCCAGTATCCACAAGGAACCCTTGGCTTCATTTGAGCTTTGACAAAGAAAACACATCAGGGTTTGCAGGATAAACTTTACATCAAAAACGGATTTTCCAGAGGCCTGAACTGAGAACTCCTGACCTTGGCAATGATTTAAATACTGGCTCAGCCACTTATTAACTGTGTGACCGGAGACAAGTTACCCAGCATCATTGTTCCTCAGATGCCTCATCTTTAACATGAGGATACTCGCATCCATATCCTAGATTGTTCTGGGGATTAAATTAGACTAAAGACAATAATGAGAAATAACACATAATAAATGATGCCGTGATTATGGGAGTGGACACCATCATCGTTAAGCCAAATTCACTGTGGAGAAATCATTTGCAGAATCCAGTTGGAGAGCTGGCTGACCTGGAACTAATCCTCAGGGGCTGAGTAAGAACTGCTAACGGGAGACGAGTGGTCTGGGTGGCTGGGGACGTGTCAGGAAGTGGGGTCGCCAAAAATCTAGCCAGATGAGGTTTCTGAACTGCGAGGAGTTTGATGCTGGAGAACTAGACATTCTGACACTAATCGTAAACAAAGGTCAGAACATTTGTTGGACTGAATTAGTCTTCCATTGTCCTTGAACAGAGATGGAAGTGTTACCACTGGCTTCAAAGAACCTGGCGTTGAAACCCTTGGGAACGTGGCAAGGTCAAGGGCAGGCAGTAGATATAGGAGCTCTGCTCCCCACCTATCACCAGGGGAGGAGATGTGGCTCTAGGCTTTTCTTCCTTACAGTCTCTTGCATGAGTGATATATCACAGGGAACCGACACGTCAGGGAAAGGGGTCTTGCTTTGAGTCAGACTGGAGGCTGAACCCCCACTCTGCCATTTCCTGGCTGTGTTACTTTGAATGAGTTTCTTAGCCTCTTCGAGCTTCATTCCCCATACGCTTTATGTCGGTATCATGGCATCCACATTACAAGGCTGGAATAAGGACGAAATTAAATCATGCACGCCGATAATCTGGTACAATCGCTGGCATATGGTAGGCCTCCACAAGTGGCCTTTTATGCTCCCCCTTCACATGATTCTCACACACTCCTGTGGAGAAGGTTAAGGCAAATGGCACTATTTCCATTTTCTAGAGAGAGAAACTAAGGCCTAGAAATGTTAATGATTTGCATGAGGTCACAGAGCTAAAAGATGATATGTCACAAATTCTAGCTCCGTGGTGGGCCCTCTAGGCAGGGATAATAAAATGGGGTTTCACTTCATGGGCCAAAGGCCATTAACTGGGCCTTCTGCCGAAAGTGAAGGGTTGTAAATCTACTTGAGATCTGAGGAAAGATCCAGGATGGCTTAGCCATGCTTGTCAGGAGCCTGCAAATGGGGTGGTGACGCTGGGGCCATGCATTTGTCATTCTGATCCTGGGTGAATACTTTCCCAGTAACTTTCGGGGTAGACAGAATGACCCTCAAAGATGTTGGCAATCAAATCATCGTTCTGTTAGATAGCAGAAGGGATCTTGCAGATATAACTAAGGGTTACAGGACTTAAAACAAGAAGATTTTTCTGGATTACCCAGCTAGGTGGGCCCAATCTAATCACACGAGCTCTTAAAAGCAGAAAGTTTTCTCTGGCTGGAGTCAGAGAGATGAGGCATAAGGAGAAGCTGGAGAAATTAGAAGCACAGGAAGGATTTGACCTGCCCCTGCTGGCTCTGAAGATGGAAGGCGCCAGCAAAATTTTTCTGCAGGAGCCAGAGAGCAAATATTTTGGGCTTTGCAAGACATGCGGTCTCTGTCACGACTACATTGCCCTTGTAGAGAAAAGTAACAGTAGACACTATGCAAAGAATGGGTGTGCCTCCGTTCCAATAACACTTTATTTACAAAAACAGATGGTAGGCTGGATTTGGTCGCAGGCTACCATTTGTGGAGCCTCATAGTTGCCAGCAATGCTTGTCAGGGAATTTGTAGGAGGCTCTTCAGTTGGAATTTGGCCGGTGTTTTTTTCTCATGACTTTATTGGAATTACAGGTTTTGGGAAGATCACAGAGGTAAAGTTCTGCTTACTTCCGTTCCTATCAAGGATACGTACATATTAGCACACACTAGTACACACAGATTTGTGCCTGTTCATGTTGACTTTGACCATCTGCTTGACATGGTGTTTGTCAGACCTCTCTCCTGTAAATTTACTCTTTTTGCTTTTTTTCCCATACCATATACTTCGGAGGAAGTCATATTGTGCAGTTCACACATAAGAAATTGGGGGCTTATGCAACATCATTTAGGGGGAATAGCTACGTAATATTTTTTTTTATTCTTCTGTGTAGACTTGTCTCTTCCTCCCATGTATTAGTTCATGGAGTCATTTACTTTATATCAGTTTGGACTCATGGATACTTTAGAGGTGAGAAGACAATACTATGTCCTTTATTTTGTTGTTCAAATTGTTCCAGCTTTTTGACCAACTTTTAAATTTTGTCAATCTGCTTGATTTGAAATGGTGTCTCACTGCGGTGTTAACTGACTTTTACCTGATTAATAAGGAGCCTGAGTATCTTTTCTTAGTTTTATGGTGTGTGTGTGTGTGTTTCCTCTATCATGAAATTCTTGTTCATATCCTTTGTTCAATTTTTTTCATTTTAAAAATTAATTTCTGAGAGTTCTGTAACCTGGATATTAACCTTTATTAGTTATAACTTCTATTTGAGGCTTATCTTTTCACTTTTTATGAAAAAAGTGTATAGTGTCTTTTTATGAATAAAAGTTAATTTTTTTAAGTTTATATGTTGTTTTAACATTTATTTATTTTTGAGAGACAGGGACAAAGACAAAGAGAGACAGAGAATGAGCAGGGGAGGGGCAGAGAGAGAGGGAGACGCAGAATCCGAAGCAGGCTCTAGGCTCCAAGCTGTCAGTGCAGAGCCCGATGTAGGGCTCAAACCCATGAACCATGAGATGATGACCTGAGCAGAAGTTAGGCACTACCCAGACATTCCAAAAGTTTTTATTTTTAACCTTAGATAAGTTTAATCCATCTTTTCTTTTGTATTTTGTATGTTCTTGTTTTAAAAATCCCTTCCTGGGGCGCCTGGGTGGTTCAGTCGGTTGAGCAGCCGACTTCGGCTCATGTCATGATCTCACCGTTCACGAGTTCGAGCCATGCGTCGGGCTCCATGCTGACAGCTCAGAGCCTGGAGCCTGTTTCAGATTCTGTGTCTCTCGCGCTGTCTCTGCCCCTCCCCCACTCATGTTCTGTCTTTCTTAGGAAAACGAATAAACATTAAAAAAAAAAATCCCTTCCTACCACAAGATTATAATGGAATCCTCTGACACTGTTTCCTGAATCTTTTACAGCTTTCCCTTTACAATTCAGTGTTTAGTTAACTTGGAATAAATTCTGGGTACAGTGTGAGGTAGGGATCCAGCTTTGATTATTGTTCCATATGGATAACCAAGTACTCCAGCATCTATGATGGGACAGTCTCCTTTGTCCACTGATCTGCTGTTTCAACTTTGTCATAAAATAAATTTATGACCCTTTTTTCCTTTACCTGAACCAGTAGCAGTTTTCCTGTAATTTCTGAAATTTTTTCTTTCCCCTCCTCCCCTACACCTCCCCCTGCCTCACCTCCTCATCTTTCTTCTCCTCCTCCCTCTTCCCACCAGATCTCGCTCTGTGGTAGGGCACGTCCTTCGACCACTATCAGGAGTGTCTGGATATTGCCCTCCGCTCTCCATATTCATTTTAGAATCACTTTTTCACTTTTGACACACAACTACATACGTAGTTTAGTTACAATTGCATTGAACCCTTGCATATGTTTGGGGAGAATTGTCAAGTTGACAACATTGAGTCTTTTTCCCCAAGGACATTGTATATCTCCTAATCTTCTTTCATTGCTCTTTAACAGTCTTTCAAAAAAACATTTTAATATTCCCCATAAGGATCCTGTGTATCTTTGTAAGATTTACTCATAAATATACTCAGGGTTTTCATGGTTATTGTCGTTATTATAAAGACATGCTTCTTTAAAAAATTAAAACTTTTAGACTTTTATTGTTGGCATGTAGATATAAAATTGATTTTTATACTGATTTTGTATTTAGCAAATTTGCTAACATCTCCAAATAATTCTAATAATGAATCTGTAGATTATCTTGCATTTTTTTAAAAATTTATTTTATTTATTTATTTTTCATTTTAGTGAGAGAGGAAGAGAGAGACAGGGTGGGGGAAAGGGGCTGAGGGAGAGAGAGAGACAGAGAGATAGAGAGAGACAGAGAATCTTAAGTAGGCTCTTAAATCGTAACACAGGCTCGATCCCACGTCCTTGGGATCACAAACCTGAGCTGAAATCAACCAACCGAGCCACCCAGTGCCCCATATTATCTTGCATTTTCAACACAATCATGTTACCCACAAACAATACATTTGTCTTCCCCCCCATTTTTTATACTTCTTATTTCTTTTTGTTTCTTATTTGTTACTGTTAAGGCACCAACTTCACAGAGGGTTGTTTTTTTTTCCATGTTTCACTCTTTTTACCCCCAGAGTTTAGATAGAAATCAGGGTTTAGAGAGTTTAGATAGAAATCAGAGTTCTGTGGGGAAAGATTTCTTTCCCTTGAAACCCTTGCTCATAAAATCTCTCCCTCCTACACTGGTAGGAAATAAGGTGCCGGTGGGTTTACAATGTAACTAGCAGACCATACCAGTCAATGTATGCTGTTTCTTCTGCAGTCACGCAATTCTATTTCGTTTAACTGAAACATAGGTTTAAATTTGGATCATTGGAAAATGACTTTCTTTAAAGACAATAATAATAATAATAATATAGAAAATAGTAATTCTACTATATATGTGCAGATAGTAAAAACCCTCGTGTGAGATCCCAAGGTGCCTCACCTAACCTAGAAATGTCACACATCCCTCCCTTGCAGGACCCAATTCAGGCAGGTATCAGAGCTCAGCACTTCTGCTCATTTCTTAAAAATCAGGAAAAGACCATACTAATAAGATGTCTGCATAAAACTCACAGGTACTGGAGGTAAAAACTAAAGTAGTAAGGGTGCAGGGTTACTCTTTATATCTCGACACCTCGGATCCTTCTGTTGCTCAGCCTGGCCCAGCGTGTACTGGCTTCTGCAATCTGACAAACTTCTACTACTTGCTTCCAGATCACACAGTAGTGCTGCTCAGCTTTCCCTTGGATGCCATCAACTCACTCCTAGGTCAGTGCCTCTCAAAGGGCTTATTACTGGTCCATAATGAGATACGCACAGAAAGGGAGAACACACATTCAGTACCTTTTATAGCAAGGGGCCATTGTTTTGGCATTTTTACTATATTTACCAAAAGTATCAGTCCATAATGGAGTCAACATTTTATTTTATTTATTTATTTTTTAATGTTTATTAAAACAGAGAGAGAGAGAGAAAGAGAGAGAGAGAGAGAGAGAGAGCAGGGGAGGGGCAGAGATATAGGAAGACAGAATCTGAAGCAGGCTCCAGGCCCTGAGCTGTCAGCATAGAGCCTGACGCAGGACTCAAACTCACGGACCGTGAGACCATGACCTGAGCTGAAGTCGGACACTTAACTGAGTGAACCACCCAGGCGCCCCTGGATTAGACATTAAAAAAAAGGGGGTGTCTTTTATTGCAGAGTGTCCCTGATGTTGAGCCCATTGTTTTGGAGGAATATGCAAGAAGAAAGATGGTCTTACACTTTTTCCTCTTTCTTCTGACTGTAGCACTGACTGAAGAATTTCCCTTTGAACTTGAGGGCTCAGGTGCAATTGCACATTCAGACATGTTCCCTGACTCCCCTCCCGGGCCAGACTCAACTGTTCCCTTTCCTTATGCTCCTCTATTCCTGGGAACTTTATTTGCTATTATTTCACTCTGCTTTGTTTTACAGAAAGTTGTCTGCACGTCTGTGTTCACTCCGCACTAGAGTGAGAGCCCCCCAGGGTAATCCCATGCTTTGTTGCTACCTGTCAGAGAGCCTGTATGGTCGGCCCCCCACAGCCTGAGCACCGCGATTCTGCCCCTTTGGTATCTGTCCGTGCACGACACACCGAAGGCTCTGCGAACATCTTTGCAGAATACATGTGCAGTTTCTCCAAATGCATTTACTCGTCCAACAATCCATTTTGGGGGCCGACTCGGTGTCAGGACGGCTGTAGGAGCTGGGGAACAAGCGACCAAAGCCCATTAGGTTTCTGTCTTCATGTCGATTACATTCTGGGAGATAGGAATGAATGAACTGTAAAGTCTGCTCGAGGAATATTTGAAGAAATACCACAAGGCTCCACGAGTAGCTAATGTACCTCTCCAGCTTTATCATCTCCAGACAGCTTCTGCTTGGCTTGGCGAGATAAGTCATCCGGGAACAGTCAGTGTGGCTTCAAAAGAATCCGATTGAGAGACTGCACAGAAAGTGCCTCAGGAATAGGCACCAGGCGCGGGACCGTTCATTTCAGAGCACTCATTTTGGGGGCCAGGCGTGAGCTCAGAAACTGCCTAGTTACACCTTGTCATGTTGACAGCGCTGCTTGGCGGGGGAGGGGGAGGGGCTTATCATCTCCTCTCAGCCTCGCTGTGGGAACTTACAGATTGTGCTGCAGAAAAGGATCGTTTAGAAACCAAAATGGGGGAAGGGACAGTCACAACTGCTTACTCCTGAAATCTAGGGTTTCTGTTTGGGATTGAATCCTGTCACTGCCAAGTTCAGAGTCCACGATGCTGAATATGGAGCTATTACTTCACAATGTTTCAAAGCGATGGCCTACATTTGTCCAAGCAATAGTTTCTATAATTTAGAGCAGCAGTTTGGGGCTTCACTTTTTTTTTAAGGAGCAGCACCCTTTATTGGATAAGAATCTTTTTTGAAAAAAAGAAGCTAAAGTTATAAATCAGATTAATTTATTCATTCAAAAGATATTACTTGAGCCCTACCAAATGCCAGACACTGTATTAGGCACTTTTTTCAACAGTAGTGAGCAAAAGGCACATAGGTCTGGTTTTCAAAGGGTTTACATCCAAATGTGAAGAGCAGACAGCAGTGGAAGCAGCTATGTTGGAAATAGAGTGAGGGAGGGCCAAGTTTGATGCCATATGCAGAGCGGTTAGGGAAGGCCTCTTTGATAACGTTGAAGAAACCTGGAGCAAGCTAGAGAGGGAACCTCTGAGATGTCAGGGGGAAGAGCATTTCAAGTAAGGGAGCAAGTGCAAAGGTCCTGGGGTAGGTATGTGCATGCAGAACTCAGGGGATAGGAAGAGGCTCATGGGGCCTGCAGGCAGAAGGAATACAGGGGAAATGAGGCTAGTGAACGTGTGAAGGGTGGGAAGATTATGATGAAAAGCTTTTGCTTTTTTTTTTTTCTTTCTGAATCTTGATGGAGATGTAAACCTGCTAAAGAATTTTGAGCAGAGGAGTGGCATAATTTGGCTTACATTTTAAACTGTGCCTGAGGAAGCAGCACAACTGACTGGAAGGAGAGTAGAGTACATGGTATGAATGCAGGTGCCTGGAAGTAGTATCTCTTCTATGTCATCTCCCCACCCACACCCCAGCCACACCCCACACAACAGAAAGTTGGAGACGGCCTATCCACCTCCTTCCAAATTCTCCCCTCCGAGACCCCAATCAGGCTCCAGGTCCTTTAGAAAGCCTTCGGAAAAGTGTTTCCTTTTGCTGAGCACTTGGTTGCGTGGTTCCACATGATCAGCTTCCTGATTGTCTCCTGGGTTTTTGATTGTNATTTGGCTTACATTTTAAACTGTGCCTGAGGAAGCAGCACAACTGACTGGAAGGAGAGTAGAGTACATGGTATGAATGCAGGTGCCTGGAAGTAGTATCTCTTCTATGTCATCTCCCCAACCACACCCCAGCCACACCCCACACAACAGAAAGTTGGAGACGGCCTATCCACCTCCTTCCAAATTCTTCCCTCTGAGACCCCAATCAGGCTCCAGGTCCTCTAGAAAGCCTTCGGAAAAGTGTTTCCTTTTGCTGAGCACTTGGTTGCGTGGTTCCACATGATCAGCTTCCTGATTGTCTCCTGGGTTTTTGATTGTCTCAGACACAGCGCAAGCTCCCGGAGGGCAGGGATGAGTATCTAGAAGCGCCCAGTGCATCATCAGCACACGGTCTGTTGGCCTCATCTGTTTCCCCCACCGGGTGGCCTATATGCGGATTCTGCACAGAGTCTGCAGAGGCCAAAGGAGGTGGTTGAAATCACAGCTGGTGGAGAAGCCTGCCTGGTTGTAGCTCTTTGCTCGGAAGCTTCTAAACCGTGATCCCCTAGTCTAGTATCTACTAAACCTGTGTGGTTTTTCTCACCTGTTAAATGGATAGCAGGACTCCCCTAATAGGGTGGTAAAGGGGATTAAATTAGACAAGACATGCAACATGTAGTTGGAAGAGGGTCTGGAATAAAGTAAAAGCTCAAGGTACATCCGTCCTATGATACTTTGTTCTATTTTTCTGTGATTCCTGATCAGTTTCCTTCAGCAGGTCGTAGCTTGGAAGGCTTCCCGTCTGCAGGGGTAGAAAGTTCTTTGTTGCTGATGTGCACACCCCTAACATCAATTCAAGCTTCTCATGGCTCAGTCATGCCTCTGGCTTCACAGTTAGGATTTGTATCTTCCCTTGGATGTCTGGGGCAATCGCTCTGATGATTATAACAGTGCTTTACAGTTTATAAAGTGCTTTCATAGCTTCTTTTCCCTTGATCCTCTCTGAGCACTGGGGCTGTCACATATGGTTGTGAAGTTGTGTATGGCTCAACTCCAGTGGGCACTGTTTGCCTCATAGTCTATGTGAATGGCGCCCCCTAGAGCTCTGCACTGCACTGCCTTCCACTTCCACGTAGTGGTGAACTTGTTCGCGGCTACCGTGTGAGGCCAGTGTTATTATCCTCATTTTAAAAATAAGGAAATTGGTGCTTAAGAGATTATTTTTTAAAATCTAAACGACAGAGAAAGAGGTTTCCCAACAAGTCCATGACTGCTCATCATAGCCTGTGAATTTTGTCAGTTGCCAGGAAATTACTCTGGAGAGAAGCAAACGATCAATTTCAAACTGTTTGCCTTTATTGCATCTTCTCCACCCCCGCACCAAGAAATGGAAAATCCGATAACTAATAAAGAGCAGAGGTAAAGTCCTTCCCCTTTGTTGAAAGGATTTAATCATTGGAGTGAAGTCCACAAATATTTGTGCAGTGGATGAGGGAGTGAGTCAGCGAACGTGGTGCTTCCCTGTGCCAGGGCTCCTTGGAGCTTCCTGCAGGGCCTCTGGGTGACAGGACAGCTCTCGCTTGGGTGCATCTGTCTGCCGGGAGGAATGCCCCCGGAGTGTTCAGTGATCCCAGCACAGGGCTAAGCCAGGGCTCGGTGATCCCAGCACATGGGCTAAGCCAGGGCTCGGTGATCCCAGCACATGGGCTAAGCCAGGGCTCGGTGATCCCAGCACATGGGCTAAGCCATGCTCGTGAGAAATTAATGCACCCACCANGTGAATGGCGCCCCCTAGAGCTCTGCACTGCACTGCCTTCCACTTCCACGTAGTGGTGAACTTGTTCACGGCTACCGTGTGAGGCCAGTGTTGCTTCCCTGTGCCAGGGCTCCTTGGAGCTTCCTGCAGGGCCTCTGGGTGACAGGACAGCTCTCGCTTGGGTGCATCTGTCTGCCGGGAGGAATGTCCCCGGAGTGTTCAGTGATCCCAGCACAGGGCTAAGCCAGGGCTCGGTGATCCCAGCACATGGGCTAAGCCAGGGCTCGGTGATCCCAGCACATGGGCTAAGCCAGGGCTCGGTGATCCCAGCACATGGGCTAAGCCATGCTCGTGAGAAATTAATGCACCCACCAATGGTGACGGTTGTGAATGCAGCTGCCTGTGGTCCCAGGTTCTATCTCTGTTTGCCAGGACTCGTGGGGACGTCAACAGAGACTTGGACAGTCTACCAGGTATCCATTTTCGAAATGAAAGCCTGTCAATGTGCACAGAAGGTTTTTTCAGTACCCGTTCCTCTGAATGACCCTCCGCTCCTCTCGAAGTTTGCCTTTGAGTGGGGTCCACCAGGGTCTTGGCAGTAGGAACCATCTCTCATCTTTTTCTGGCATCTGGCCTGCAGCAAGATCCTCCCCCCTCCCCCACCATCCAGCCACCATATTGTCTGCCCTAAAGCAAAGCTGGGGACACTCCACACCCTATGAATTTGCCAGTGTTAACTGCTTGGGGGTGGGGTGGGAAAAGCAAGTTTCTTAACAGAGCCTCAAAACTCTGTTCATAATCTGACCTACCCATAATCTGACCCCTCCTTCCCAGCTTTACCTCTCCTCGCTCTCCCACAGACCCCCATGGTGCCAGACGGCGGTGGATCTCATTCTGCCCGCCTCTGACCTGCCCCAGCTGTTGCCCCTCCTGGGGCATCCAGCCTTCTCTGCCTATTCTCCCCTGCAATGGCACTTCCCCTCATACTTGGTTTGGCCAGCACCTTTTTATGTGGATTTCACTCCAGTTTAGAAAACATCTTTTTATTTTATTATTTTTTATTTGTTTACGTTTATTTATTTGGAGAGAGAGAGTGTGTGTGTGAGAGCAGGAGAGGGGCAGAGAGAAAGGGAGAGAGAGAGAGAATCCCAAGCAGCCTCTGAGCTGTCATTGTAGAGCCCAACGCCGGGGCTCGAACTCACAAGCTCACAAACCGTGAGATCATGGCCTGAGCTGAGATCAAGAGTCAGAAGCTTGACCTACTGAGCCATTGAGGCACCCCTAGAAAACATCTTTTTAAGTACATATTTTATTCTGCTATGTATTAGAGACAGTCAATGTCAATGCTTTTTAAAATCAGACTTCTCTTAGATACTAGTAAGGGTCAGGTTCTGCATTTGGATCTTTCTTCTCCACTAGACTGCAAGTTTCTTGAGGGCAAGAGCTATTATTTATACATCTCAGAATCCCCAATGGGGCTTAGGCCAAGCCCTCTACAGGACTTGCCAAATGCAAGGGCATTTCTAAACCACCGAGATGTAGCACTTCCCCAGTTGTCAAGCTGGCTGTTGCCAGGAGACACTGAGGCCGTCACTCTCACGTTGCCCTTTGGAAATGAAGCTGAAGGCAGGTGGATGTGGAGAAGTGCTCTGGCGACCAGGCTGGCAGGTGACCAAATCCAGCGACGGCAAGCAGGTCTCCTCAGATCTTGCCAGAGTCTCTGTCTGGCTTTGCTCCCTGGAGGATGCCTGAGCAGAGGCGATCCTGGGAAGCTTATAAATTCAGAACGTGATCACCAGTGCAGGACAAAGCGGGAGGGAAACCATATATCCCACTAGCTCCTGGGACGGGTTCGTGCTGCAGGTTGAGCAGGATTCCTGTGACCCAGAGGGCACTGATGGGGAAAAGGACGATTCTGCCTGCTAAGGAAAGTTCCAGATGGGCCACACACTCAGGCTTAACCTCGAGATCATTTTATCTTCAGGGACTTTCCCTTCAAAAAGCCTGGCTAAGACCTGGTTCTGACTGCCTCAGGCCCTCTAGCTTTCCTGCTCTTGGCTTTCCCTCCTCTTTCCAGTGGGGGAGGTCCTCATTCTCTCTCTATTCCAGGCAAATGCTCTCAGGTCCTTCCATTACAAACAGGAATAAACAAAAAAGCCCTCTCATAGAAGTTTACTTTCTGATTAGAAATATGTTCTTTTTTTAAAAAAATTTAATATTTATTTATTTTTGAGAGCGAGAGAGAGTAAGAGTGCAAGGGGTGGGGAGGGCAGAGAGAGGGGGAGACACAGAATCCGAAGCAGGATCTAGGCTCCGAGCTGTCAGCACAAAGCCTGATGCGGTGCTCGAATCCAAGAACTGAGATCATGACCTGAGCTGAAGTCAGATGCTTAACTGCCTGAGCCACCCGGGCACCCCTAGAAGTACATTCTTAAGCTAAACAAATAGCATGTGAGTGGTTGAATTCTAGGCATTAGCCATCATGGGGACAGAGCAGCCAGGCTTCTCACACTATGGGATGTCCCCTTCTTTTATCCACATGTGTGCAGACGGGCATCACAATTTGGGCCGCCTTGGAAACTGTGTTGAACTCAACCCTTTAGTTGAAAATAAACCCGATCAGTAAGCTTTCATGAAGCCTCTACTGTTAATGTAATATTATCAAGGACAAAGAAGCAATGGGAAAGCATGTCACCTGGCCCAACAGATAGACCCACTGACGAGGCGAGGCGGGCAGAGAGGAAGCAACAATAGCATAACGGTAATAATAATAATAGTAAGGATAATAATAATATGGTAGTGGTAGTTGAAGTCATAGTAACTTCCATTTTTGAGCAGCCACTATGTGCCAGGAATTTGATATACTTTTCCTATTTATTTCCCATCCTTACTTTTCACAATGTTGCGAGGTCATGATTATGTCCGTTTTATAAAAGAAGGAAATGAAACTCACAGAGTTTCAACATCTTGTCCAAAGACACACAGACAGTAAATGATGGAGCCAAGATTTTATTTGATGAAGCTAGTATTCTTTCTATGCCACCATGAACCTGTATGAAGCATGTCAAGACTAAGATGATGGGAAAAAGAGAGACACAAATTCTATACACAAATGCTTAAGGGATTTGGAGGAAGAGAGCTTGCTACAGAGTAGAGTTAGCCCACGGCACCATTGTGGGAGGGTTGGCTTTATACAAAGGTTCTCCCCATCCCCTTGAATATTTCTTTGCAGTTCTGTTTATCTTTAGATATATCCTTCCAATGATAAATAGTCAGAGAGCTGTGGAGAAGTCACTTGAAATAATACACGAGGAGCTTTTTTGGAAGAGCTCTGAGACTGAAGCAAACAATGAGGTTAGCATATTGTTGGGTCTTAGTTAATGTTGACTAAATGGAAGGCTAGAGAAATACGTCAAAGGCAGATGAGATATCTAGACCACCTACAGTATGTCTATGGGTTGAACTTGCTGTTGGCATCAGTTTTAAACATTTATAAAGCTCTTAAGTCAAGTCTCTTAAGATCTTGCTCATAGCGATTAGTTATTCCAATCACACTGTTCCCATTTAGGTCATAACCCAGCCTGTGGTCTCCTGAAGTGAGAAGTGCCTTCGGGTTGGAATCACGCCTACATGTTGCTTCACTCCTGGGATCCTGGCAGCCAGCACATCCCCAGAGTTGGGGAGAATCTGGTTGCCTATGGAAGTTCACTAGTTTACTCATTTAACAAATGGATAAGGAGTCCTTACTTTGTTCCTGGTACTGCTCTAAGCTCTGTCGATCAAGAGAAGATGAAACCTCTGCTCTGAAGGATCTCGTGTTCCAATAGGCTGAGATGGATAATAAACAAAGAACTATGTGAACACAAATGTTGATACAGGATAAAGGTAAGCACCATGAAAACAGTCAAAATATGAGGCACAGGTGCCTGAGTGGTTCAGTCAGTTAAGCATCATACTCTTGATTTCAGCTCAGGTCATGATCCCACGGTTCGTGGGATTGAGCCTCTCATTGGGCTCCACACTGGACATGGGATCTGCTTGGGATTCTTTCTCTCTTTCTCTCTCTCTCTCCCTCTTAAAAAAATTAATTAAAAAAATATGAGGCAATGTCAGGGAATACCTTAAACTGGAGTGTCACTGAAGGCCTCTTTAAGGAGCTGACATCTGTACAATAAGAAGGAGACACAGAAAGAAATCAAAAGGGGAAGTAAAGTCCTGGCATAAAGAATGGCAAGTGCAAAGGCCCTGGGGTGGAAAAGAGACTGGTGGATTTGAAAAAGTGAAAAGCTGGAGCTAGAGCTCCAGTCTAAGAGGCAGGCAGAGGCAAGATCACATTGAGCCCTGCCAGACAGGGGACATTTGTGTGTTATTCTGATTGCAATGGGAAGCCACTAGAAGGTCTGAGCAAAGGAATGGCATGACCTAAGTTTATATTTAAAGATCCCTCTTGCCTACTAAATGTCAACTCCACTCTGATTCTGATATCGGTATCACTTACCGAGCACACATGTGCCAATCACCGAACGAGGCATAAATATAGACATATCTGCATATGTACACATATATATGGTCCCTCTCTGTATATATGTTTATGTATATAATATCTCTATATGCATATATGCATGTGTGTATGATTATCTGTCTAATCTCTAGTCTCAAACCCACGGCTCAAGGTACATACCATCACTCCCATGTTGAGATGGGAAAGCCTTGGGGCGCCTGGGTGGCTCAGTCTGTTAAGTGTCCCACTTCGGCTCAGGTCATGATCTCACAGTTCGTGGGTCCGAGCCCCGCGTCGGGCTCTGTGCTGACTGCCAGCTCAGAGCCTGGAGCCTGCTTCAGATTCTGTGTCTCCCTCTCTCTCTGACCCTCCCTTGCTCATGCTATCTCTCTCTCTCTCAGAAATAAATTAAAAAAAACATTAAAAATTAAAAAAAAAAGAGAGAGAGATGGAAAAGCCCTGCACAGTGACTCACTCCCGGTCGCAGGGCTGTACAATCTAGTTAAGAGCAGGGGTGTGAACCGGACCTGGATCAACGCTCTCCACCCTTTCCACTCTGCCACGCCATCTCACCTATAGAATTATGGAATTTTAGAAGTTTTGATGGATAACATTATTTCGAGAACAAAGCACCCGACGCACATCTGCACCAGACTTCTTTGATGCACACGGCTGGCTTGCTGGCCGGGGCAGCCTTGGCCTTGGCCGTGCTGCTCTCACGGTCTTGGACCAGGGCCTGCCGCCTCTGAGGGCGCTGTAGCCGCATGTGGTCCCTGGGGAAGCTGCCCCGGCCCTCGGGTCACTTGCGGGCACGCCCTGTAACCTGCACTGCGCCCCCCGCCCGGGGCTTCTCCGACGCACACGATGCTGCAGGATCCACGTGGCCCCCAAGCCGAGCGTCTCGGATCCTGGAAAAGTCAGCATTTGGCGGGTGAACTTCCCTGGAGCCAGGAACACATTTTTCTCAGTTCTGCCTCCTGGAGACGCTGCTCCGAGCTGCAGCAGGGCCTGGAGCAATCAGCTCACAGAGCCCCTGGCCTGCTTTCTCCCCTCCTTCGGGGCCCCACGCGCTCCCTGTCTCCTCTGCCCCCAGGCTCGAGCTCCCGGTAAACCGCGGGCACAGGCGCGATTGCTTCCCACTCGCTGCTCTCCAGCCGGCACCTTCCTTCCACTGTTTTCCTCCAGCTTTGTTTTCCGTTTTTTCTTTTTAATGTTTATTTATTCTGAGAGAGAGAGAGTGTGGAGTGTGTGTGTGTGTGTGTGTGTGCGCGCGCGCGCGCACACACACACACACAGTGGAGGGGCAGCGAGAGAGGGGGAGAGAGAGAGAGAGAGAGAGAGAGAATTTCAAGCAGGCTCTGCACTGTCAGGAGCCTGAAGCGGGGGCTCGAACCCATGAACCCTTAAGATCATGACCTGAGCGGAAATCAACTGACCCAGCAGGTGCCTGAGGCCGGTTGTTTTTCTAGGCGGGCGCAGACACTGTGTATGGCTTGCCAGATCCAACAAAACCCTTTTCCCTAATGTTTCTCTGAAACCTCAACTCCCGTCTCAGAAGGGGCCCTTGCGGTTTTATGGGACTATTCACTGGGGAAGTTGGAAAGCCCCAGGGGAGGAAAGACAGGTTGCACTAACAAGTGTTAACCAAACAGCAGACTTTTAAAGCACTAAATACAAGGCACAATTTTTAGCCATTCGGAGATGAAGGAGGAAACTAATATAGATTGTGAATCTGCTTTGTTCAATAATTCCTTCATACCTTTATTCACCAAGGGCTCCTCCACTCCCTTCCATACTGGTTCCTCTATGCCTTGTCATAGGTGAGTCCAGGGGCTCCTGGTTGAATGAAAAAGCTCCTGCCTTCGAAGGGCTTTTGGCTTCAGAAGCATCTCTTACTGAGGTTCACAGCCATGCATGTTAATTTGCTAAGAGTGTGCCTATCCATCATTTTCCTGGAGCCTGGCAACCTCCTTTGGATGGAGGAGTGTGTCCATTCTATTGGTAAGAAAACCAAGGCTTTGTGGGTTTAAATGGCTTTCCAGAGATGATGCACTGAATTAAGTATGGATGTAGGTCTCCTGGCCCTGATTCCTCAGCTCTTCCCCACCTGCTCAGCTGACCCTGACTATACGTGATTGCTAGGATGCCCCCCCACCTTCAGATTTTGTCGTCTGGTCACTCAGGAGTCCCTGTACAGCCCTGAAGCTGTCTAGAGGCTCACTGGGTGTTTGATGCTATGTGGAGCTTCTACAAGGAGTGGACCGTCTAGAGCAGAATGTGTTCCATTGTCCTGTTCCATTGTTCCTCCCTTGTCCTGGTCACGTCGTCCAGGTAGAAAGAAAATAGACATCGTGCTATAATGTCAGAAATGTAAACCCAAGCACTCAAACGTCTCCACACCTGAAAAATGCCTTTGCAAAGTTGAAAGTGAATATTGGGCTTCAAAACAGAAGGAAATGTCAACACATGGTTTCTGCTGCTGAAGGGTTTGGGAATTCGAGAGCTTTAGCGAACATTCTAGAAGCTCTGTGTGGCACCATCCCATTCTGGAGGAGAGCAGAAGATTCTGAGATGTCCCCAAAGCCATGCGAAAAACTTTCCCCCCTTCACTCAATGACTTTGCCTCATCTTGAAAAATTATTCCCAGGATAAAATAATAAGAATGATATTGAAACAAGGTTTTCACAAGTTATCCAAAAAAGATTTTTAAAAATTAAGTAAAATAGAAATTTAACTTCAGCTAGGAAAGCCAAAGAATTAACCAGATACGGAACTTTGTGGAATTAGAATATTAGTACTGTGTAAAAAATAAGACATTGAATTACTTCGGCAAAGCTTACTCAGGGAGAAAATTCATTTATTTATCAAAAGCAAGTTAATTCGCCATCCCAGAGAACTGTTGTTCCTTCCCGTTTATGAAATCAGGGCTCCCTTATTAAGCCAGAGTACTCTTCCAGGACAATAATGAAGAATAATGCAGCTTTTTATTGCCTCTGGGGTATGTCTGGGCACAGATGGCCCTGGAAATAAAATCGTATTTTGGAGTGAATTCAGTCTGCTTTCTTTCTTTTTCCCCCCCCAACCTGACTCTTGTGAATGGAAATAACATCATGTTCTTCAGCTCCTGAGTGGCCCCTCAAGATAATAAATGGGACAGAAAAACCTCCCCGCACACATTCTTTACACTTACACGGGCAGCCTATAAATGCATGTTTATTCAACCCCCATCTAGTTAGTTATGTGTTGTAACAATCTCTAGGAATAAATTCTAGACTGCATGGACTTTAATGAAATTTTCCTGAGATATGGCCCTTGGCTCAGCTAACACTCAAAAGTCCATGCAGCCTGAATGTCAGAAACTTTGTTTCTTCTGTGGGTTTTTCTTCTAAAACAGGGCCGAGCCCACAAAGTTCAGGATCCTTCAACTTCTATCTCCTTTTCCCTAAAGTGTGAGTCAGAGTGGCTCTGAAGACCGTTAATGGAAAGCTCGAGCTTTTCCAGGTGACTTTGATTAAGCTCTGGGGTTTCCTGCTCTGGAAGTATCCAGAGTGTTAATTGCAAAGGAGGTGTTAAATTCCCTCAATCATATTCTGGGGAAAAGTGGAGAAAACTTGTATGCATGTTCTTTCCAAGTTCAGAAATCCTTTGTGGCTTCTTATGTTCAAAATATTAACATGAACGTTCTCTAATTTGGCAGCAAAATCTCCTATTTGGAGCCACCTACCATCAAGCACTCATGGAGGCTTACTGACTAAGCACTGTGCTGCGGGCCATGAGCATCTCTGGCCTCATAGACCGGACATCTGAGAGAGACAATCACAGAACTATTGTACTGCACTGCAGTAGTGCTAAGTGTCAAGATGAGAAGTGCAAGGTGCCCTGGGAGCTTCTAACTGAGGACCGTGACTGGTCTGGGGAGCCTGAAGAACCAGAAAACAGCTGGGGCTGGAGACTCAGGGTCAGAGCCCGAGGGAGGCTAGAGCGCAGGCAATATTGGATTATGCTGAGCCTTGAAAATTCTATGTGAAGAATTTGGGTCTTCATCAAAGGAGAAATTGGAAGCCACGGTGGGATTTTAAGCAGGGGGATAATATGATTAATTTTATATTTAAACATATCACTCTGGTTACCATTTAGAAGTGGTTTGGAGATGGAGCCTGGAAGGCCAAGAATCAATCGAGAATCTGTTGCAATGTCCCAGAGGGGTGCTCTGAAAAGAGGTGATAATGTTGCAGAAAGTGAGAAGTGAATGCAGCTGCCCAGTGGTAACATGAGCCTTGCTTATATCTCTCAGTTTAATCCTCTGCTGTTACCTCTCCCTCCTCTCTCCTTATTTAAATGGCATCATTTGCCTTCATGGGCATTTATTAAGAAAAAGAACAAAAGAAGAAAGATGGTTTTCTCTTTGCCACAGGAATAACGCCATTTTCAGGCAGATTTGGTTTCATTGCTTAAAGCCACTGGCTTTTAATTTCACTCTGGGTGAAGGAGGCAAATCTCCTTTTTTTGCTTTGTTTTTTTTTTGATATCTCCAAGTCCCACCAGAAACTGACCTCTTTATTGAAAAGGATGCTGGGCTTGTGGTATCGACTGAATTGAATCCCTAACCCTCAGTGTGATTTTGTTTGGAGATGGGGCTTATCAGGAGGCAAGAAAGGTTGGTTGAAGTCATAAGAGTGGAATCTTAACTCAGTGAGGCTGGTGTCCTTATAAGAAGATGAAGAGACACTAGTGTGTGCTCAGTCTCTCTCTCTCTCAATCTCTCTCTCTCTCTCTCTCTCTATCTCTCTCTCTCCCCCTAAGCCTCCACAGAGAAGAGACCATGAGAAGACACAGCGAGAAGGCAACTTACAAGTCAGGAAGAGAAGCTTCACTACACATTTAATTTTCTGGCACTTTGATCTTGAACTGCCAGCCTCCAGAACTACGATAAAATAAATCTCTATTGTTTAAGCCACTCAGTTTTTAGTCTCCTATTAGGACAGCCCAAGCTGACTTTATACACATGGGTAAAGAAGAGTGGATCTCTGGCTAATCGTATTTGATTCTTTCACTGCTTTTTAGCTGCCCAAACCACCCTTATGGAAGTTGACCCAAACAATTTTAAGGAAAAAAATGTAGATAAGAGAATGCCAGTAATTTGGATCTCAGTCATTGAGAATTTGGGTCAATTCACAGAGGCTAAGCTAAAGTGGCACTCGAAAAAGAGGTTGACAGCTTGGGGGGATGCTATGCAAATTCATAACGTATGCAGATTATATGGGTCAAGAAGACACTGGACCTACTCCCTGGATTGACTTTTTACTGGTTGTGTGCCCCTTAGTGTATATTTACCATGGCACGGCATCAGTTTTCTCAGCCATACAAAATTCTGACTGGTAGTACTGACCTCACAGAGATCTGTGAGGATTAAATGAGATGATGTATGCAACAAAATTTTCACTATTTCTGGTGTGTCATTAGCACCCAAAAGATGGTAGTTGCCATCCCTTGGAAATATACTTGTCAAAACAATCAAAAAAGTAAATGCAAATTATTTTCTATTTTTAAAAATTGATTTTCATAAAAGTCCTAAGATGCTAAAGACCAAGCATGTATCCTCATTATTCTAACTTACTCATATAGAGATCTGGCAAGTCAGGACAAGCTAGTAAGGATTCTAGAATTCAGGCTGCTAGCCTTGCCCCAATCCACACACATCAAGGATGCTCACCAATATGGCTTTCAGTCTTCCAATGTAAGGATTTCATTTGTGGGCAAAAATCCTTTTCCCTGTCCTTGGGCAGCTGACTAGTAGGTGGGGAGGAAATGACATAGACTTTGGAACCAGGAGTCCTGGAATAGAATCTAATTCTGCTGTTCACTGGTCCATCACAAGGTAGGCTGTTATTGGCACACACTGAATGATGAGTAAATGGATGAATGAACAAATAAAAGAACTGTCATAAAGTTATATGGGAAAACAAGTTAAACATCTTTAAAAAGTGCTTGACACATAGTAAACACACAGGAATGTTCACTTCTCTCCTTTCCTTTTAGTTCAGTCAACATTTTCTGGGCACCAAGGTATGAAGACAAGGTGCTAGATTTCCATGATGACAGTGGGACACTGAGACAATCAATTGGCATGATTTTCCCCAAGAACAGCCAAAATGGTGGTGAAGGAAGAGGAAGTAAATTATGTTAATCCATTCAATAACTGTCTTTTTCCTGGATCTCTTGAACCAGATACAATGGATTACTATTATTTTTGAGAAAATTCAAAAATAGTTTTTGCATTTCTCTGTGTTCAGGATTATATTTCACCCTTGACAAAATGTCATTTCCTAGTTCTATGAAAATAAAACTAAGGGCTTTCCTCCACATTGTCTAGATCTCTAAAATATCATTTTAACAAATATTAGCTTTCCCTTTCAAAATACGTGACTTGTTCTATTACACTTGGGATCGTCAGTCTGGCAGAATCCATGAGTGATTCAGAAGGCAATGCTTTCACTAATTTCATATTTATTTCTATTGACTTTTTAAGAGAACAGCACTGCTAGAACAAGTCAAAATTCGATTTTGTACAACCTGAAAGAGCATTGTACATGAAATGGTAAAATGAATGCAAATTACTTTATCAAACATTTATTGAGCACCTGCTACATGCCAGGCCTTATGTTAAAGGCTGTGGAGGTTCCAAAGATAAGCAAGAAGTCACCCTCGCTAGATGCTCAAGGCCCATACTCTTACATACTCTTTATGTGAAGAGAAACCCACAAATGTCGACTGTTTGAGATAGTGTAAATGCCAGCAAAATCTCATGATGTAGTGGGAGCATGAAGGTTAGAAAATGTACTGTGCACCGTCACAAAGCAGAACTAGGCAAATGGGGGCAAAGTGGGGGAGGGGCAGAAAGAGAGGGAGACAAAGAGGAAGAGAGAGAATCCCAAGCAGGCTCCATGCTGTCAGCACAGAGCATGATGCAGGGCTTGAACTCATGAACTGTGAGATCATGACCTGTGCGGAAATTTCGAGTTGGCGCTTAACTGATTGAGCCACCCAGGCACCCTGGGACAGCTTTCTTAATAGGCAGATGGAATGAATGATGACTTTCATCATTTTCCCCCCAAATTATATCTACCAGGTAGGAGTTCTGGGTTGCAAGTGACAGAAAATCTCATCCAAAGTAGCTTAAGCAAAGGAGAGGACTTAATGACTAATGTGAAACTCCAATGCTGGATCTGGTTCAAGTTCTCAGAGGTCGTTGGGCTCTGTCATCTGGCTTTGACTCCTGCCTCGTCACCCATCCTCAAGGAGGTCACTCTCTATGAACAAAAGTTGGCTGTAGGACTTCCAGGCCTTTTGTCACCCCACCTCTAGCTTCAAGTCTGGGGGAGTGGTTGAGGGTCTCTCCTCCAGAACCCCCAGCAAAGTTTTAATGGTGTCTCGTGGCTCCAATTCAGTGTATGAACCATCTCGAAATCGATCCCTATGGCTGGGGGAATGCAGGATGCTCCTTGGCTCTGGTCATTAAGGATCAGCCCATAGAGGTGAGTGCTCAACTCCAACCATACTGTGTGTGATGGGAGTTGACAAGATTCAGGTGCACTTCACCAAAAGAAATTTAAAGGAGTTTGGATGGAAAAAAGGTCTATTTTTATCTAAGTATGGCAGACCAATTAATGAAGAATGTATTAGAAGTGGTGATTGGAACACAAAGCAATCACTTTTCCAAAGTTCTCCAAAACTAAAATGTAACTGAAGTACTGTGCTGTGGTTTTCCATCTTTGGTTTTCAAAAATAGTGCATCTTCTCCATATCTCAACGTGTTCGTGTGCTGAGGCCTCCTGTGACCCAGAACTGTTTGGACGTTTGGGTGTAATGACATCGCCTCTACTCTCAACAGCTTGCTGTCCTCTGAAATAAATAGAAAACACAGAATCAGAAATGTTCAGGGTCCCTGCTTTTCTCTTTTTAAAACATTTCCAGGCAATCTGAAAGTCATGTAGCTAATAAGTGGGGAAAGAGACTCCATAATCCAATAAAGAAACTGATATTGGACTGTATTAGTTGCTGTGATATAGGAGCTCTTCGACATATCAAGATAATGTCTACCTCTAATGCAGCTGTCAAAGCGATGTTCTTAAAATAGGGATGGAATTGGCATTTGCTTATGTGGTCAACTCCAAATTCCTAAGCATGGTTCTCAAGTGTGACCTCATTCTCCACCACTTCCCATTCAAACGCTTGGTATTTCAGACCCAGTGTTTTCCTCAGGCCTCATATAAGCTTTCTAAATCATTGCACATGGTGTCTCCTTTGTTATATTTTCTACGAACCTCAAGTAGCATACCAAATCGCCTCCTCTCTGAAGCAGTCTCTAATTTTCCTGGGCAGATTTAGAAATCCCCGTCTCTAATCATTCAGAGCATTGCATAAAACTCCTACCTCTGCCGAGCACTGATTGCATTGCATGGTAGTGGGGTTTTCTGGTCCATCTCCCACACTCTGGGACTGTGAGCACCTTGGGAGGAAGTTTGAAATCTGCTGATTCCTGGGAGGTGGCACCTGGCATCTAACTGAGCCCTCCAGAGATGAGGCCTTTATTTCCTGTAATACCTCAGATGTGTTGCTGGACAATACTCATGTTAGAAAGTTCTCTATACTGGGGGTGCCTGGGGGGTTCAGTCAGTTAAGCCACTGACTCTCCATTTCAGCTCAGGTCATGATCTCACAGTCACGAGATCGAGCCCTGCGCCAGGCTCTGAGCTGGGAGCTGGGCAGTGGGCATGAATCCTGCTCAATATTTTCTCCCTCTCCTTCTACCCCTCCCCCACTCTGTCTCTCTCTCCCTCTCAAAAAAGAAAAAAGAAAGACAGTTCTCTATACTGAGCTGAAACCTGCTTCCTCTCTGTGACTTTATTGAAATGATCCTGATGGCCCTCTGGAGTCACAAGAGTAAGTCTACTCCCTTTGGGCCCATGGCCACCCTTCAGTCATTGGAAGGCAGCTGTCACAGGTCCTGGATCCTCTTCTTTGGATTAAGCAGCCTCAACTCCTTCAAGCATCCGTCTCAGATCTCAGAGGCTGATCCCTCACTATTCAAATCATCGTACTTGAAACACACCCCAAAAACGTGCACCTATGTCACGTTCCCCTGAAAGAGGGCAAGGGGAATTATCTGGAGCAAACAGACCCAGAGAACCATGGCTTCTGTTGAGGTGGGCATTACTCTGCTTCTCTTGATGCCTAAGGACTCAACAATTTCAGTTGTTTCTCAGCTTCAGAATCCTGCTGGCTCAGGTTGTACTTGTGGTCAGTCGCTATTTGAAATATTTCACAATTTAAAATAAGAACACCTTTAAAAAGCCTCTGTCAATCTAAGTCACCCCTTCTTGCACTTAGACAATTCATTTTTTTTAACTCTCAATGGAAATGTCTACCTTTATTCATATCGCTCTCAATCCTGAAATACCACAGCCCTCCCAGGCATCACTTCTTAGAGTAGCAACCGCAAGTAATGATCACAGGCTGAGGTACTGAACCAGAATCGCCCTGGTGCACCCGTTTAACCTTTCACTCCCTGGCATCCCCTACATGGCTAGCTGGTAACTGGCCTGGAAATCTACACAGGCTCTCTTCCTTGCCTGCTTCCTTTCCCTTCATGGTAGTGGACACACAACTCAACACAACCCTTATTTGGGGGGTACCCATGTCTGCAAGTAAGAAATAGCTATCATAACCAGCCTCAACTTGCAAAGCTATCACTGGCCTAGAGAACCCCTTAGTCCCATCATCGTTGAAGGTACATTATGGATTCTGTACGTGGTGGGTGCTCAGTGTATGCTAAGTGAAGACTGGGTTTAATGTGATGACTCTATCAGAAAAAGGAAGTGAATAACAAATAGTAGAGAAATGAGGCTCCACCAATTAAACCTCAGAGAATGAGACAATTTCTAGTTCAAGAGAACTTGAGGAAAGAGGCTTTAGAGGGAAGATGTGCTGTTTAGTTAAGTAAGGATAACTTGATTTCGAATGTAAAAATGCCAAAATAAGCTGTGTAAGAAAGGATCATGTTAAGAATTTTAAAAAGGTAAGTGCCTTCTTTGATGTGGTCGGACTCTCCGAGTGAGATAGCAAGCCTAGTGGGGAGAGTATAATGTTTTGAGATGTGTCGCTTCGTTTTGGAAACTTCCGAAGAGAGGTCAACTTTTCCTTACTCCAAGGCCAGGTCTTTCAGAGCTCCTTTAGGCAGATCAGGTACACTCACTCTGCCATTGGATGACTGTCATCCAAAGTGCCATAGTTGTTGTGAACTGAATCCTCCCTAGATTCATATGCTGAAATCCTGTCCCCCCCCAACCCTCCACCACATACACAGTGTGATGTATTAGAAGGTGGAGCCTTTGGGAGGTAATGAAGTCATGAGTGTGGGGCCCTGGATGGGATTCGAACCTTTATAAAAAGGACTCAGAGAATGTCTCTGCTCTCCACCATGTGAGGATACAAGGAGAAGTTGGCCATCTGCAAATCAAAGGAAGAAGGCTCTCGCCAGAACCCAACCATAATGGCACCCTTATCTTGTACTTCCAGTCTCCAGAGCTGTGAGAAATAAGCTTCTATTGTTTATAAGGCACCCAGTCTATGGTATCATTTGTTATAGCAGCCAGAATGGAATCAGACAGTAGTGCTGACCCTGAAGCTGATAATAAGGCATCATGCATTTGAGTAGCTTACGCTACTGTACTCAGCCTTGGAGCTCTTGGAGAATATTGAGAGATTCTTGTCCCTGAGGCACTATACTCTTACTTGTATTGTTTTAACTATTAGAGGGATATACCAGTCAAAGCTAGAATTAGAAAATAATGATGTTTCTTGGTCTTACTAGTTTTTTTTTTTCCCCACAAGGATTTGCTTACCGCTCACAAGAGCCCATGGGGCACCTAGGTGGCTCAGTCAGTTAAGCATCCGACTTTGGCTCAGATCATGATCTCACAGTTCATGGGTTCAAGCCCCGTATCAGGCTCTGTGCTGACACCTCAGAGCCTGGAGCCTGCTTCAGGTTCTCTGTCTCCCTCTCTCTCTGCCCCTCCCCCAGTTGTGCTCTCAAAAATAAATAAAAATTTAAAAAACATTTTTAAAAGAGTCCTCAAGCTGTTCTTGGCCCCAGGATGATCAAGATGAGTTACACAGAGTCTCAGAATTATTTTAATATATAGTAAATACAGTTTCAAAAATCTCTATCAGGCAACAAATTGAGAGCACCCATTGGGTCAAAGATGGTGGGCAAGGCACAGGTAGAGGCAGGAGTCACGTGAGGAGTTTCAAATGATGGGCGCAAGCATAATTAAAGGATATGGGCAGCCATATAACTGTGCTCCAATTGCTGGCTGTACATTACTTCTGGAATATACTGTCACTAAGTATGCTATTTCTCAAAAGCATCTCACTCCTGGGCATTGGAACAAATACATGGTTCTTTAATATAATGTGTCTGGAAGAATTATTTCATATCCTGTCGGCAACAAAAGAGTAATAATTCTGTGCTTTAAAGAATGAGTTGAAGGTGATACAGTGACAGAAAGATTTAAAAATCTCCACCCAAATGGGTAAACACCGCACACAAAAATTGTCTATTTAAGCAGCAAAATCACTTAGGAGCAAGTTGTTGAATTTCGGGTGATGCTGAGAAAAGAACACATTTGCCATATTCTTTGAAATTTGACGACAGAGTTTCATATGCTTTATAGAGCTTAACCCATTTGAATAAAAATGAAATATCTCCAGGCTAGGAAGGATATGGCTGTGGTCTGCTTCTGGTTCCATAGGATTGCAGCTCAGGTGTAAAAGGTGGAGATTCAAATGGCATCGATTTTTGGTTTATACTTCCTGCTGGATCAGATGTGGAGGAAAAAACCAAGAGGAGAGAGCACTGACCAGTTTGCTTGAGGAAAGAAAGTAAAACTTGAAGTGTTTTCTCCTGGAGATTAGCAGTCACTTCCTTTGTAATCTCTCTCCCTCCCTCCTGGTTTGGTTTGGTTTGTTTCTTTCTTTATCTACATTGAGCAAGTAACTTCCTCAAGGGCAGGATTTATATTTATTTATTTACTTACTTACTTATTTATTTATTTATTTATTTATGTGTTTGGAGGTGGTCAACAATTATTTACTGAAAAAAGATGGCTTATTAAATTCCAGACCCCNCACACACACACACACCTGACACTGAAATCCCACACAACTGCAACACCAGATTTGCTAAATAGCAAAGGTGATGTCCCCGGTGTCCCCACCCCTGTCACCCTCTGACCATAGCCCTGGGGAGGGCAGGAGCCTAGTGGAAGTACCTAGAGAAATACTTCCAGGTCGGAGACTAAGTCCTGCCCTGCTGCTTCTGAATCTGATTCTGCTGCCTGTACAGACATGCCACCTGGGCACTGGTGACAGAAAAATATGGAACACTTCTCAAATTTGCCTGTCATCCTTACGCAGGGGTGATGCCGGTCTTCTCTTTATCGGTCCAATTTTAGTATATGTGCTCCCGAAGCCAGCACGAGGGTAGGATTTAAATCACACAGCTTTTGAAAAGAAATATTGACTTAAGTCTGTTTGGTATAGCTTAAAAATGTTGCCCTGCTAGGGGGCACCTGGGTGGCTCAGTCGGTTGAGCGTCTGACTTCAGCTCAGGTCATGATTTCATGGTTTGTGGGTTCAAGCCCCACGTCGGGCTCTGTGCTGACAGCTCAGAGCCTGGAGCCTGTTTCAGATTCTGTATCTCCCTCTCTCTCTGACCCTCCCCTGCTCATGCTGTCTGTCTTTCTCTCAGAAATAAATTAAAAAAAAAAACATTTTTAAAAAAATTCTGCCCTGCTAGGACTTCAGTGAGAACAGTGTTGAAATATTTTGGAAATACCAGGGGATTACATTCTGCATACATTGGGCATGGTCTAAATTTCATTGTTTTTGACAATTTTTATGCCCCAGAGACTCAAAAGTCATTTGTCAAAGGGTCTTAGATATCTTATTACAAAACCTAATCAGAAACTGGTTATTTGAAAATGGTTTTTAAAAATGTATAATCTTTAACATAATGTAAAAAAATTTTCTTTAGATCTTTCACTGAATATGCTTTAGTTTATTGTTTCATACAAAAAAAATTTGATAACTAATCTAATGTTCTCAGAGGAAGTCTAAACGCTTTTAGCGGGAAAACAAACAAAATGAGTTAGGCTTCAAATTAAAAGGTCAAAAGAAACAGATTTGGTAAAAATATTTATCCACATCAAGTGAGTCATTGTTTCCACTTGGATAAATACATCGAGAATTACTTAAAATAGTTTCTGGGAATTTCATTAATTCTTGATGTCTTATCAACATTCGATTTGCTTAGAGTCGTGCCCTTGACTCGCTTTGGAAAATCCATGCAGCCTTTTGCAGATTCGGCAACAATTTAGGAAGACTGCCAGAAATATCCCAGCAAGTGCAAGGTCTCTGTCCTCACCGCTGTTGTAATTAGACCCACACCCAAGGGGAATTAGAAGCAGAATTAACTTGAGAAGAAGGTTCCAGAAACCTAGGTTCTAATCCCGGTTCTGCACTCCACACACTCAGATGCTCTGTCTAGAGGATTGTGTGGGGTGCCGTGCCTATCTTTAATCACTAGTCTTTTTTTTTTGACGTTTTATCTTATTATCATTCTTTTATTTATTTTACTATTTTTAAAATTCAAATATAGGTAACATACAGTGTTTATATTAGTTTCAGGTGTAAACTAGTGATTCAACAATTCTATACGTTATTTAGGGCTCATCATGATAAGTGCACTCTTATTTCCATTATCTATTTCATGCATTATCCCACCTACCTCCCCTCTGGTAGCTATCAGTTTATTCTCTGTATTTAGTCTATTTATTTGTTTTTCTCTGTTTTCTCTTTTTCATTTGTTTTGTTGTTTAAATTCCAAATATGAGTGAAATCATATGGCATTTGTCTTTCTCTCACTGACTTATTTCACTCAGCATAATACCATCTAGGTCCATTCATGCAGTCGCAAATAGGAAAATTTCTTTTTTTTTTTTCATGGCTGAGTAATTTTCCTCTGTGTGTGTGTGTGTGTGTGTGTACATACACCACTTCCTTTTATCCATTCATCTATCGATGAACACTGGGTTGCTTCCATAGTTTGGCTATTGTAAATAACACTGCAATAAACATAAGGATACATATATCTCTCCAAATTATTGTTTTTATTTTCTTTAGGTAAATACCTAGCAGTGGGATTGCTGGATCCTATGGTAACTCTATTTTTAGTTTTTTGAGGAACCTCCATACTCTTTTCCATACTGGCTGCGCCAGTTCACATTCCCACCAATAGAATCATCAGCATTCTTAAAAGTTCTCACTGCCTTGATGCCCTCACCCTCATTCCTCACTTGATGTTTGTAATCTGGCTGCCTCGGTCTCCACTCTGTTATCAGTTTACTGAAAAGCTGACCATGCTTTCTTTCCTATTCCTCAAAACCAATAGTCTTTACTTGTCCTCAGACTCTGTTTCTATGCAGCATCCTGCACTGGTTGGCAAAACCTCCCTCCCTTCCTCCCAAGACCTCAAGGAAATGATGCCATTTTAGCCATTCTTTAAAGTTTATTTAAGAAGTATTTATTTACTGGGGCACCTGGGTGGCTTAGTTGGTTGAGCCTCCAACTTCGGCTCAGGTCATGATCTCGCGGTTCCTGGGTTTGAGGCCCACATCAGGCTCTGGGCTGACAGCTTGGAGCCTGGAGGCTGCTTCAGATTCTGTGTTTTCCTCTCTCTCTGCCCCTCCCCTGCTCACACTCTGTCTCTCAAAAATGAATAAATGTAAAAAAATTTAATAAAAAGTATCTATTTCCCCCTTGCTAGAAAGATGTGGATACTCAGTGCAGGTGTATTTTTTCTTCTTTCTATTCCCAACTTTTGATAGTTAGTAAGCTATCATTTTGTTTATTTCCTTGATTATCTTTGAACATTTATATAATATACTTAAATAAAAACAGAAATAGATAATATACTAATTTTATTACCTTAATAGTGTTCAATGTAGAACCTAATAACGGTCTGGGCTGTATTTTCTTTCCTGTGGCCTATTTGTTATTTCAAAGACAATGTTTCTAAGAATCAAGTCCAATGGGTCCACTTTTATAGCAATCTATTAATTTCAGTTTGTATCATGTTTAAACAATGACTTTTCCAGTTTTCCTTTTCAAATAGTTTCCTATCATCCTTTTTATTAAGAGAAGAGACATTCTTTTACATTCCATTAAAATGTCTATGTCTTTATCCATTCTACCTGTTGCTTAGAACGTTTCCTTTCCTGAGAAAAATAGCTCTGTGGAGTCGCTGACTTCTTGTTTTAATTGGACCTGATCAATTTCTAGTCCAATCGTGAAACTGTCATCCTGGAACTTTTTCCCCTCGGGACATGGGTTAGGACATATATCAAGTATCTCACATCTACCCTCTTTCTTAGACTTTCATTATATTATGTTAGAAAGTATTCTCAAATAACTTCCTCAGAAAGGATACACTGAAAATGGATTTACTGGTAGTTTGATATTTCATGTCTAAGTGCCCTTCCTTGTCCCTTACACTGGATTGGGATGTAGAATCTTATGTTCCAAATAATTTGCCCTGAGGACAGTGAGGGCGTTGCCCTCCTGTCTTCTGACCTCCAGCATTTCTGCTAAGATGTTTAGTGAGAGTTGTTCTCATTTGTATGTGATTTATTTTTTCCTGAAGTGTTATGAGCTTGCGCTGGTCATTAGCGTTTTGAAATGTAACAAAGGTGGGGTGCCTGGGTGGCTCAGTCGGTTAAGCGTCCGATTTTGGCTCAGGTCATGATCTCACAGTTCGTGGGTTCGAGCCCCACATCGGGGTCTGTGCTGACAGCTNTTTTCCTGAAGTGTTATGAGCTTGCGCTGGTCATTAGCGTTTTGAAATGTAGCAAAGGTGGGGCGCCTGGGTGGCTCAGTCGGTTAAGCGTCCGATTTTGGCTCAGGTCATGATCTCACAGTTCGTGGGTTCGAGCCCCACATCGGGGTCTGTGCTGACAGCTAGCTCAGAGCCTGAAGCCCTACCTAATTATAACCTCCCAAACCGAGAATTATATCTCGTAATTTTCTCAATTTTAAAGTTTTTTTTCATTTGGCTCTATTTTCTGGGAGATTACCATGACTTTATGTTTAATTTCCTAGAGTTCTTTTTTGTTCTCTGTTTAAATTTTATACCATCTTATAATAGCTTCCTGAATTTCTCTAAGAATACTATTAAAATAGGGGCACCTGGGTGGCTTAGTCGGTTAAGCGTCCGACTTTCGCTTGGGTCATGATCTCGCGGTTCGTGGGTTCGAGCCCCGCGTCGGGCTCTGTGCTGACTGCCAGCTCAGAGCCTGGAGCCTATTTCAGGGTCTGTGTCTCCCTCTCTCTCTGACCCTCCCCTGCTCACACTGTCTCTCTCTCTCCTAGAAAAAAAATAAATAAATAAAAATATAAAAAAAAAGAATACTATTAAAATATTCTTTTCTTATTAATAGCTTAAATTATCTTTATATTATGGAATAAAATAGACTTTAAAAAATACATCACTATTTTATTTTATTTTCCCCATTTACCTCGATCTTACTTTCTTCATGTTGGTGGATTTCATCCACCAATTAGAGATTTCAAGTGGTGATAACTACAGATGGAGAATGGACATTCTTCTAGATATTTGGCTTTTACCATTTTATTGGCAGATTTGTTGTCTCTTCAGATCTCTGTTCTTTCAGGACTTTTCATGAATTTGGTGGCAGGGGTGGGTGGGTAGCTAGAAGGTGCAGAGACAAAAGTTTGTGCTTAGGTGCCACCTTGGACTGGAACTTTCCATCAGTCCTTTATCACATGCCCTCTGATATGTTTTCTTTTCATCTCTCCCTCAACTCTGCAGTTCAGTGTGTCTCCCATACTTATTTCCAGTCTTCTCCTCTGTCCAATTACCCTAAATTTTGTTCAAAGATTAATTCTCCTACAGTGTTGCTTCACTCATAAAAACTTTCTCAAAAACATTATATGGCTTCCTGTTGCATTCATTTATTTTTTAAATGTTTATTTATTATTTTGAGAGAGAGGCAGAGAGAGCAGGGGAGGGGCAGAGGAGGAAGAAGGGAGAGAGAGAATCCCAAGCAGGCTCTGCACTGTCAGTGCAGTCCCATGCACATGACTCAGTCCCACGAACTGTGAAATCATGACCTGAGCCAAAATCAGGAGTCAGATGCTAACCTGAGTGAGACACCCAGGGGGCCCTTTGCAGTGGCCTTTAAAGTCAATATCAAACTTCTTACCCCGATTATGGCCATTTTCACCTAAACCTTTACTCAGGTCTTCATTTTCTTCCTTCACATCTCTACCTAGCAAAGCCTCATCTTTTTTGGACATCTGTTCAATATCACTTTCCCAATGACCAATTCTCCATTTAATTTACTATCATACTGAGAGCCTTTTATTGCAGGAACCACCTCCTGTCTGATATTACAACTATATGGCGTTCTTTTTTTCTCCCATGTTAGAATGAGAGGTATTCAATTTCTCCCACCTTACCTGTGAGGTAAGGGCTTTATTTTGACATCTCCTTTCTCCCCAAAGCACCAAACATGGAGCACAGCACGTATTCCATGAAAATGCATTTTCTTAATAAATATGCACAGGGATATATCTCTGCATTTTAAAGCATCTTTGCCTTTCAGTTTCCTGAAAAATGAGCAAAATACCTCCCCTGTGTTAGTGGTGCCTGCTTTTTGGAAGAAAAAGCAGCGATAGATTTGTCTACAGACCTCCTGCTATTTTTTAGAATCATGTGTTTGGATTCCAGAATGTTATCTTGCTTATCATCCTGTCTTTGTGCAAGGCCTTGTCTCCATACATATACAAGTTAGACTGGAATAATTTAATTAACAGTATTCCTGACAACAGATTCTGTTTTGGGTATATCCTGCATCCTTCATGATTTGCCATAAATGAGCTCTCATTCTTACTCCAGAGAAGAAAGCAGCCGGTTCTGTGGGAAAAGCCTTGGGCATGGGTTTGTTTGTTGGTTTGTTTGTTTGTTGTTTGCTTTTGAGAGAGACAGCAAGAGAGTGAGTGGGGGAGGGGCAAAGGGAAAAGGAAAGAGAATCTCAAGCAGGCTCCACACTCAGCACGGAGCCAGATGCTGGGCCTAAGCCCACGGCCCTGCCATCATGACCTGAGACAAAATCAAGAGTCAAATGATCAACCACCTGAGCCACCCAAGGCACCCCTCAGTTGTGTTTTAAAGTACATTTGCTAGAAAATGTAACCTTATAAGAAGTGAGCAGTACTCACTATATTTTTAAATTTGCCCAAACAAGGACTCCTGCAATCAAGATAATAAAATTAAAGAAAGCATATTCTTGGCAAAATTGTAAATATGTCATTCTTCCAAATTACTATACTAATAAGCCACTACTAACATCTTGGTTTGAATTTTCTTTTATGAATCATTACATTGATTCATTCACTCACTTCTTCATTGATTCATTCATTCATGTAAAAACATTCACAAACCGTGTACCAGCGTGTGTATTAGCGTGGTGACCAAGACGCAGACCTCATCCTTAGGAAGCACACAGCCTCATGCGGAGGACAGACAATCACAGGGACACAGTAAGTGTTATGTTAGGAGGAAACCCAAATGGAGAGGAAGAAGATTCAACTCAGCCAATGAGAGTCAGGGACAACTTCCTGGAGAAGTGATGCTTGTTCTTGATTATTATTAAAATTGAAATTTCGATCGAAACCCTAGCCGTTGTCCTCAGAACTAGAACCACCCTCTTGTGACACTGCACATTACCAGAAGCCAAGGAGCCACCAGAAGCTGGGGGAGGGGCCTGGAACTGATCCCCCCCCCCCAACGTACTCCC
>NW_027551571.1:12519515-12524208 GCF_008692635.1 Crocuta crocuta
CCCCAACGTACTCCCGGGGGAGCACAGCCAGCTGCCACCTTGATCTGGAACTTCTAGCCCCAGAACCATGACAGAACACATTTGTGTTGTTTAAGCCACTCAGTGTGTGGTAATTGTTTACACAACTGTAGCTGACTAATACAGTATTTAAAAAATGGATTTAGCCTTAGTCTGGTCAACTGAGCTCTTCTCATTCTTAGTGTGGTGAGTAGGTTGCCCTATCCCACTTCCTGTGAGCCAGCAGAGAGGGCAGGTGCTGGTTCCTCCTGCTTATCAGAGTGAGAAGGGTGCAAAGCGTATGTGGCCCGGGCATCTGGGGTGACTCAACCATCCCTGAGAACTTCTGCCATGTCGCACAGACAGTCGTCACACCGAAGCTTTTCTTTCCAGGAAGCAACTTTATTCGTGCCGGCACTGCTCAGTTGGGTTCATACCCAAAGAACTGAGCGGCCCACATCACATGGCGTAGATTTTTTATACATTTTCTATTTCTTTGTCTCTCGTATAAGGTAAAACACATAAGCATGCAGCCTGATTAAGTTATCTTAGTTTGCAAGGTCATGGGGGATGTAGGGACCCGGGTGCATATCTAGGTGCCCTTGAAGTCTTCTCTCCTCTTTCCCTCTCTCCTTGGGGAGGGGTTCCTACCACAGCCCCAGTCGGTCCGACTGGCCGCAGCTGCAGGCAGGGACGGGCGACAGCACTCTGATCCCACAGGATGTTTAGAAGTGCTGTTTGCTACCATTTGTAAAGCATCTCTCAGAAGTGATCGCACTTACTTGTAAAAGTAAAATGTGCGCTTGTAGCATTAATGAGTCTCTGCACCGGGGCCCGCGCATGCGTGTGCCTGTCTGCCTGTGGGCATGATGAGCACGCCCGGGCACACATCTCTCTCGGGTGTTGGCTCTGAGACGAGATCAGCACTGGTGTGAAGGGAAGTTCTGATACGCCAGCGCCTGCAGGCTCTCCCCGACCTGGGGACGTCTTCTCTCTCCATTTCTCAGCCGTTTTGTTCCCTCCCTTTTCAATGTTCCAACTTTTTACCTTCCTTCTTTTCATTTTCCCATTGCTCGACATATTTCTAGAGCTTCTGGGCTTGGGAGGAAGACACTTCGTAACCATTTTTCTCCTTGATCTGGTAGGTGAGTGGGATGTGTAGAGAAAAGGCTTTCTAGGCCTTCATGAAGCCACTGTGTTTTGTTCTGTCTTGCTTTTGCTCTCCCGTTCTCTCTGTTTGCACGTTTGTACCATAATAGACTCATAACCATAGAACTCTGGTTATGGAAAATGGAGTCCATCCTGACCAAAGTCAGAGCTGGAAACTCAGGCCCCGGAAGAGGAAGAGAATGTCACTTTTTTAAAAATATTTTTTTAAATTTCTTTCTAGTAGAGAGAGAGAGAGACAGCGTGAGCTGGGGAGGGTCAGAGAGAGAGGGAGACACAGACTCTGAAATAGGCTCCAGGCTCCGAGCTGGCAGTCAGCACAGAGCCTGACGCGGGGCTCGAACCCACAAACCGCGAGATCATGACCTGAGCCGAAGTCGGACGCTTAACCGACTAAGCCACCCAGGCGCCCCGAGAATGTCGCTTTCTAACTACCACACATGGACAGACTGGTATTGGTGACAGCAACCCGGTCCTGTGAGTCCCAGTCTGGTGTGCTGTCAGCCAGAGAAGTCCAATCTTCGCATTTACTGGGCCGTAGGAACTTGAACAAGTCTTTTAATGGCTTTGAGCCTGGTGTCCTCATTTGGAACATGAGGCCCATGTCACTTCAGTGACAGGATCGAGGAGTGCAGGAATTACGTATAGAACTCTCGTTCTGTTTCTGGCACCCACAAAACATTAGGCATGTAGTTGAGTTTCTTTAAGGGTGTTGTGAAGACAGAGGAGAGTGCCACTCCGGAAGCCGGAAAGCCAGGAGCAGATCCAGAGTTGATACAACTGAACAATAAAAATTATTTGTTCTTCACAATAGTCTCTGTTGAAGTGTGTGCTTCTCAGCTTCTGAAATTATGAAGAGCCCTGAGTTATGTGAAGAGAAAAAGGAAACAAAAGAACAACAGAGCAAAACCGGACATGTCTCTAGGCAGCCTATCTATCTATTCAGGTAGTTGGGTTTTTTGCTTGGCATTTGTTTATCTCGTAAAGATGGGAGTGAGGGTCTTTTATCTCCTTCCTGCAAGAATTTCTGGAAGTAGAAGGTTTGAGCATGGAGGAGAGGAAAGGAAACGAGAACGGGAGCGAGTGGACTTGGATGTCTTCCCGTGTTCTGGGCAGGAAAGGTGCCGTGTCAAGACTATGCTGGGTGCATCTGGGGTGCAGCAGAGGCCAGGATGACAAAGGGGCCCTGAGCACAAGACGCAGTCCCGCCTGGAGTGAGGGAGTATGGAGGGGACATCTCAATCTGCCCCGGAGCTACTGTGGTAGAAAGTCAGATTTTGTGGGATCCAAGCAAAATCCTTGAGCAACTCCTTTTTTATACAAATGGGGATTGGAGGCCAGAGTGGAAAATGAGGGACAGGGTGTTTATTGCCCCACCAGCTCTGTGATAGGCTTTTACCACACGCTGTCTCATTTAGTTTTCTCAGCAAGACTTTCTCCTTCCTCAAGTCAGAAGATCACAGATGGGAAGGGGCTGACTTGCCTGGGGGTGCCTGGTGTTTTGATAGCACCTGCCTTTCTCACCAAAGCCCTGCCCAGACCTGCAGGAATATTCTTCGAAGCTATGAGGGTTAATTTTCTTTTTTATGGTCTAATGGAATTAGAGTCACATTATCTGGCGATGGAGTTAAAAGCAAGAGTATCTACCGCTCCCCATCAAATGGAAGGGAGAGTTATCATCTTAATAACAAAGATACTTGACATTGTCTCTGATAGGCTGACTAATGCCCCTCCCCAAATAGCCAAGTCCTCATCTCTGTAACTACGAAGGTTTCTTTTAATTTTTTTTTTAATGTTTTTATTTATTTCTAGGAGAGAGAGAGACAGTGTGAGCAGGGGAGGGTCAGAGAGAGAGGGAGTCACAGACTGAAACAGGCTCCAGGCTCCGAGCTGGCAGTCAGCACAGAGCCCGACGCAGGGCTCGAACTCACAAACCGCGAGATCATGACCTAAGCGAAAAGTTGGACGCTTAACCAACTAAGCCACCCAGGCGCCCCCGAAGGTTTCTTTTACAGCAAAAGGAACTTTGTGAATATGACTAAGTTAAAGATACTGAGATGGGGAAGTTGTTCTGGCCTGCCTGGGTAATCACTTGATGTTACCATAGTGTCCTTAATAAGGGGAGCAGAGAGAAGGTGTCCCCAGAAGCAAAAGGCCATGTGAGGGCTGAAGCCAGGTGCTACACCGCTGGCTTTGAAGAAGGAAGCAGGAGGTGCAAGTGGCTCTAGAAGCTGGAAAAAGCAGAGACACACTTTCCCTGGGCGTCTCCACAGAGAGACTAAAAACACAAACACTTTGATTTTGGCCACAACGGTAAAAGGATAAACATCGGGCTGTTTTAAACTGCCGAGTTTGTGGTACTCTGTTACAGCAACCACAGGAAAGTAACCCACCAGACGACCGCTCTTCACAGCAGCGGAGATGGAGTCGTGGACCATGGCGGCCTCGCGTGGCTGTGGTCTCAGGGAGCAGGCCCGTCTCCTGTCATAAGTAGAGTCGTTACTGTTCAGTGTATGGCACGTGGGCCACTTACAGAGTATCTACGGAACAGCAAGCTGTCATTCAGGGCTCTCTGGCTGTTTTTCACCCGCTAGTTAATCTGAGCACGGGTGCCATTGCCTTCTGATTGCTAGAAGCTGTAAGGGCAGCGACATCCTCTTTGTCTGGGTTTGGAAGACAGAGGGAGTCGGGGGAGCCTGCCATTTGTAAAGTTGGTTGACATTCCAAGCAGATATGAGGGGGGGGCTAAGATGAAAAGCATGACCCACTGAGATAGGAGTCTAGGGTGGAGATTGTTCCCTGATTTTCATGTGGAGAGAGCCCATTGTCTCCCTGCCTAGTTACAAAGACGAAGAGAACTCAAGGGAAGGAGGGAGGTGTCGCCCCAGGAATTCTGCGCAGCCATGTACGTGCATGAGAGTTCTGGGTGCTCAAAATAGACCCTGCAGATCTGTGTGATAGCAGAGGAGGATATGAACCCTGCGTTACCTTAATCAGTGTTTTTTGCTTCCTCCGTCATTCCACGTGGCTACATACAGAAGGGACACGCACAGAGTTAGAGCTGGAACCTGCGTCCCGTGTCTAACGCTGATTCCTTCCACCTGCCCATTTGGCTTTTTTTTTTTTTTTTTTTTTGCAACAAGAAACAGTGCTACCATAATGACTTGCTGATCTACGTCTAGTATATTATTTTCTTCAACCTAGCAGAGATTTCCATTTATTGTTTCCATCCGAACTAAATGTATTAAGGGAGAAAAATGGAAAGTTTGCATTTGCAGAGGATGTTGAGTTTTTAAGAATCCCAAGGGAGAAAATGATGATATAATTCAGGGCGTGCTCCTTTGTGCTTGCTGCTCATCTTACTAATCCTCACGATGCTTTGAGGGTCTATTATCGTCAGTTTGCCAGGGAGGAAGACTGAGTTTAGAGGGATTAGATAATTGTCCAAAGCTGCCCAGGTAGGCTCGTGGTTCTTAGACTTGCATATGCATCGAGTCCCCCAAAAAGGCTTGCTCAAACACAGATTGAT
>NW_027551571.1:12524264-12544648 GCF_008692635.1 Crocuta crocuta
CTGAGACTTTGCAAGTCTTGGGTGGGGCCCACGGCTCTGCATTTCCAGCAAGTTCTCTGTCATGCTGATCCTTTTCATTTGGGGACCACACCTTCTGAATTTCTAAGCCTGAGTGATTTAAAGAGGATACAGACCCAGAGCAGTTTGAATCCTAATCATGCTGTCTCAGGATTCCTTTGCTGGAATTGACTTCAGGCTTTCTGGTGAGCAGAGAAGCTTGGGCCTTTTCTCACCCTTATGATGGGGCTGCACGTAGGCAGCACTCTCTGCTGGCACTGCCCTGGCTGCCCACCCCGCCCCCGGCTCCAGCAGCAGCTAAGAGGGCAGAATGTTGGTGGCTGACCGAAGAGCAGAGGCAGCAGGGCTGGCGGGGTTTCAGCTGAGAGGTACAGCCGCTGCGAGTGCGGGTGCTTCTCTTCCATTCCTTCCCTTAACTCCTCTTTTATGTATTAGAAATAAAACAAGCTTTTCTTCATCTTGAAATCTGTATTTTAAAACATTTTTTGACGTTTTTCTTCATTTTTGAGAGACAGAGAGAGACAGAACATGAGTGGGGTAAGAGCAGAGAGAGAGAGAGGGAGACACAGAATCTGAAGCAGGCTCCAAGCTCTGAGCTGTCAGCACAGAGCCCAATGCAGGGCTTGAACCCACAAACTGCGAGATCAGGACCTGAGCCGAAGCTGGATGCTTAAATGACTGAGCCAGCCAGGCGCCCCAAAATCTGTATGTTTATACATCTGTGCAGTTATACTCAGCAGAATGATATTAAATTACAAAATAACATGAAATGATGGGGGATCGCGATATTATTTCTACCGATCATCAGTTCTAAACAGCTCAGAAGTTGTACTTTCTTGGAGATTTATTCCACATATGGTTACTTTTAGCATATTCTGCAAGACTGGGCACGATGTAGGGTTGTACCTGATTTCAGTTATTTCCCTTTAATTCACTCTAGTTTATTATCAACATGATGCCTACTGACATTTTTAAGATTCCTTTTACGTATTTTCTCTTGTGACTTTTTATTTTAAAATATAGTTAACCAATGTCTTAAAATCTTAAAATTGCAGCATGTAATTATGTAAAAATTATTATTCAGATGTCTTGCACTCTTTTTTGATACCAAGTTTTTGAAATCTGGCATGATCAAAATAAATATATAAACGTAAAGAAAAACGGGCTTTATGTGTAAATTCATGGCAGGCTTTACTCCTAAAGCCTATTTTTCTTTAAGTTTATATATTTATTGTGTGTGTGTGTGTGAGAGAGAGGGAGAGGGAGAGAGAGACAGAGAGAGAGAGAGAGCACAAGAGAAGGGCAGAGAGAGGAGAGAGACAGAATCTCAAGCAGGCTTCACACCATCAGCATAGAGCCTGACGTGGGATTCGAACCCACAGATGGTGAAAAAAAATGACTCGAGGGAAAATCCAGAGTTGGGAGTTCAACTGACTGAGCCACACAGGCTCCCCTACACTCACAGCCTATGTTAATTTGTGCCGGCCCGATTTGAAGGGCTCAGTAGCCGCATGCGGCCAGGGGCTACTGTATCAGTCAGCATGGCCTAGGGACTGAGGACTCATGCAAGATGAAGGGAGGTGCAAGGGGGTTAGGAAGGCTGAGGGTTCCGGATCGGAGACGGGCAGTTACGAATCAGAGGTAGAGCCTCTGGCCACTAACAGGTGTGGACGTGGTTCTCTAAAGCGACCTGGAAGTGAATGAAGATACTTAGATCTAAGTAGGTCAAGGCAGGAAGGCCACGCTGTCGGGCAGGTCATCTGCTTGAATGAAGTTCCCTCAGAAGACGCAGGGCCTGGGCAAGGGAGGAAGCTTGGTGCTCAGCACTTAGCAGCAGCTCAGGCCGATGCCCAGTGGGGGACCCTGGTGATAAAAAGGCAGGTGCTGGAGCCAGTGAATGGCTTCTAAGTGGAAGAAGGATTAATGCCAGGTGTCAGCCGACTGTATACAGCCCCCAGGCCAAATCCAGTCCAGTCTGTTTTTGTAAATAAAGTCTGTTGGAACACAGCCACCCCCATTTCTTGATGAATTTTCTTTCACAGCTTTTGCTACAATGGCAGAGTTGAGCAGTTGGGACTGAGGCTGCATGTCTCATAAAGCTTAAAATATTTACTATCTGGCCCTTTACAGAAAATTTACCGATGCTTGATTTATGCTTTGGTCTAAATGAGCCTCAGGGGAGGTGGGGTTTCCTTCCAGCAAAGTGGAAAGGAAATTTCTATGAGAACGTGGAAACTGTGGCCTGGCCCTCGGGGTTTCGCCAGCGGTCTGCGACTCTGTCTCAGCTCAACCCCGAGGGGGCTATTGATCTGTTAAAACTGCAGTTCCTGAGCGATCCAGGGGCCAGCATTAACTTCCACGATTGTGTCTTGTCCACTGTGCGTTCTTCAGCCCGCGGCTGCTAGTTAGCACCTGCCTGGGTCACTAAGGCGCTTCACGAATGGAATCCCGAAACTATTATTGTTTACAAATTGGCACAGTGACTCTCAAACCCGGGGCAGGTTGAATCTGTGTATGTTTCCCCCAATCCATCTAGAAAACAAGAGGAGTTTCACTCGCCTTCTCTTACTGATTTACCCACCATTAGAACCCATCATGGAAAAAGAAATTATTTTTCTCCCTGATAATAATACCTGATGAATTGCATGAAAGATCTCCTTTGTCAGCAGATGCAAATTCGTACTATTTCTCCTTAATGTAATTCTCCTCTGAGTAGGAAATGGGGCAGCATATTGGAAAGGGCAGTGGACTGGGAAACATTAGACCCAGGATTTATTTTTAGCTTTATTTCTATTTTGGTGCCTCTAGATTTCAGTCTTATCATCTATAATAATAATGGCAATAAAGTGCTGCTACTTATTGAGTAATAACAAGAGCTGCCTTTTCCTGAGAGAGAATAGAGCGTAGTGGACTGTGAGAACAGACTCGAGCCTGCCTGCCTGGGTTTGAATACTGGCACCCGGTTCACTGGCTTGTGACCGTGGGGGAGTCACTGAAATTCTCTGAGCCTTAGTGTCCTTATTTAAAAAAAGAGAATTCACTACTTTTTAATTGAGTTGATATTTATGATACATTTGGAATAGTGCCTCGTACATAAAAAGTACTATTTTAGAGTCTGTTAAAAAAATAAATAAAATGCTAAGTCCCTTATGTCTGCTATAATTACTAGAGTAGCAATTATGTGATACTATATAATTACTAAAGCTTACTCATCTCTGTACACTGTCATTTAATGCTAATGTCAATGCTACACGTAAGTCATTACCATCTCCATTTTTGGACCTGAAGAACTAAGATTCAGAGAGCTTAACTAAGTTGTTCAGTATCACACAGCTAATAGAAAGAAGGAGTCAGAATTACTTCAAGTCTTCTTACATAAAGTCTTTGCCAGATTCAAGGTCCTGGATTTGATCAATAATTACCAAATGCCAACGATCCCGGTTAGATGAATAGTTAACTTGTCACATTTAATGTGGGCCCATCTCGTGTCTATCCTTGACAGGTATGAGACTTTGGACAAATGACTCAGCTCTTCCATTCTTTAGGCATCTCATAGGGGACAGTAATGACACTAACCTACCATGCAAGAGGTAGGTGAACATCTGTTGGTTTTAGCCTGTGCTGTGTCTGTTTCCCCAGTTCTGAGAGGAGAAGCTTGATTTTCCTCTGGAAAACTGTCCCCCCCTGGCTCTCATTCCCATGTTTTACATGCAGCTGACCCCACCAGCCCGGCTCTGGCTTGGGACATTTGACCTTCCCATGATTAATCAGAGTATGATATCTCTCTAGTCAGAGGGATCACTGCAGAATGAGCACATGCAAATATTTTTTGCAAGACTCTTGTCTATGTAAGCAATTTGATTAAGAGTATACTAAGCATGGGCTCATGTTCAATACTGTGATTTATTGATGAAGATTTAGAATAATGAGTATAGAAAAGGTACTTACATATTTGTTATTATCCAATCGGGACATGTGAAGACTGTTCATAGTTTCCAGGCATAGTTTCCAACATCTAGTTCTGTTCTGGTCCAGAATTAACTCTTTATGTTCTTCTTTGTCTAGCACACTCTTCCAGGCTAACTTCACATCTTCTACTGATGAGAAAAAGATGGTGATGTACTTGTTACTCACAATGCCATTGCTTATCAGAATCTGCTGGGATTGAAACAACATAGAACTTCTTATCTCTGCAGTTTCCTAACATCATTCGTTTAAATCTGGTTCCAACATTACTCAGGGCATTTCATAGCCCATCTGTTGTACTATGCCCAAACTCTGACTCTCAGTGACTCTTTCAAAGGTTGTTACTGTGCTTGGTTGATGACGGCCATCAACAGAAGTCTCCTCTGGAACATGCAGAAAAATGTAGTTGATAATCTGTGTTTTGGTCATGTAAAATGTGCTGCTTAGAATTTTATAACATAATGTAGGATGACACATCTTCAACCATGTCTTCTCTTGAATTCCTTAGTCCATAATCACTGCATTTCTTGAATGTGATCTCTTTCATTGTTGACCATACCTTTGCCTTCCACACATGGTCATCAGTAAAGATAGGTAGGGGGCCATGGGCCGAGCAAGAAGAGCAGTTCCATCCACTCAAAGAATGACCTTCCATCATCCTGCTCTGCTAGGGAAACCAACCAGAACCAGTCCAGGAGAGCACGGTGTTACCACATTGATCAGAGGCAGAAAAGGATATTGATTGAAAGACCAGTTGATATTGTAGAACAATAGTCTGGAAAGCCCTCAGAGGAAATGAGTACCCCCACTGCTTGGCACATGGTATGGAGCCTGTGGAGAGGGTGGGTACTCCACTGAGTACCAGAGTTAGGGAATGTAGTGGTTGGGAAAGAGGGTAAAGTTGTTTGCTACCACCCCACATGTCTTGGGTGCTGTGGACTACAGAAAGTACCACAGTAGAAACACAGATGCACTAGAGGCAGTGCACAGGCTGTACACTTGACTCAAGCCAAGGTCAGAGCATTGGTAGCCAGAACCCTGAACTTCTCCTGTCTGTCTCCAGAGCACTCTTCTCCTCTGTGCATGACAGTCACCCCAAATCACTGTGCCAGTACCATTCCAGGGGTCTGTCTTCATTAAAGACATATAGCACCAACCAGCAGGACAATCTGCTTGTCAGACAGCTGTTCTGGAGCAATGGCCGGAACCTAGTGTTCTGCCAGGACCCCATCGGCACGAGTCCCGGAGCTCCTGGGGATGTGTGGTTGAGCCGATACCTGAAGCAGAGCAGAGATCATCAAACTTTTATCATAAGGGGTCAGATATTAAATATTTAGGGCTGTCAGGGCCGTACTTCTGTTGGGACTATTCAACTCTGGTGGTGCAGTGTGAAAGCAGCCATTGGCAATAGAAAATGAAGGACTGACTCTGTGTTCCAATTCAACTTGATTTACAGAAACAGCCAACGGGCTGGAGTAGGTTCTCAGCATGTAGTTTTCTGGCCCCTGAATACAGGGTTGGAGAGTGCCTTGCAGGGAACCTATAGGGATTGAGCACTGCTAGGTGCTGATAGAAACAAAAGAAAAAAGGAAAGTGAAGAAAAGGGGAAAAAACACAATTGTTTTGTTTTGTTTTAGTTTTAGTTTTTGTAGTGAGATTTGAATTTTAGAAAGGTCACCTGGTGCCTTATGGAGGATGGCTCAGAGGGGCGGGACTGGGGACTGAGGCAAGGGATGATAAAGGGGCTGTAATTTGGGTGAAAGATGGTATGATAGTTAATTTCATGTCAACTTGCCTGGCCCATGTTATCCAGATAAGTGTCCAAACTTTATTCTGGATGTTTCTGTGAGGGCATTTTTGGATAAGATTAACATTTAAATCAGTAGATTTTGAGTAAGCAGATTGCCCTCCATCATGGGCCCCTTCCAATCAGGCCTAAATAACAGATGACTGTTTTCCCCTGAGCAGGAAGAAATTCTGCCAACAGATGGCCTTTGAACTTCAAGCAGAACATTGGTGCTTTTTTGGTTCTCCAGCTTGCTGGTCCACCTGCAGGTACTGAACTTGTCTGTATCCATGACAGCATGAACCAATTCCTTAAAATAAATCTCTCTCTCTCTCTCTCCCTCTCTGTACACACCTATGGGTTCTGTTTTTCTGGAGAGTTGTAACTAGCACAGATATTAGCAGCTGTGTTAGAGCAGTGGGCGTGGAGGTGGAGACAAGTGTAAGAATGGAAGATCTAGTTAGGAAATGGAATTGGCGTGATTTGGTGATATTTTGGGTGTGGGCAGAAAGACAGTTAAGGGAAGTTTCAATAGTGACTGAGTGTTTTCTTAGGTGGACTCTGATGCCATGTGTCAAGAGAAGAAACCCAGTACTGTCAATTGTACCCCATGGGGTGGGTGGAGGTGGGGAGCTGATCAGCAGTTGGGCACGTGCATGGAATGAAGGAAAGTGGGTAGGAGCCTAGGGTTGGATGGGCACATCCCTACTAGGGCAACAGAAGCCCCTGAGGGTGGGTGGACAATAGGAAGTCTGTAAAAAGGGCCAGATCTTCTGATCTCCATTTCTTTGGTTCGTTTGCTGGCCAATCAGTGGAAAGCCCTGTGACCTGGACTGGCCAGAAGCACCAGTGCCTGTCGGTCAACATTTCTGGTCCCACAAATGTAGCAAGGCCTCTTTCATTTCCATGGACATCCTAGGAAGGGTCTTTGTCTTGGTCAATAAAAGCTATTTAAAATATACAATTCTACCATCTGTTGTCTCTATTCATGGCACAGTTGTGACAGGATCAAAACGTGCTGGACGTTACTGACCAGCTTTCTCCCCTCCAGATGGATGTCTCTCCCTCACTTACAGCTCAGTGCTTGAGTGCCAGGCTCTGAGACCTGTCAGCCTGGGTTCACCTTCACCTCTGCCACGTATGAGCTCTGTGATGTTGGACAAATGGGTCCCATTTTCTTGGCCTTCAGGTCCTCAGTTGTACTATCATTATCCTCACAGGCTTATTTGAGGTCTAAATGAGTTAATGCTTGTGACCCACTTGAAACAATGCCCAGCATGAAACAAGCACCATGGAAATGCACCGAGTATTTACCAAATGCACCAGGAGAGATGATTTCCAACTTGTGGGCTTTCAGACTCTCCATGATTTATCTTCTTTTTCTCCTTTCTTCTCATTTGCCGGGTAGTCACTGCTGGACCAGCATATGATCATCAGAACACTGCCAAGAAAGGGGATTTTGGCCCTTTATATCGGTTATTTTAAGCAAGAGGTAAATTTCTCTTAATCTACTGATACACAGAAAGGGTATGGTGAGTCAGCTCCTGGCTGGAATGGCGCCCACAGGCTCAGTTTAAGCTGGCCTGATGCACTTGCTGTTGGTGGTCATCCCAGGCATGAATGGGGAAATAGGAGTTCAGATTTCCAAATATGGACATGGTTTTTAGAAGAAAATAATACAATCCTGGTCTAGTGTTTATTGGAGATTTTCCTTTGAAGTGAAAACCTGGTTACCAAGGCAGGGTGGATGTGCTTTTAGACAGTGAGAAGAGCAGGTGCCAAGTGATGTGTGTGAGGGTATGTGTGTGCGCACACACTATAACATGTATAAGCGTTTGAAACATACCCCATGGCCTAAGCAACACATAAAACTGACATATCACTCATGGTCCCAAAGTCTGATTTGGGTCCTACACAAAAACACAAAGGGGAAATACCTTTTGGAGGTTAGATCATCTCTGGCATGTGTGTGAAGTATGGTGGCGAAAGTGAGGAGACATCCGTGCTCAGAGGAAAGCGGGAATAAGGAATCCAACCAAAGAGTAGCCATCAAAGGCTCCCATGCATCCAGGACTGTGCTGAGAGGTGTGGGGATTCGTGTGAAGAACAAGGCTATGACACTCTGAGAATCCAGCAAGACAAGAAGGCACAGATAAGACTCGTGTAACATTCTGAGAAGAAGACATGAAGCAATAAATGAGCCTCCAGAAAAAAGACCCAAGAATTCAGGGAAAAAATAGGGGAAGGAAGGGACAGCTTCTGGGAAGATGTAAAGTAGAAGGTGAATCTTGGTGTATGCAATGTTTTGAGTATTTGCTTATCAGCAAAATCAACGGAGCAGGAGAAAAAAAGTGTTTGCCTTTTTCTAAATGGCTTTTTCCCTCCGCACAACTGCAGGCCACAGGATGCCACCCATTGGTTGAAACTGGGATTGGAAACTCTCTCCAAGCGGAGCTGAATGTAAGAGATTTAGACAACAATGGAAAATGTGAGGATCCATATTGCCTAAGCTGGAGTTTGCACCAATTCTCTATTAGTATTCACATTTAGAATAAGGGAAAACGTCTCTGCTTGCCAACATTGCATAAGCAGATTTAAAGCACCTAACATTTTACTGAACACAGATACAGATGTGTATAAAACAGCTGCAATGCATTTTTCTCCCCTGGATCAAGGACAGAATGCTAATTGTCAGTTAAGTTTCTGGAATGCATGGTTATTTATTATCTTAGCAAATTTTCTGGCTAAATTCATTTCCTTTCATCTCCTCTGTCTTTCAACAACAACCTGCCCTGCTTGTATTACAAGGGTTGAACTGAAAAGGCATTGATTGCAGATTGATTGGTTTTAGAATAAATCTTGCAAGATCTCAGGATTTTCTTTGGCTTTAGATATTAGCACTTAGTCTACTTGAAAACCATAAAAAACATTCTGGGCCCTGGTGGAAAATTCAAAATATGACATATTTAAGATGATTTTGTGTGTGTACGTGTGTGTTAAGCACCGAACTCTAAATTGTGGTCTCATTTTATCATTATTATTGTCAGAGGTTTTTACACTCCAGGTGCAGATCTTAAATAATACCCTTGTAGCATATATAAATATATTGAAAATCTAGCTTTGGAAGGAGATTTACAATTTCCATCCAGGGGTCCCTGGGTGGCTCAGTTGTTTAAGGCCTCGACTTTGGCTCAGGTCATGATCTTGTGATTCGTGAGTTCGAGCCCCACATCAGGATCTGTGCTGACAGCTCAGAGCCTGGAGCCTGCTTCAGATTCTGTGTCTCCCCCTCTCTCTCTCTCTCTCTCTCTGCCCCTCCCCCACTCACACTTTGTGTGTGTTTCTCTCTCAAAGATCAATAAACATTAAAAAATTTAAAAAACAGAATAATTTCCATTCAACAAAGACTGAAGTACCATTAATCTCTCCTTGCTCAAATCCTTAATTTGTCCTTCCTTCTTTCACTCAATCTATTCAACCAAATCAGAGGGCGGCAGCTACAGAGAAACTGAAACATAGATTCTGAACGTTTGTGAACACTTAAAATTTAGATTTTCAATCTCCTGATGAATAAAGTGATTGAAGTTCAACCTTGTAATGGCAAATGGGGCTAATACACACTTGAAATCTACCTGTGAGTTTATCTCGTAAATTATTTTATTTGAGAATAAGCTGAAAAATTTGAGTATTCTGAACTCAAATATGAAGCTGGCATTTAAGAAGAATGAATATACCAAAGGGTAAAAAAAAAAATGCTAGAAGACATTGACCAAGGTTTGGAAAGATGACTGGACACGTATCTCATGCCTATCTGTATTCTACTCCTCTCTTTCTTCCTATGGGCTGACTGTAAGTGTATCAATATTACAGACTTTATTTTTCCCCTATTTTGGCATTTTCTAGGAAAGCAGACCTTACAGTTTGTTTTTAATTTTGTTTTACAGTTAAACATTAAAGCTCAGTGCAAAGAAACATTCTCTTGGTCATGCCTGAAAGGCTCTATCTTATGGTCTAGTATTTCTGTATTTTCCTATATTTAAATATTTTTTAACTGTGTGAATGTATTTTAGAAAAAAAAATACCACCGTTTGCAGGTGGATAGAGCTCTAGAGTCAGGAAGATTTGGGATCAGATCCCATGTTTTCCATGGAGGGGATGCTGAGCCTGTCAGGAGACTCTAACTTTCTAGACATCAGTTTCAGGAATAATAAGAAAAATAGTTCCTTCCTGGTGGGGTTTCTATGAGATTAAATATCATATTTGTAAAATGCTTGGCAGAGAGAGAGAATGATATCTTTAAAAAGAAAATGTACAATCCATAGTTGAGAAAATAACAACTCAGTTCATTTAAATTTATGCTCGGGGCACCTGGGAACCGCAAGATCATTACCTGGCTCCGTCGGTTCAGCTTCCTCCAACTTTAGCTCAGGTAATGATCTTGCGGTTCCTGAATTCCAGCCCTGCCAAGGGATCTATGCTGACAGCTCAGACCCTGGAGCTGGCTCCGGATCCTGTCTCTCTTTCCACACTTCCCCCACTCACATTGTGTCTGTCTCTCTCTTTCAACAATAAATAAACAATAAAAAAATAAAAATATAAATATAAAAATAAATTTCTGTTCAGAGAGCTCAGAACTTCTATCTCAGAACACGTGCAGTTTCTTCTCAGTGTGGTTACTGGGTCTTTGTCTCGTGCTCAGCGTTGACCGTGAGCTTCAGACCAGGAAGCCTATGACTTCATCGCCTTAGTATCCTTGACAGCCTGGCTTCCTGGTTTTCCAATGTGTCATCTGCCAAACACTGGTCCCAAAATACGCTCCTCAGTGGAAAAATGTTCCATGACCTAATGGGTTTGGGAAACGTTGCCTGTATGCCGTATCCCCCTCCAAGAGCTTTCTAATTCCTATTAACTCATTGACTGTGCTGCAAAGCCTGGTAATAAAGAAGCCCTCACTTGCTTTAACATAGCATTTCTCAAACTTATTAGTCCGTGGAGAATCACATTTGTTTTTTTAACAATATCCATTGATATTTGGAGGTACACTTCTCTTAAGATGCCTAGAGCAGTGTTTGAAGAACAGGCGGGCAGTAAATACACATAGCACTAGGTTTTATGTATTGATATTATGTTTCCCATATTACATTTTATATAAGATCTTATTCCTAAAAGCTATCTGATTCTGTCCATATTAGATAGCTCTGATTTTTCTCGTTAGTTCAGGAACCCCCTAGGCTTCTGGAAAGAGAACTAGATTCCATGTGCCAAATGTACCAACTTAAATTAAAATTTTAATTAAAACAATAGCAATCTTTGTATAGACGATGTCCTTTCTGTTCTTTTAAAATGAATTCTGTTGGGTGAAGCTAACATTGAAAAGTAGAATTTCACTTGGTGATACCTAAGACTATAAAAGTTAAACAAAATACCCAACTTTCAGCTTATAAATGTTGGAGAAGCATCTGTTCTGATGGCTCCTTCTCTGAGGGGAGCAATAAACAGATAAAGGTATTCTCGTGGACACTTAGCATGCTAAACATTAAAACCTTTTTAAATCGCAACTATGATAAAAATATTTTCTAATTTTTTCTAATGTCTTCTCATTCTTCCTTTTTACATTTACTAATTTATTTTTGACAGAGACAGAGACAGCATGAGCAGGGAAGAGGCAGAGAGAGAGGGAGGGACAGAGAGAATCCCAAGCGGATTCTGCATTGTCAGTACAGAGCCTGATGTGGGGCTCGAACTCATGAACTTGTGAGATCATGACTTGAGCTGAAACCAGGAGTCGGAAGCTGAACCGACTGAACTACCCAGGTGCCCCTAATATCTTTTCATTCTCATTCTTATTATACCTTATAGAGAATATAATTTGGCCCATTCTAGACTCAAGGCCATACCAGTATCCTCGCTAAATATAAGCCTGTTCGCTTTCAAGAATATGCAGTGAGATGGTTAGAGCTTTCTCCTTCCTCCTTGTCAATGGCTCTCCACTGCAGCTCTCTTATTTACTTATTATCAGCATTCTCCTTCAGCTAAGGTGAATTTCTCAGAAACTCTCCCCACCTGTACATCTTTTCCCCATCAACTGGATCCCATCCCCAACACACTTCTAATCTGAAATAATGGAGACATCAGATAAACAGTTAAGCCAGTAGATTTTGGGGGACCATCATTTGTAAATGATATGAATCATTTTATGAATGATAAAACTATAAATAAATTTTATGAGATCTGAAAAAAAATGGCTTTATATCAATTACTTGCAAGTTTTGTTAACACATAGAGTGGCACTAAAACATTATTTGCTCGTAATATTGGTCTTCTATAAAAACCTTCACGGCTTTGTGAACGGCTGTTTTCCAGCTTGTAATTCATGCCCCTTGATTTGGTCAATAAATGGCATTAATTTCTGTCAGGCCTTGGGACACATGCTCAGTGTTGTGGTTCCTGAGAAGGACTAATTGATAGCACCTCTTCTTCAAAAAAAACATAACCAATTGAAATTAAAAGTCAGGACTCCAAATAATCAACTTTGTTGTCCTAGATCGGAAAGCGGAGTTTAGATCTGCAAAGCTGTTCTGCCTCAGCACCCCTCCTGCCTCCCCCACTGGCACAGATGGAGCTCTGGGAACTGCATGCAGTTCCTCCCACCCCTCCGCATAGGTGGTTACTCATCAATTGATGTGATTTTAGGCTAAAATAATAATAATTACCAATTATTGGCGGCTCCCGTGGGCCCAACATGATGGTAGGGCTCACGCACACTGTGTCTAAATTCTCATGGCCTCTGTGAAGTGTTTTTATAGAGAGAGACATGAAGGCTAGGAAAGAAGTGATTTGCCACCCTCTGTCAATTAGTCAAAGGTAGAGCTGGATTTAAGTGTGATCCTGCATGGTTCTAAGACTTGGGCTCTTAGCTCTCAGAGGTGATCTACGTTCCAAACTCTGGTTTCTCCGTTGCGATTCTCTGCAGGCAGACTGCCCTCATCCCTACCGCAATGCCATTATTTCCCCCCTTTCCTCTTCAGGACTTGTCCTATGCATACTTAATCTTTGCAATTCACATAGTTCCAGTTGCTATTTTTGCAAAGACTCAGGTAGCTTGGGAGAGTCCTGCTCAGCATCCACTGGACGAGTCAGAGAACGCTGTCCTTCACTGCGTGATGGTCGATACAAGGAAAATTATTTGATAGAGGAAAAAACAACATCAGCACAACCACTAAACAAAGAGAATCTGCTACAGTTTGCACATGAAGAACAAGAGATATGAATAATCTTCACTGGAGGGCTTTAGGAAGTAGGGGTAGAGAAATGGGGTAGCAAGAAGCATTTACTTCCCAGGAGAGAGATATCTTTGGTAACCATTAAGTTATTCCCTGAGAACTCTGATCCCCTTGTGGACTAACCTCTGTCATGTCTGTAGCTACTATTGCCATCTCCTGATGTTCTCTTTTTCTCTGGTTTTTGAGCCCTAAGCCACAGGTCAGCAGGCTCCAGTCACCTCTTTACATCCAATTCTGGGTTAGCTCTCCCTCTAGTGGCAGCTAAATGAATCTCCAATTATTACCCTTGGTTATGAAACTTGTGGCCAAATCATAGAAGAGTTTTCACTTATGTATATTTGATACAGTCTTTATTTATGTAACCTTAACGAGTATAAAATAGCTATAAAGTCGACCAGATATAATTTATGTACCAGTTGTTTCAATTATTTTTATAATTTTATAGTTATTAAAACAATTTTCCATTGGACATATTAATGCACATATTTAAAACCATTCTCTTAGGTTAAATTCTCAGTAGTTGGAATTTTGAGGACAGAGTATCTCAACCGTTATGAGAAGGTGTCCCCCACATTCACATGTTGAAGCTCCAACCCTCAGTACTTCAGAATGTAATCGTATTTGGAGATAGGCTCTTCAAAGAGGTAATTAAGTTTAAATGAGGCCATTAGGGTAGGTTCTAATCTGATAGGAATGGTGTCCTTATGAGAAGAGGAAGAGAGAACACGGATTCAAAGCACAGGGGGAAGATCACGTGAAGAGGCAGCAGGAGGCAGGGGGGCATCTGCACATCAAGAAGGGAGGTGTTGGCAGAACTCAAACCTATCTACTAGACCTTGATCTTCAACTTCCAGCATCTAAACCTGTGAGAAAAGCAATCTCTGTTGTTTAAGCCACAAAGTCTGTGGCATTTTGCTACGGCAGCTCTAGAAAACTAACACAGCATCTCTTTAACTAGACTCAGCTCATGAATTCTCACCTGTCTCTTCATATTAAGTCAAATTCTTTGTAAAAGAGTTCTTAAAAGATTATAACACACTTTCACTCACATTGGGTTTCTTATTTATGGTTTTTGGCATCAAGTGATATCTCACTTTACATTTGCCTTTCTCTGGTAATTAGAAGTCGAACATTGCCTGTGTCTATGTACCATTTGTTCTTCCTCAGGGATGAATTATATATTCACATATTTTTCTGGTTTGTCTATCAGGATCTAGACATTTTGGGCTGGATGACCTAGATGAGTCAGTCTAGGCAGAGTGATTGATTTATCTTTATAGAATTTAGTGCTAACATTTCACTGGTCACACTTACCTGGTATTCATCTAGCAAGACCGTGATTAATCCGAGACCTGTCTGTCACTCATATATATCCTATTATTTAATTTATCACACTATATTCTATTGTATGCTGCATGTCTGTCTCTTGTACAGGGTTACTAATTTCTTGGGAAAAATGGAAAATGAGTGGGAATATATAGTAGACTCTAAAACATTGTGGGAAGAGAAAATTTCCCAAAGAAGATCTCCAGCATGAGGCTGAGACCCTGTAACATCTTCAAGCAAAGATTTTTTTCACTCAAACATATTGTGGGAAGAGACATTTTCCTAAAGGTCTCCAATATGGGGCTAAGACCCATAACACCAACAAGCAAAGATTTTTTTTCTGTCACAAGAAGTAGTAGATGAGATTACCTGATACTGGCTCTGCAGTGAGAGAAGAGAGCTTTCAAGAAACCTCTCTCCACCAATGTTTGAAACAGAGTCTAAGAATATTGTGTGTAGTTGAGCTGCATCACACAGTCTTTGTTTTGGCCTTAAGTGAAAATATAAATGGGGTCAGAATGTTCACCTCCTGGGAGGGGGTAACCTTAGTCCTGCTGAAGGGTGTAGCTGAAGTCTATGGGCAATCCTTTGGCCATCTGACACCAGTCCTGGATGACCTGGTATATTACAGTTTTGGGGCCCTGAGACTATTTTGAGAGGTACAGCCAGCCACCTTTGGGCAGGAGGCTAAAGCACTGTGTTTAATATCTGGACTCCTCCGAAGTTAAAAGGGAACAAAGAGTGAGTCAGACCCTTTAACACATCTCAGATGTGTTAAGATTAGATGTTTTTTGTCTTTACTTTTTTAATAGCAGTATTGCATTTGTAACAAAACTGAGAGAAAAGTATAGAGATTTCCCTTATACCTTCTGCCCCCACACATGCGTTAGCTTTTCCTGTTATCAACATCATTCACCAGAAAGGTCCTTTCAATTTCCTTAGTAGATACAGGTCTTTTCAGATAATCTAGTTCATGTGGGAGTTTGGGTAGGTTCTGTTTTTCAAAGAATTATTCCATTTCACCTAGGTTACAAATTTGTGATCATAGAGTTGTTCAAAGATTAGGTTTTTATAGACATCAAAATAATCAAAGTATGTTCTTACCCGGGGAGGAAAAAAGGAGAGGCAGCCCAGTTTGGTTTGGCAGACTCGACTTGGTAAGCACTTAGTAAATGTTAGTAAATGAGTGGATTTAAAAGGAAGAAATCTCAGTGCGGATATGTTTGTAGTCAGTTGTTTGGAGTTTTGTTTGATTGTGCCAAAGTTATAAATTCTTAAAACAAATTGGCCAATATTTTTCTTTTTGTTTCCTTTATTGCTTCAAGATATGGAAAACCGTCCATTAAAAGATCTGACAGGGGCGCCTGAGTGGCTCAGTCAGTTGAGCATGGCTCAGGTCATGATCTCACGGTTCATGGGTTTGAGACCCACGTTAGGTTCTCTGTTGTGAGCACAGAGCCTGCTTGGGATCCTCTGTCCTCCTCTCTCTGCCCTTCCCCCACTTGTTCTCTCTCTCTCTCAATCAATTTCTCTCTCTCTCACTCAAAAACAAATAAATATTAAAACAAATTTAAAAAATAAATATCTGACAAATTTACAATTCTGTGTCTGGTGGTCTTTCTACCATTATCTTGAATGTGATTATTTAATTCGGCTGAAGTTAATCTTAGTGTGTGGCAACAGCAATCATTTCTCTTGGGCAGGAAAAATATTCTCTCCTGTTATGTCTTGCACGTTGTGAAATAAGTCACAAATTTTATGTGATGTTAGCAAAGTTTGTGAAGCACTATGTTTTCTTTTTGTTGCTATTAAAACTTCAAATTACTTCTGTAAGCTTTTTAATGTCCACCTGCTATAAACCGAATTGTGCTCTAACCCACCCCCTCCCAAACTCATATATTGAAGCCCTACCTGCCAATATGACACTATTTGAAGATGGGGCTTTCGGGAGGTAATTAGGATTAGATGAGGTCATGAGAGTGGAGCCTGCTGACGCGATTAGTGCCCGTATGAAAGGAGGCACCAGAGAGGTTACTGTCTTTCCATCATGAGAAGACCCAGCAAAAAGGCAGTTGCAGGCCAGGAAGAGAAACCTTACCAGAACCTAACCCTATGCGCACCTTGATCTTGGACTTCCAGCTTCCAGAACTATGAGAAAACAAATTTCTGTCACTTAAGCTGCCCGGTTTGTGGCATTTTGTTATGGTAGCCTGAGCCAATACATCGTGTGTTACTTAACTTGGTCCAATGACAATCTTCTCTTGGCATGAAAGCCCCTCTATTTCCCTTTGGACAACTCCCACCTCAGTTTATGTGGTTTGTGAGGAGCTGGACTCCCCTTTGGCTCTAGGAATGGTCAGGAGCTCAGAACTGGCAGATGCCTTTTTGCTGCTATAGCAAAAGATGCCCTTTTCCTTCTAGACTGCTATGCTGGTAGGAGGTAAGATTAGAATTGACCCTGGAAAATTTTTGCACCCCCCCCCCAAAAATGGGGACCCTGCCTGAGATTGAAGCTAGAATGGCGAAAGCTGAACTGAGGACAGATTTCTGGGATATCATCTGAGCCAACCCAGATTCACTAACACGTCAGTCTTCTTTTGGACTTTTTCCATTTCAAGAGCCAATAGATTTTTCTATTGAACAGAATCAGTTGCCATTGGGTTTCTGACACCAAACCTAATTAATCCTCATTAATATAATTCTGGCAGATCTTCTAAACTGTAATTAATCCTAGCTAATTTGATTTCTATTCAGTTAATGCAGATCCCAGAGGTGAAGCACAAATGTTTTGTTTTGCACTCAGTCTTTTTTTTTTTTTATTTTTAAATGTTTTTATTTATTTCTGAGAGAGAGAGAGACATCATGAACAGGGGAGGGTCAGAGAGAGAGGGAGACACAGAATCTGAAACAGGCTCCAGGCTCTGAGCTGTCAGCACAGAGCCCGACGCGGGGCTCGAACCCATGAACCATGAGATCATGACCTGAGCTGAGGTTGGATGCTCAACTGACTGAGCCACGCAGGCGCTCCTGTGCAGTCACTCGTAATGATCAGCAAAGATGTCACTGCTATGTAGCTTGGGCCAGTTGGGTGCCTACTAAGCATTTCAGAATTAACGTAACCAAGGCAGGATTCTTGCTTTCCATCCCAAACGGAGTCCTTCCTCTCGTATTCCCCCCTCTCAATAAATGGCGTCTGTATTCACCCGGCTGCTCAAGTACCACCTGACGTCATTCTTTCTTTTTCTTCAATCCTCACGCCTCACCTGTGATCTACTAGCCAATTCTTGTCAACTCACCTCCAAAGCATAGCCCAAATCCTTCTTTTAAGTCTTCCTCATCTCTTGTTTGAACTGGAAAAGGCTTCCAAGTGGTCTTTCTACTGCCACCATGTGTCCTGCACAGAACATTCCCAGTGGTCTCTTAACACATACATCAGAGCAGAGGTCGCTCTCTACCCAGAACCCTCCAATGACTTCCCATTGCTTTGAAGATGAAATCCAGATTCTTTACCACATCTGCAATGTCTCACATAATGTGACACCTAATTATGTCTTCAAATCCATCGTATGCCACTTCTTCCCCCGTCCATTTATGCTCTTCAGTGTTCTACCCGGTTCTTGAGGTTATTCAAAAGTTGTTAGGACACATCAAAACCAGACATCTAAGAAAGTGCATACCAGCTCAGCACGGGCTATTTCCACCTGATATCAACTCTGCTGGAGATTGACAGAGACCAATGATGATTTGTACAACATTTCATAGATCTCTGAGATCCTCTATTTTTTTTCCATGACTACTTACCAATATCTATAGTTAGACATGAGCGTGTTACTTTTGTCATTGCTGACAGAAGCAAAAAGCTGCTGCTGCTGAAGCTGCTGAAGGTTTCAACTTACCCAACATAATAATGATTTGTAAATTACCAGTGCCAACACTGGAATGGAAGTCTCTTGTGTCTGGTTCATTGACTTTCCTCCTGCTACTTTCTGCCAGTAATTATATTGGAGCCAGAATGATTCCGTCTCTATAAACTTCTATCAGAATAAAATATGTCAAAACATTAAATAAAGACTTTCTTGCAAGAGCTTCACGGACCAAGTACACAATGGCTGTGTTCCTAAATGTATAGTCACTGTTTGGCCTGTGTAGGCAGAATGTGGCCTGCTCTTTGCACTTGGGGACAAATGTCTAAAGAATTCTGTACCAATGAATACCTACACAGAAGATTTCAGTAGAGGAATGTGTAAAAATCAGAGAAATTCAACAATCTTTCTTATTACAAGGAAGAATGAATTTTGCAATAGGCTTCTTAGGAATGTACTGGCATGGGGACCAATGAGTGCAAACCAGCAATGTGTCCTCATACATTTCTGCATGCTTGGAGACTTACTGCTTCAACGTACAGGGCTTATTTCAGAAGAGCAATAACAAAGGCAAGCAGGGAAGGGGACGCCTTCCAGGAGACCCTCACAGTCAGGTGCTCATTGTCACTCCTGCAAAAGACCTATACCTGCATGCTTCTGCAGGAGATTATGAGACTACATTTCTGTACACACACACACACACACACACACACACACACACACACATATATATATATATAAGCATTCTACATTTCACAGGACAGGCCTTTACAACAAAGAATTATTATATGACCCCAAAATCAAGGTTTTGAGTCTTGATACTGAATCTTGTTAGCTTGAACCAAATAAAATTGATACTATCCCAAACTTGAATTTTATATAATTAATCCTCTATTAATGGATAATCAGGAGCAATTTTAAGATTTAATTTGAGGAACAGTTTCCCCAGGACAGACCCCAATAATAAAGAATTACCCTGAACAAATATCAGTGATGAAATTGTGAGAAACCCTAGTCGAAATACATAAAAGTTGAGAACCAGGCTAACATGCTTTAAAGTAAAATTTGTTCTATCCTCCACCTTAAAAAAATATATATAGTATATATAAAACCCCACCATACTAAGAACACATTAGTGAGCAAAATGTCTGCAGCTGCCTACGTAGAAAAACAAACTGTTTACCATAGAGGTTGATAAAACTGCACCATAAATTCTCAGGCTACAATTGTTTCTTTTTTCTTCATCGTTAAAAACCCCAAAGCAAATGAAAATATTTTGACATTGTGTATTTCAACTTTATGGTGGCCACAAATCTTACTCTCCTGATTCAGTGACACAGGGAAAAGTGGGTTTGTAAAGGGCACATTGGCAGGCCATTAACTCTAACTGGGCTTCCGGGGAGTTCTGGCATTAGAGGGAAGAAAGAACCTTCCACTCCCTTCTTGCTGCAAACAAAGGCGGGCAGAGGTGGGGCAACCCCAGTGTGCTCATAGAGGCCCTCACTCAGAATGGCGGCCACCTGCCCGCCTGCAGGGACCAAGGTACAGAGGCTGGCGGTGCCCTTGGCAGGTCATGGTGGGAAAATGATGAGGGAAGCAGGTAAGAGGCTGTCACCAGATTATAATTCACTGGTCTCTAGGGACTCAAGAGTTACCTTTCAGGACCTGCCTGTTCCTCTCTCCGGACAGGACCGTGAGGCTAGTTGGGAGGCTCTGATTGGCGGATTTCTTACAAACTACCCAAGAGGCTCCTTGTTAAGCTGATACTAGGTCAAGGTAGTGAGGGCATTGGTCTCCCTGGACCTTACCTTTACTGATCTCTATTTTTCTTCCAGCCAGCTTTCAAAACATACCATTTTACTGTATTTTAAAGACCGCATGGAACAATGAAAAACACGTCTTGACTTAAATTCTGACTCCATCACTTATTAACGCTTTCCTGAAAGTTAATAAAACAATCCACTTAAACTCTCTGAATTTCAGCTTCTAATCTGTAAAATTGTTGTCTCAGAAGATTTATTAAATATTCATTAATACTTGAGTGCCTACCATTTGCCAGATACTGTCTCCTGGGTACTGGGAGCCACTGTCCTCAGAGTTTACAGACTAGTGAGGGAGACAGACATGAGTCCGATATATTAA
>NW_027551571.1:12545303-12551961 GCF_008692635.1 Crocuta crocuta
AGTCTGAAATATTAATATATATATATATATATAAATGAATATATATTGAAGGGTGAGAGGGACCCTCTTCTATGGCTATGCAGATGTTGCACTGTGTAACTCCAGGGTGAACCATTTATATCCTAGTCCATATGTGAAGCTGTGTATATGGTCTCTATGACAGCATATAGCACTCAGTCTAAGAGATCTGGGGGAGAGGAATCTCACCCCATTATAATGCATTTAGGCTGGTGAGTTGGAAAACATTTCTATAAGAAACTGCTACTTAAGCTGAGACGTAAAATAATAGTTTTGTGTCTAAACCTGGGTCAGACGTGCTATAAAATCTACAATATACTTTCATTTTGTGTGCATTCCTTCTGCTGAAGGCATCGATCCTGGGTCTTATTTAGGGTGTCATTAGGTAGAGTCCTGAGCAAGGCAATCTCCAGACTGGCCCTGAGGCAAGTTATCAGAGAGGGAGCTCAAGCACAGAATAAACCCCACTTTTTGATATCGGAATGGATTTTGAGCCATGGTGGAGTGCAAGTTTGGACCTAGTGACTCCAGCATGGGGTAGAATCTACAGCTAAGGGATAAAACACAGCAAGTTCTGGTGGTGTTATCACTATTACTAATATGTTTCCAGGCCTGGACCATTCCTGCTGAAGCTCTCAGCTCAGGCTGTGGGGAGCAGATTTCTGAAATGCACACTAACCCTTCCAGCCCACCTGGTTCTCTTCACTGATGTCTAGTGCAGGCCTCAGAGTGTGAGAGGGGGCAGTGACAGGGGAGCATGATGGGAGGGGGGGTGAGGTCGAGGGAGGACCTCAGTGGTGGTGGGGCTCACAGTGGGAACTGAGCATCAATGACAAGGGTCTTAAAGCATGGGGCTGCTGATGAAATATTGCCTTTTCAAGACTGAAGTAGAGAACTCTAATGCTCTGGGCATGGAAGGGAGAGATGTCTCATCTCCCACTAACCTCTCTGTGGGTCATAGGTTCAGCTTCTCATTCTTCCCAGTAGACCTTCCCATTCTTAGTCTTGTCATTGCTCATATTGTGACTTCACTTTTAATTCTGGCAGACGTCTTTTGTTGACCCCCTCCGGACCCACTCTCTGCCTTCCTCCATCAAGCCTGGGCTACATCAGTGGGTCCCCTTGCCCTTTGGCTTCCTGATGCTTTTGGCCAAAGCCCACACCATCTGCAGGAGATTAAAAGGAGGAGAGTGAGATCAGGCTATGCATTTCGGCTCCCATCCTACAAGGTTGCCACAGGCAGGCTGTGTTCTTCCACCATCGGTCACTGTTCTTTTCCAGATGTCCAACGATTAGGACTGTCGCTTTTCTGAGATTTGGTAATTGCACATTCCTTCCCGTGGAGGGTTGGTAACAGTGCAGCTTCCACCAGCCCTGGGTGACTGTACCCTCACCTGGATTTCTCTGGTTTCTCTTACCCATACCTTTGGAAATAGTCCCCTCACAATAAAATCTCCTGAAGTTATTTCATTCTGAGAGTGCCATCTGCTTCCTTTCGGGAGTCTTCTCAAAGACTTGGGCTGCTTCTACTTCTGCTCTTACTTCAACACATATTTCAGGTTCGAACTCAAACACTAACTCTTTCTAGGGCACTTCTTACCACCCCATCTCACCACCACACACATACATATTTGGCCCATACTCTGACATCCCACCATACCTAAGCTCTCCCCCGTTGTGGTTCTCACTGGATTCTATGGGAGTTATTTCTTGTATGTCTGGTTTATCCCTCCCTTTCCATACCAGACGGTGAGCTCTTCAAGGCAGGCATGGATTTTACTCACCTCTGGTCTCTGATGTTTGCTTGTTGCCTGTTTCTTTTGTGAGCAAGCTAAGGCCAGCCATGGGTTGCTGACAAGGGTCACTTTAGTTTTATATGATGCATCATCTTTCTAAAATTGCTGCTTGTGACATTTAATCTATACAGGGCACTGTGTGTTGGCTTTTCTAGCTCTGTTGAGAAACTTAACATGATGATATCTCCATAATCAGGGAACCAGAGGAGGTGATCTTGCTCAGTAAGGCTTGAAGAAAAACTGCCTCAATTTGCATTATGATTAGTAAACCCAATCAAATCATGTCCTATCAGTCACTGTATATTAAGAAACTACTATGTGCCAGGAGCTGCATTCACCCTAATAGAATGTCATGACTTTCAGATCACAGCTTTTGGAAACCTCACAAAGAGCTTTGGAAACAAAAAGTAAGCAGAGACAAAACACATTCTTCTTATTTTGAGCTCACAGGTTGGGCAATAATACTGGCTCAAGAAGTCACAGAATCTTCCCTCCTTCCCTCTTTAATTCTTTTCCTCATCCTTCCTGGCAGCAAAGGTCTGCAGCCTAAAATGCCAAAGTTTTATAGTAAATAAAAGCTCTCCTCAGAATTTTCTCACTATGAGCAGAGATGTAGGAAGCCAGGTATGAGGCAGGATAAGTTTCTAAATGGCGACTTAACTTGGTCCTTATGGAGAACCCAGAGCTTGTATGACTGTCCGTAGCAGCAGAGGCATCTGGGTGGTATATATTGTTGTCCAAGCCTCCTTTTTGGTCTCTGTCTCCTTCTGTCTTCTGTAATCTGTCCCTGGACTTTGTGGGCCCCAGTCGAGACGGATCGGTCTGCACAGCGGGAATTCTCCTGGTCACAGCACATGACCCAAGGAACCCTGATGCTACTCAGGTCGTCATACCCATGGACTCAGATGAGCTAACCCAATGACACGACTGGGAACTTCCAGAGCAGACGAATGTCCCCACTGATGCTTCCCCTGCACGGCGAATGTCTTCATTCCCCTCTCTGAGTGCTCTTTGTAAATTCCACTTATCTTTCTCCTTGGGTTTCTTGATTAAAAATGCTGTCAGCAGAGCCATTTGATGTCCAAAGGAAGATACTGTTGGTGAGGCATTTTTCTTTTTTAAGGAGTTGGAATAGAAAATTCCTTTATGCTTGAAAACCTTTCCATTTTCTTTTCTCATGAACTTAAAGTGAAAGCTGACAGAGGGTGTTAACTTTTCTGTTTCTATGTCATTCCATCTGCATCGCTCGCGGTAACCACATCCAGCTTTAGATTTTACAGGCCCAGAGGGGCAAGGAAGCTGCACAAAGAAGGTGCTGTACTGGGCAGTAGTAGATGCAGACCAGCAGGAGCCCAGGTGAGGAGCGCCTTGCCCTCCCCGCCCAAGTGTCATTGCTCTGCGCACAGTGAGTCTACAGATTGAAAGGTGACAGGGCAGAAAGCGCTTTCAGAACTGCAGAAACACTGGGCAAACCAGTCTCCCAAATCCCTTTCATTAGCTCTTGTCTCAGCAGCAGCCCCATTCCAAGCTTATTTAAATATATGAATATTATCACTGGATTTGAAAATCACTCAGTATAAAGCTACTATGTGTCTGGCACCATGTTAAGCACTGTGGGTGGAATTCATAATCACTGTCCTCAGGAAGTTCAAGTCTAATGAAGAGACATGTACCTACACCCAGCCAAGCCCATGGCGCCGGCGGGGGCGCGGGGGGAGCAAAGAGAAGGGTCTCCCAGTCTGAGTTTCACAGAAACTCCAGTGCAAATCCTCCCCACTGACTGCACGGCCGCTAGGAGACAAAGTAGATGCTGGCAATCAGGTTATTCTCTTATTCTCTTCCTCAGGGTCTCAACCCGTTAGCTTGGTAAAAAGCATTCACCTTTTAGTCTAGTGAAATTGTCCTCAGAGGCTGACAAAAATAAAAGCCTCCAGAAGCTTCTTAGGAGAGTATAGTCTGAGTGAAGACCAATATCTAAAATGGTGGCTATCTGCGTATGAGCTTCAGGGAGGTGCTGGGGTTCATGGGCTTCTGGAGTGCAGGGTCTGGTTTTTGTACTCACAGGACCCAGTGCAGTGCTTGGCACAGCATAGAAACTCCAGAACTTAATGAATTATGTAATCGCTTACTGAGTTAGGCGTTGAGTGATCTGTGTTCTAGCTGAGTGGCTTTTGATCTATCACCTTTTCCTTATCTTGGTTTCCTCATCTGTGAAATAAGGTTCATGTTTAAAGAGCTCCAAGAACTCCTCCTGCTTGGATACTTTCTCAGTCAATAAAATAACATAAAATCAGAAACCCACCCTCTCAGAAAGGAAAGGGACCAGGGGTGGCTGGCCATGCCCAGGACGGGAAGAGCAACTCTCTGATGGGTTTGTGCTGGCAGTTCACATCCTAAGCTGAGATCAAATAAGCTCTGAGACCAATGCACTTCACAGTGGAGAGTTTCAGGTTGATTGAACAGTTCAGAGATTAAATATTCAAGGTTAAAGATACATTTCCATTAAGGGGATCTATATCCCTGTTACACTCAAGAGAATTTTTTTTTTTTTAGTGTATCTTGTGTAGTATTTCTGGAACACTCAGCTCTAGGAAGACAAAGGGTAAAAGTAGCTGCTTCTTGGCAGGAACCGGGGTCAGAGGCCCTCATATAATTTGTGAAATTAATTGCTACAGTTGATTGAAAGTGGTCAAGGATGAAAAGGGTATGTTTCATCCTTATTCCACCCAAGTATTGGTCAGATGAACTGTTTTATGGCAAAGTGATTTATCTGGAAAAGGCGGTACCACACCCATTCATTTTTTAACCATTCTCTGGGGTCAGTATGAAGGACCACTCTGTCTGAATGGAGGGTATCTGTATAACATTCCAATGTACACCCTTTACATATCTCACCAAAAATCCAGCCCAGAATTTTCCTTTGAATCGTTGTTGACATTTGAGGGACTCTGGAAGAGAACAGCCATTTCTCAGAGGTTATTGTCATTTTTCTAGATTCAGTCATGTAGGGACATGAATTTGAAGTTTTGTCGAAAATTAAGTGATGAGTGTAGTGAGAAAAAGACAGGCAAAATGCTGGACAAAGTAAAAAAAAGTCACTAATTAGAAATTGTGCAGAAGTTGTCTTGAATGGTAACTGATACAGGAGATGTAGTCATAAAAATGTGTTGTTCAGGGAGAGAAAACATTATGCCTGGAGAGACAGAACTGGTAAAAAAAAAAAAAAGGCAGTGAAAGACTTTGGAAAGAACTGGAATTCAGGATAGGATTTTTTTTTTAATTTTTTTTTTAATGTTTTATTTATTTCTAGGAGAGAGAGAGAGAGAGAGACAGCGTGAGCAGGGAGGGTCAGAGAGAGAGGGAGTCACAGACTGAAACAGGCTCCAGGCTCTGAGCTGGCAGTCAGCACAGAGCCCGACGCGGGGCTCGAACCCACGAACCGCAAGATCATGACCTAAGCGAAAGTCGGACGCTTAACCGACTAAGCCACCCAGGCGCCCCTGGAATTCAGGATAGGATTTTAATCCTGGAGGAACAGGAAGGTCAAGCCATATATTGATTTGGAGAAGAATAAAGAACATGGTCTAAAAAGCTGGGCAAATATGCTGTTTCTCTTGGGTTCCGTAGCACATACCCCTGCATTGTACCTTACCCCTCCCTCCCTGCTTGCCTCCAGTATTGATCTCAGAATCCAGGTCAGGCTGAAGTGAAAGCCGACTAGTTTCAACTTCCAAAGTTATGGGGTCAAGGACCTGAGAGGCCATTGCAATACCAGTGTACTCGGGAAAGTTCTATCTCTAAGCATTTCTTGTTTTCAAGGTTCTCAGAAATATGAGCATTCTGAAATTCTTTAGAAAAAGATGAAAGAGGTCAGTGGTAAGTGGGAATCCAGCAAGAGGGCCATGTCTGGAGGAGTCTGCTTCTTCGTGTTAATGACATTGATGGACCTGTCATCAGCCAGGTCCACCAGTATGAAACTGTCACCTGTGCAAGATTCTTCCTCCCTCCCAAAGGACCTTAAAAGAGTTGCAGCTTGCAGGCTGTGATCCCTTCTATGCTGGAAGATTGGAAAAGGGTGGGATCTCCAGCCTAGCTCTGAGGGTCTGTAATAGTTAAATCCATCTCCATTTCAAGTGGAATAATTCCTCAGGATGAGAGGAAGGTTTTCGTTCTCAGATCAGGTGTCATTAGCTAAGCTATTATCCATCTGCTACCTTCAAACTTATTGACTTCTTTTGGGAAATGAAAATAAAAAGCAGAATTTTAAAAGAGAGACCAGAATGAATTTCATGTCCTGCCAACCATAAAAGATGCCATTTGAACTTATGAATAATAAATAGAAGGGTTTTTACTTGGACTCAATTTTCTTGGCTGCTACCAGACTTCCATACAAAACAAATAACCACTGACTTATATGCTGGTGACCTCTCAGGACACATTGAAAAATGGAACAGAAACTCTAGATGATGTCAGGAATCATTTTTGGTGTGAAATGAGTCTTATAATTCATTACTTGTTGAGTTTTTTACTCTTATATAAAAGTCTCCAAGTGTAGAGAAATGATGGGAACCTCCCCATAGGAAAGCCTGTACTGATTCAAATGACGGAAATGAACACATGGTCTTCCTTCCTGCATTTTTACAGTGGGTTGTAGAGAGAGGAGATGAGCTCGGAAGACTAGTTCTGGTGATGCTTTTTAATAGCTGTGAGGTCTTATCAAGTCTTCTCATTGGCAATATTATCAAACCTACTTACAGCGTTGTAGGTTTGATAATTTTTATCAATTTTAAATTTATATTTTTATTATATTTTATAATATAAAATTATAATAGTGGCTATTAGGA
>NW_027551571.1:12552129-12589120 GCF_008692635.1 Crocuta crocuta
GATAATTCTTTGATGCAAAAGTCATCAAGGAAGAGAACCCAAAACCCAAGGAATTGCCCATTTCATAGGGCAATCTAGGCTTCATTTTATTTTATCTTATTTTTGTTTCTTTGTTTCTTTATTTTAAAATTGCACCAAATGGGGGCGCCTGGGTGGCTCAGTCGGTTAAGCGTCCGACTTCAGCTCAGGTCATGATCTCATGGTTCGCGAGTTTGAGCCCTGCATTGGGCTCTCTGCTGGCAGCTCAGAGCCTGCTTAAGATTCTGTGTGTGTCTATCTGCTCCTCCCCTGCTCATGCTCTGTCTCTTTCTCTCTCTCAAAAATATATAAAGTTTAAAAAAATAAAATAAAATGAAATTGCACCAAATGAATGAGACAAGAGCCATTATTTTTCCCTTTTCTTGGAATGTAAGGGAGAGTTAGATGGTGTGGACTGTGAGCTGAAGAACGCTGGCCGGGGCCAAGGGCTGTGACCATCCTTAAATAGCACCGATCAGGAGTAAGGAGACAGGTCCTCACAGCAAGGCACCTCTTGGCTCAGATCTTTGTGATTTTCAGAATTCAGAGAGCAAGACCAGCATTGGCACTGACCAAATTTGTACATTTCAGTTTCTAGCCTATAAACTCAGATCCATAAACATGTGTCTTTATACCTGGAATTTGGAGCAACATTTTAAAAACATGTTTTAAACTTGATCATGTGAAATTGTGTTCCTTTTATTTGGGATAGGACCCATTCTGAAGACAAGAATGCTGTTGATCCTGTTTTTTTCCCTCTGGTGCTATTCTTCCTGGGAGCACAACCCACTTTACTGACAACGTCTCATTATTCCTCACAAAAAAAAAAAATGGTGTCTGCTCTAATTGCCTTTCTCCCAAGTGTTCTTAGAAGTAATGAGATTGGAGCCATTTATGAGAAATTGAAGAATTCAAAGAACTTCCAAGATCAGAATGAGAAGAACTTTAGTCTATCAGTTGGTAGAAAAAAAAATCACCACAGGCTCTTGAGGAACAGAATCCATTGTTCACCTTCCCCTGAGACATACGTATTTGCTGAATCAAGATGTGTCATGGATACACTTCAAGGACTCTCTTGAAACTGAGCCCAGGCGCATTTCAAAAGTAAACTAAATTTGTTGGATTCTGGCTTATGCGTATCATCAGTCAGAGAATAATGGGGAAGGAACGTTCTTATTTGCTAAATGAAATGTTGTTAAGTTCGTGTCGTAAAAGATGTCAAATAAATTTATATGGGAGACAGAGAGAAAATGGGAATGGTAATCATTTAAGCATGAGCAATATTTTATGTTTATTATCCCCATGCTTCCCAAAGGATTTTAAGAAAATTATGTAATCTTCAAGATTGAGGGCAAGAATTATTGAATCATGCTTGGGAATGACTTGTGATCCTAAAAGACCACTCACTCCTGAAAGGAGGTCATTCCATTCGATCGTAAACAGATATGATGACTGGATATCCATCTCATTACCCAGCACCTTCTGGGTTAGAAATCTCTCATATGAGACAAGATATGTCTCAGTATAACTCCTATCTACTGCTCCTAAATTCCACCTCACCAATATACATTTTTTATAGTCTCTCAAGAATTTGAAGCTTGCTCTTTTATCCATTCTTGGAAAGTCTTCTTTGGAGGAATTTGAAAGGAAATTATATGTTGTTTCCTCTAATGCCTTCCAGCATGTTTAGTACATGTTTGTGGAAGTCTGAAAGTCTGTTTCATTTTGTGGATAACATCTTATGGTCTGTCCTGGTGAGAGTAGGCCATTGGAACTAGACAAATAGTGCTTTCTCAGTCAACACAGATAGTGAGATGTCTCAGCCATGGATTAAAAAAAAAAGGAAAATTGTTTGTTTCTCCTTTTCTCTTCACTTTCTTATTGCAGTATATGTAATATTCATTCTCTGCTATCTCCCTAGTGCCTAATATCAGAATGACCATGAAGGTTGCAACCCCAGAAGCCAACTCTAGATTTTCTCTGATACCTGAAGTTCAATCAATATTGAGCTTTACCTTCCTTTCTTAGTTGATAGAAATTGAAAATGCCGTCAGAGCAGCCAATGATGTCATTGATCAACTTGGACTGATCAGTACACAAATGCATGATTTTTCTGTTAGCCTTCTAGTTTCTGAGAAAAAAAAAACCAAACAAAACCCAAACTCTTCTTAATAAATACACTGGTTGGAGTGACTGGGATAAAAAATGTAAGGTAGGTGTGTCATGCAACAGCAGACCACCAGCTTCAGAGTTCCCCTCACTTCACCTCTGTGACATGGATGTCTGCCCTGTGACAATTTTGCATAGGCCCTAATGGTTTACCCACTGTGCCACTTTGTTTGATGTCCACAGCATTCTTATTACAACACTTCTGTTAGGATAAATGTCCTCCTATTTAAATGACGAATGGCTGGGATAATTTTTTCACATTCAGATATTTTTATAAAAATATAAAGTTAACCTGTGATCTGAAAGAGACAATAACGGCAAATTTTAAATTCAGAATATAATTCCTTAACATTGAAGTAGAAGATGGGAAAGGAAGCCAGTGCTTAAAAAAAAATCAACATCAACTTGATTGAGTTGTAAATTACAGCTGATCTTTGAACAATCAAAGATCAAATATCCCACATATAAGTTTTGGCTCCCCCCACAAACTTAACCACTACTAGCCTATCAGGAAGCTTTCCTGATAAACAATTGATTAACACATGTTATAGGTATTATATACTGTATTCTCACAATAAAGTAAGCCAGGGAAAAGAAGGAAATGTTATTAAGGAAATCATTAGGAAGAGAACAAATATTTACAGTACTGTGTTGTATTTATAAAAACATCTGCATGTAAGTGGACACACTCTGTTCAAACCTGTGTTGTTCAAGGATCAACTGTATATCCCAATATATACACTGCACCCATTTTATGTGTGCATTCCTATGAGTTTTGAAAAACTTAGAGGCCCATTTAACTACTGCCCCAATGAAGAAATAAAACATTTCTATCATGTTAGAAAGTTCTAGACAATTTCGACGCCCCCAATCTTCAGCCCAAGACAAATAGCAATTGGCTTTCTGCCAGTTTTATATTAGATCTGTCTTTTTATTTTAATAGTTTATTGTCAAGTTGGTTTCCATGTTAGATCTGTCTTATTAGAGTTTTATATAGATGAAATCACAAAGCATGCATTCTTTTATGTCTGGTTGCTTTCACTATGTTTTTGAGAGACATCCATGCTGCTGCATGTAGAGATATGTTGGTTATTCTTTTTATGTCTGAGTATTAGTCCATTATATAGATGTCCGACCCTTTGTTCATCCATCATCTTTTGATGGGCATTTATGTAAAAGGCTTTGAGTAGATGTAGGTTTTCATATGTTTGGGGTAAATACCTGGGGGTGAAAATACTAGGTGTTAGATAAATGTTATGTTTCGGTTTATAAGAAACTGTCAAATTGTTTTCTTCTTTAAATTTTTTCAATGTTTGTTTATTTTTGAAAGAGAGAGACAGACAGACAGACAGAGCATGAGCAGGGGAGGGGCAGAGAGAGAGGGAGACACAGAATCTAAAGCAGGCTCGTGGCTCTGAGCTGTCAGCAGAGCTCCTGATGTAGGGCTTGAACTCACAAACCGTGAGATCATGACCTGGGCTAAAGTTGGACGCCTAACGGACTGAGCCACCCAGGTGTCCCTGCCAACTTGTTTTTTAATGTGGTTGTAGCAGTTTACATTATCGCCAGCAGTATATAAAAGTTTTAATTTCTCCACATTTTGCTAATACTAGTATAGTTAGTCTTTTTAATCTCAGCATCCAAATCGGGTATTGAGGTATTTCATTGTGGCTTATATTCCTTTGATGACTAAGGTTAATCATATTTTTGGTATATATTGGTCATTTACATACTTTTTGTGAAGTATCTGAAAATATTTCATCTATTTTTTTATTTGGGTGTTTGTCTTAAAATTAAGTTGTAGTTGCTCTTATAAATTTTGGACATAAGTTCCACACACGTTGTTATAGGTGTGATTATATAAGGGAATTTTAAATGTGCGATAGGCCTATATGTATGTATAGATAGATAGTTTTCAACCAGTTAATGGACTATCTTTCCATTTTTAAAAAGGAATCTTTTGAGGAATAGAAATTTTAAATTTGCTTTTTATATTTTATCTAAGATCTCTTGCCTACCTCAAAGTCACAAATATTAGAATATAAATACAAATATGCATGTTTGATTTGTCCCCCGGAAGTAATATTGTATCACTTCCCTCAAAATGTAGGAACTTTAATTAACTAATTAATTAGTTTTTTGAGAGAGAGAGAGAGAGACAGAGAGAGACAGAGCATGAGCAGGGGAGGGGCAGAGAGAGAGGGAGACACAGAACCTAAAGCAGGCTCCAAACTCTGAGCTGTCAGCACAGAACCCAGCATGGGGCTCAAACCCACGAACTGTGACATCATGACCTGAGCTGAAGTTGGACAGGTGCCCCCTAAATGTAGGAACTTTAAAATGTCATGCTTTCATTTCTTCTCTCCCGTCCCTCACGCTTTTTGTTTTCACGCATTTTGCTTCAACATTTGTTATAAATTTCATCATACATTTTTATTACTTTAAAATTAACTATCTCCTAAGAAATTAAAATTTTTCATTTACATTTACACACATATTTACCATTTCTGGCACTTTTAATTCCTTTTAACAGACCCGTTCTATAAGGTATCATTTCCCTCTAATTAAAGAATTTCCATCAATATTTTTTTGGAGTGCAGATTTCCTGGAGACATATTATCTCACTTTTGGTTTGTCTGAAAGTCTTTTTTTTTTTTTTTCTTGCAGTTTTGAATGGCATTTTCACCCTGCATAGACTCCTAGTTTTTCTACAACAGCGTGATCCCTGCAGGTCTCTTCTGAAGGCCCCCGGTGGGTCTGGGGAATGTCCTCTCTGGCCAGTTGAAGAGTCACTGTCTTCTCACTTTGTAGATCAGTTGGACATTGTTTAGCTCTGGTTCCCAGTCATGCTTTCCGTGGCTGTGTGCGGCACGGACTTATGCAAGCACAGCTCAGTGTTCAGCAAAAACTCAAGGACGCTGACGCAGTCTTCTGGAGGTTTTTTCCATAGCACACTAGTCTCTAGAAATTTTTCTTGCATTTCCAACTGTCTCCACTTCTCTGGAGTCTAATCTAATCTCTGTCTCAATTTAGAACTTCCCTGGACTCTTGCTCAGCTTGGAGTCCCCTCTCTGCACTACAGTCCAAGATACGGTTCTGGACAGAAATTTGGGGTGATTATAGGATCTCTCTTGCTATTTTCACTTCATGGCTCATAGACTGATCTGTATTCAAAATTATATTATGCCTCATTTAGGCTCTGAAATAAAATTCCTTCCATAAACAATTAGAAAAATGGACAAAATATATAAAACAATTGTTTATAGATACCGGAAAACAGGATTCAGAAGACTGTTCTCAGGGAGAAGAGAAATGATACTCTTGCTGATATGATGTGAGCCAGGAGTGAATTGTCAAAAAACAATTCTTGAGATGTCTTCAGTGCAAAAAAGGTAGTTTTATTAAAGCACGGGGAGAGGACTTGCGGGCAGAAAGAGCAGCTCTGAGATTGTGAGGAGTGATTGATTATATACTTTTCAGTTGGGAGGGGGTTAGGGAGAGTGTAAGTGTCTAAGGAATTTGGAAGCAAGGTTTTTAGGACCTTGAGGGCTTAGCTGTTGTTAGGATAATGTCATTTATTATTGTCCAGTAAACCCTGAATCATGAGACTCTTCAGATGTATATCAATGGGCTATATGTTTAGAGGAACATTGGTAACATATATCTTGGGGGGAGGGTAGAGATAAAGGAATTTTCAAAGGGATTTTCATATGTTAAAGAAGACTGACAGGATCCTGGACATTGGGCTAATGTCAAGCTAAGGCTGCCTTTAGCCACTAGCAAAGAATTAACAAACCTTCCTGGAGGAAATTCACTCTGCCTATCTCATGTACTTGGGCTGCAAGTTGTAAGAAAATTTAATTTTTTCTGCATTTCTTTTGCTTTTGTGCTCCACATCATTGCCACTACCCCATATTTCCCCAGTACTCTTTCTATCTTATATATATACATAACATATATATGATATGTGATATATATGATATATGATAGAAATATCTTATATATATCTTATATATATATACATATATATATATATTTTGTAAACACTCATCAAACCTTGTAAGGAATGGGAAAAACAAGGTTTCTTCCTTTGACTAACTATCCTTCTCCGGTGCTTATATGCTCATTTGTCTTTTTGGTCAATATTTTATATTGGACATTTTTATTTGACATTCCCATTTTGAAACCTTAAGATTGAAAAGGCATACCTGATTTAAAGTATAGTGTGGAATAGGTAGAGTTGGGGAAAGTCATTGATGTCAGAATGAAGGATTCTCTGGGCTAGTTATTGAATCTCGTATACTTCTCGGAGTGCCTTTTGCGAATTCATCTGTTCTTTTTCTCCTGTCTTTGAATCTGTCATAGCATGTAAGTCAGCACTATTATTATCATTTTCAATCCTGAAGGACAGCAGTCACAAAATATCATTCCACTGAAAGTCTGAAATAAAATAATTCCTTACTGACAAGTTAACAAGTCAATTATGTTTTCTGAAGGCGCCACTTCCCTGTTTGTCCTGGGCTCCTGGCATTTAGCTTTTCTTGACTCTCCATTCCTGGTAAACCTGAGGAGAGGAAGGACAATACATCATAAACTTCTGAAGAAGAAAAGAAAATTGGGTCTCACCAGAGTCCTCTGTCACTGGAGCTTCTCCACAGGCTGAGGAAGGAATCTTGATCTGATGTGACCTGCTGAGTTTCTTCACCTCTGTGGCTGTGTGTTAACATCATTAAAAAACTCACCAATTTGCAACTCTGGATTTCTGGAGATTGTCTTAAGCCAAAGGAAAAAAGTACACCTGGGATGGGTAACTAGATAGCATGGTGGAAGCACCCACATTCTTGATAACCTAATAACTCATTGTTTTCCTAAATATGAAAGACTATTTCACATCCTTTATGTATAGGCCTATCTTTCCTCCAAACCAAACACTCACACAGTGTTTTCTCTTCCTGGAGTGTTCTCCCCTACTCTGTGCAGGAAGACAACTATTTTTTTAATTAAAATGTTTTTCCATATTTATTTATTTATTTATTTATTTATTTATTTAGAGACAGAGAAAGAGAGAGAGAGAGAGAGAGAGAATCTCAAGCACGCTCTGTGCTTTTAGATCAGAGTCTGACACAGAGCTAGACCTCAAGAACAGTGAGATCATGACCTGAGCTGAAATCAACAGCCGGAAGCTTAACTGACTGAGCCACCCAGGCGCCCCTCCACGTGGGCAAATTTAGACACTTTAAATTTCAATTCGAGGTGCCTGGGTGGCTCAGCTGGTTAAGCGTCCGACTTCAGCTCAGGTCATGATTTTGCAGTTCATGAGTTTGAGCCCCGTGTTGAGCTCTCTGCTGACAGCTCAGATCCTGGAGCCTGCTTCGAATTCTGTGTCACCCTCTCTGTGCCACCCCTGCTCACACTCTTATCTGTCTCTCTCTCAAAAATAAAGATTAAAAAAATTTAAATTTCAATTCAAATGCTTCTTTGTGAAATCTTATCTTCCTTTATCAAACAAATATATTTGCCTCTTTTCCTATGCTTCCTATATATGCAATACAACAGTTAATCTTATTGTAGGTTGGTACTTATTTTCATGCTGATCTCTACACCAGACTGATTTCCTTGAGTCCAGGGTGACATATATCTCTTTAATCCTGAGGGCCTGTCAAAATTCAACTTCTAATGCTCAGGCATTTTCACATAGTTTTTCTAGACATGTACGGCTGTTTTTTAAAAGTGTGTGTCATTTCCTTCCGTTCTCTTGTCGCCTGCGGGCCTTAAAAATGGTTACCAGAATGTTCTTCTCTCAGTTTAGGATATTTTGGACAGTAGAGCTGTTCCTCTGATCTGCATTAAGAAGAAAGAGTAATTAGTCACAAATTACTTTGTGTTTGCATTAGATGACTAATTTACATTTGAAATATAATCAGTTGAATTACTGAGACGAAATGCATAGCATTTATTCATGCCATCACAATAAGTCTTCCCAAGTTACAGAAATCACTGAGAATGTGATACTTTGTGCATTTCAGATTTTCTTTGTTTCCTTTTGCAGAATCCTTAATGTTGGAGGAAGTCACGGAGAGAACATGACCACAGATTGACCCCCACAGACTGGCCCAGGGCAATCAGAGGCTCCTCACCCCTCCCCTGTCTTTGGAATCAATCACCTTCACACAGTGGGGATAGTTTTCAAGGAAGAGGCCTTGAGAGAGCGAAGTGTTGTTGAACCCCTCTGGGAGGTTTATGTGACTAGACCCAGTTAAGGATTCTAAGTAAATGTTTAAGATTCTGGTGTGTGGGGTGCCTGGGTGGCTCAGTCGGTTAAGCAGCTGACTTTTGATTTCAGCTCAGGTCATGATCTTATGGTTCTTGAGATCAAGCCCCAAGCAGGTCTCCCTTTCTCTCTGCTCTTTCTCTGTGCACACACGTGGTCTCTCTCTCTCTCTCTCTCTCTCCATCAAAATAAATAAATGAGCTTTAAAAAAAAGATTCTGATGTGCAGTGAAGAAATCATCTCATTTTGTGTCGCCCAAGACAAGTTTTGGATGTAAATTTCCTTGTTAATTAAGGTGGCCACCTACTGATCTGCAATGGTTTGCCTCTTCTTAGATGTCTCTTTGCCCGTGGGGTGCCTATTTGGGATTTCACCCTGGAAGCTCCAAAGCGTGGAACCTACATTAAAATAACAATGACAGCCTTCCATCCCTCCATTCACACCAACTCTTACACGTAAATGGCCCCTTCAGGGTATATTGTCAATTTACAAGCTGCTTTGTGGCAGACAATGATTGGCACCTGTAACACAAAGAATAATAATAGAAGGTCTCTGCCCTTTAGAAGTCACAGTGAAAGGGTAAAATACCACATAATAGCTTATAAAAGAAATCACATGTGCGCATACACATTCCTATACACATGGATACACAGTGAGAACTCAGATGAAAGGGAGATACATTCTCTCTACATTCGATATCTACTGACATTGACTCCTCATTCTGTAAGAATCCTGTGAGGCTGCTGCATCTCTTAGTTTCATCTTCAGCAGTGAATGACAGTTATCCCCCAGTTAGAGGCTTAAGCTGGATATGTATTTATTTTCTAAGTAAAAGAAGTCAAGAAGTAAGTGGTCCACGGGTAGTGCAGCGATGCTTTCAGCTTCCGTCCATGGAACCTCTAGAACACGACCCTCACATCAGCAAGTTTCCTGATGAATGAGCCTGGAGGAGGGAGTGGACATCCTCCCGTTCAGGAGACTTGTGGAGGTCTCCTGCATACTTCTATGCTGTGAGGAAACCCACAGCCTGCACCAAAGGAGGCACGCCACTCCCTGCACCTTGCAGGCGAGGAGCCGAAGGCTCAGGGAATAACGTGTGGGTACATGGCGTTAGAAGACCTGGCTTCTTGATCTGTTCGGTCATTCACTAGAGATGAGACTTGGAGCAAATTGCTCACTCTTGCGCATGCTAGTTTTCCCACTGGAAAGAATTGCCATGAGAAATACTGTGGCAAGATACGGGAGAGATTCTCCTTTATGGAAGGTGTGTTGTAATGGTTAAATGGCAGAGCTCAGGTGAAAACAGTGGCAAACTCTGAACTTCCATGCTAATGAGTTGTCATAGGACCTGAAATTGTGCTTCTGTGATCGCCATCAGAAGAGTCGAACACTGAAATACGATGTTTTCAAAAGCCAGCAGAGAGAAGACTGTGACAGACTTACAGTTGTCCAGCCACTTCCTTTAATAAATGTGTGGATTTCAGGGCACCCTCCTGGCTCAGTCGGTGGAGCATGTGACTCTTGATCTGGTTGTGAGTTCGAGCCCCACGCTGCTGTAGAGATTACTTAAAAATTAAATCTTTAAAACAAAGAAACAAAAAAAAGTGTGGATTTGTCGTCCCCTTTCACTTTCAAGCTCCTACATGTTGTTTTTCTGGGAAGATCGAAGCATGCAGGTTTCTGAGGATGCTACTTAGAGCAAGAAAGTCAAATCCAGCTTCATTCTAGTTTGAATTTGAATGAGCCAGACTGAGAGAACTGGGGAATGCCAGGGCCAGACAGCCCCAAGGAGCAGGGAGTCTTACTAAGCTGGCCACCAGGTGGGAGCAGCACTGGCCCCAGGGATATCGGGGTGCTCACGGCAGTGGTCCCGTCCTGTGCCCCAACCTCTGAATGGTGAGTTTTGATTAGAGCCCTTGCCAGGGAATGAGGACTTTACAGGAAATAGCTAACCATTTGGGGGTGTAATTTCCTTTAACAGGGCATAACCATTTCTCCTTGATTTATGAGTTGTTTCTTCAAAGTTATTTCCTATTTTTTTTGCTGATTTAATTATTAACTTTTCTGATAAAGTAGGTAAAAACTAGAGTAAGTTCCAATAATTCCTTTCTGTTGGGGAGAAATTGAGGTCGAGAAAGAAATAGAAATGGTCCCTAAGAAGATGGGGGGCACACAGTTGGGGCTGTGCTGCTTACCAGCTCTGGGTTCTTGAATAAATTTTTCAGAATTTCTGAGCTTTGGTTTCCTCATCTGTAAAATGGGGCTAACACTATGAGCCTCTATATGCTGTAGTGAGGGCGCAGAGCCTGACACACAAAAGCTGTTCCTCATTCAATAAGCGATGCCTGGTATTACTCCGTCCATGACAGGGTGGGATGAAGGCACCCACGACTCTTCACTGAAGTGTAATGCTCTTTCTACTTCCTGGGGCCATAGTCAAAATACAAGCTGCATCCACACCTCTCTTTATCTGCCTGGGAGGTACAGAGAGAGAAACACATGTGTCCTAGATCATGCATAGGGTGATAGAATCAGACCTCTTAGTATGGAAAAACAAGAAAGGACCTAAGAGGTTTATTTCCCCCTCAATTTACAGGTGAAGAAACGGAGACCCAGAGAGGAGAGGAACTTTCTGGAAATCAACAGCTTTGCCTTTATCTTAGTGATTTTTTTTTTAAACCTTTCAGGATTGCAGCAAAGTCCCAGTATTTATGGATTTTTCTGTTCCGCCTTGTCTGGTCTCATATGCAAAGGGCAACATTTGGCACAGAAGGAAAGTAAAACCCGATTATGGCTGTCTGCATAGCTGGCACAGTTAGAGTTTTAATATACACTTAATAGTGGTTTTATGACTCTCCGTTTACAGCAGGCTGGCTTCTCCTGCATGCCACTAATGAAATGCATTACTCTGGCTCATCATGGATAGAATGGGCCAGTGAATACTGGAGTACTCTGAAGGGGAGAAGCCACTGTTCAAATGTTTTGTATGAAATGCCGTTGGTCTTACTCGTACTGCTACATTGGTTCTTCCAATTCTCAGCTTTGCAACCAGCATTATTCTTTATCATTTTTGTCCACCCGCAGGGAAACTAGTTTATAATGGGGAGGAAGGGGGTGGTGGTCTGACACTGTAGTAGGAGAGGTTCTATTAGAAGGAGTCTACTAGTATAGTCCTGGATAGAATCTTAAAGATCTCTAACATACCTCCCTGCATTTTTAGATAAGGAAAATAAGGCCTAGAGATAGTAAAGGAAAGAAGTAAATTGCATGATGTCCTATAACCAGATTGTGGCAGAACAGGGACAAAGTTTGATTTGGAAGACAGTATACAGAGCTTATGTGTAATTTGTCTTCATTCTTTAGAATCCTTGGGAAGAAGTAAAGAATTGAGGCAGCATATCACCTAACAATTTAAATTCAGAGGAATAAGTCCACAAAACAACAACAACAACAACAACAACAAAAAGGAAAGCAAACAAACCAAAAAACCACAAATTCCGCCTGGTGAATATTTTCCAAGGAGAATATAAGCTAGATTGTCAGCTCCTTGAAAGCAGCCTTTTTTGCCTTTATAACATTGAGCTGAGCACTTAGAACATATGTTAGTGATTGATTAACTGGATTAATTTCTTGGGTGATAATTATCTTTTCAGTTCCCCAGGCAAGCCCAGAGAGCGAGGGCACTGCAAGCCCAGGTCATGGGGTTGCAGTTGGTGATCAATTTCTGCTCTTCCTTGCTAAGAGGTCAAGTCTTCATGTAGGCAGCTCATTTCACCGAGGTGTAATTCCTGTAAGAGGTGGGGAGGAGCTGGCTTTGCTGGGCCTTGGCTGTGTTTTCTGTGTTGGGCATTTCTCACCTCTGAGCCAACTGTCTGGGCAGAGGCAGTGATTCAGCCAATGGTAAAAGGTTCTGGGTGGCTGATAGGGAGCAATATAGCAGCATGGTCACTTGGGAGCCAGGACAAAGGATCCCGTCTTTCCAGAGACTCTGTGGTTTGCTGAGAATGCATGGGAAGAGGCCACTTCCATGCAAAGATTTCAAGGGATGTCTTGACCTGGGAAGAAAGATGTTTGGGTGCTGGTGCAGAGCTGTGGGAGCCTACTGTGGGACTCTTCCCTTGCACCTCAAGGATACTGGCTTGATCTTGTCTGTCCCCCCAGTTTGGTGCAAAGTCAGAAGACAGTCTGTTCCACAGACAGCCCTTGCCAAAGAAGCATGGTCACGGTGTTGTTTCTGTTCATCAGCCAGACTGGTTTAATAATTTAGCAGAAAGAATATCCATAAGAACAACACCAGGGCGCCTGGGTGGCTCAGTCGGTGCAGCTTCCGACTTCAGCTCAGGTCATGATGTCACGGTTCATGAGCTCAAGCCCCACGTCCAGCTCTGTGCTGACAGCTCAGAGCCTGGAGCCTGCTTCAGATTCTGTGTCTCCCTCTCTGCCTCTCTCCCACTTGTGCTCTATCTCTCTCTCTCTCAAAAATAAATAAACATTTTAAAAAATTAAAAAATAAGAACACTACCATACACAGCAATAAAAAGAAATATTAATTAAATGACTGATTTTCAGGTAGTGTATAAGCATTATCTTATCTAAACTTCACTCAACCTTTGGAGGGAGGTATCATTCAACCCATTTTATAGATATAGACATTGAAACTCAAAACAGTAGACCAAGTTGCTCAGGGTCACATAAGCTAAATAAGCTACGAAGGAGAAATATCTGTGCTTGAAGCAATTCCTCTCTGACCCTGAAATCAGTGTTCTTTCTATAGCATTGTATATTCGAATTTATGTGCAGTTTACAAACCAGACTCACTTCCACTAGCTCATTTGACTTTTGAAACAACCCTGTGACTTCGTTTTTATTTTGGTCTTTATTTTACACAGAAGACTGCCCAAATTTATTTCTAGGATGTGGCAGAGCTGGGATTTAAATCTAGGTTTCTCTGCCATCAGAAAAAAAAAAAAAGATGAATTTTGGAGTAGCTTGATATAATGACCTGGGATTCTAAAATACCAGCATCATGTGTGGATCCCATCCATTCTCCACATGGGTTTCTGAGGAAGAAATACTCATGCGAGTTAGGAAAACAGACATGAAGAGCACCTTACTGTTATCTGAGATTTGGCACAAAAACCCAACGCAGAGAATTCTCTTAAAGCTATCTGAACTCTGTGGAACACTCTTTTTAAAAATACTTGGACCTCAGCCTATAGCAGACTAGGAAACCTGTGAGTCTGTTTCATCGTTGTGCTCAACACGTATCATGGATTTTGCCCCCATGAGATCCTTAGAATCAAAGGACTGGCAAAAGGGAATCACCGCCATATTGCTTCTTCCTACTTCAAATGCCCAGAACTATTGGATCTGCACCCTGGCCTACCTTTCCTTTCCCAATTAACCCTCTTCCTGGTTTGTCAGATTACCAGGACCCCTCATTCGTCTCCTTTTCATCTGTTGGATTTCAGAATACCAGAATCTCAAGGTTGTGTGTTTTTTTTCTCCCCAGGCTTGACTATTGATCCTTTTGATTCTTTGAGGGCCTCAGTTCTCTATTGTTAATAAGTGTCACAAAAGGCCCATGCATTCATCCAATCTTTTACTCCTAAAGTAAAAATGTAACACTGAGAACATTCTAGGTGTCTATTTTGCTAGTATACGTATGGCACAATATATTGGTGGAATTGACTAAAGTATGTTTACTAGAGAAATAGCTGGGTATGGAATCAATCTCAATATCAGAATCAATAATGAAGCAGTTATGGGAGTACTATATAAATTATGTAAGTGACCATAAACTTCAACTCAGACCAGACTCTGGCTTCAGCCATATATCCGTGTTTATCCTACATGCAAATGAAATTATTGGTGGTCAGGTTCTGTTGTAATTCAGCTGTGCTAACTAGACATTTGTAAGATGAATATTTAAATAGGACATTAAACAAGCACTTGATGTTCAGCGAGTGTTGATGAGAAAGCAGATGAATTCTGGCTTGGGAGCTAAGCTTTCTGAATTTTCAGCTTGGACTTGCCACTACAAACACTGTGAGCCTGGGGGAATTCCCCCCTGTGGGGTCTCAGCTTTTTCATAGAAAGATAAGAAGAAGACAGCTCCTTAAATGTTACAGATCCAGAATTTTGTGATATGAGGTTTACTTCAAACCTTTCCAGGCAGCAGATTGCCTAAAAAGCCCTTATTTTCCTTATATCTGAAAGTCTGACTTTAGCTCCCAAAAGCTTTAGCTTAAATAGCATCTCCTCTATGGAGCCTGTCCTGATTGTCCTGATAAAGGAAGTCCTGTCTTGCAACCCTCAATGCATTTCAATGAGTGCAGTTCGTGCAACTTAACATTTTGTGCTTTATATTATGACTATTATTTGTGGCTGTATCTTACTCTTCCTTTTTTTTTCACTTAAACTTTTTTTTAATGTTTATTTATTTTGAGAGAGAGAGAGCACAGGGGAGGGGCAGAAAGAGAGAGAGAGAGAGAGAGAGAGAGACAGAATCCCAAGCAGGCACTGTGTATCAGCGCAGAGCCCATCACAGGGCTTGATTTCACAAACCTTGAAATCATGACCTGAACTGAAATCAAGACTCCGGCGCTTAACCCACTGAGCCACCCAGGTGCCTGTATCCTGCTTTTCCATTAAACTTTTTGAAATATTTAACCATTAGGTCAACATTTAATTCACTTCTGTATCTCTCATAGTTTTTAGTGTAATGCTTGGCACACAATGGAGACTTAATGTTTGCTGTGTAGTGATTAAATAAACTAGTGACTGGCTGTCTGATTGATTGAATAAATGAATCAATTACACATAAATGAAATAGATGAATGAATGTGCATGGAGATGGGAATGATTGATTGATACAATGTCTGTAAACCCAATATTCTTTGATGTAATAGCTCTTGGTTTGTGTGAGGCATTGGGCTAAACACCCTGTACACATGATCCCACTGAGCCTCACAGTAATATGTATGGTAGGTATTGTCATTCTCACTTGAGATATTTTTAAATTTCTTAATTGTGTATTTTATTTTACTTTATTAACTTTTATTTATTTTTTGAGGGACAGAGAGAAACAGAGTATGAGCAGGGGAGGGGCAGAGAGAGAGAGAGAGACATAGAATCAGAAACAGGCTTCAGGCTCTGAACTGTCAGTGCAGAGCCCAACATGGAGCTCAAACCCACGAACTGTGAGAAAATGACCCGAGCTGAAGTCAGACACTTAACCGACTGAGCCACCCAGGTGCCCCATATTTTATTTTATTTATGAGAGAGAGAGAGGTCACAAGCAGTGGAAGGGCAGAGTGAGAGGGAAACAGAATCTGAAGCAGCCTCTGGGCTCTGAGCTGTCAGTGCAGAGCTCAATTTGGGGTTTGAACCCATGAACCATGACTCCTGAGCCGAGGTCATGATGACTTTAACTGACAGCCACCCAGGGGCCCCTATCTTTCTCCTTTTAAAGGTGAAGAAGCTGAAATTTAGAAAAAACTAAGGAATTTACCCAAAGGTTGGGAACCCAAGGGTGTCTGACTACAGAGATCATGGCTGTAGCCACTGGACTATATGCCCGCCATCTTTGGGGGATGAGTCAGAGAGCAAGGAAAGCTATTTACAAGGATGCATCTATACATCAACTATTGGAGGTCAGAGGGCTGGATCATGTCTTCAGTAATTGTCATTTGTGTCTCCTTTCCTTTTGGAGTTCACAAAACATGGCAATTTATCAAACAATTTATAAACAATTAAAGGCTATTCCTTCTCACATTAGACCACAGAAGAATTTTCGATTGATTGGCAAACAAACCATTATATTGGGCCAGTGTCAACCTTGGTGTTCATTTGGTTTACATTTTAGATTGAATGTTCCATGCAATGACATATAATCTCACCACCATTCTATTTAGAAGTTCTAGAATTACCCTGTTTTGGTAAGATTAGCCTAAAAGATCCACTGTGGTGAGACCAACATCAACTCAACCTGAAAACATTCCCCTCATAGTCCTGGGGTTGTGGGGCTATGTACTGTTCTTGATGGTGAAGTTTGTCTTGGATTTTGAGTATTAATGTGACATGAATTCAGGACTTAGGATAATTAGACAATAATATCTATGACTCACCATTGGGCTCAATCATATTTTGTAGTTAGGTGCAAGAGGCATTACTGTGTACAAATAAGTTCTTTTTATTATTTCAATTAAAAATTTTATTTTTTAAGTTAGAATTTTTTTAAATTTTTAAAAAATGTTAGTTTATTTTTAAGAGAGAGAGCGTGAGCAGGAGAGGGGCAGAGAGAGAGGGAGACGCAGAATCTGAAACAGGCTCCAGGCTCAGTGCTGTCAGCACAGAGACTGACGTGAGGCTTGCACTCATGAACCATGAGATCATGACCTGAACCAAAGTTGAACGCTTAAATGACTGAGCCACCCAGGTGCCCCAAGTTTTTTTTTAAAAAAAATTCAAATGTTTATTTATTTATTTTTGAGTGAGAGAGAGACAGAGGGCAAGTGTGGCTGGAAAGGGTGGGCAGAACGCGAGAGACACAGAATCTGAAGCAAATTCCAAGCTCTGAGCTGTCAGCACAAAGCCTGATGCAGGGCTTTAAACCCATGAACCCCAGGATCATGACCTGAGCCAATGAGCCGAAGTTGGCTGCTTAACCAACTGAGCCATTAAGGCACTTTTTTTCAAAATGTTTTTTAATGTTTTATTTATTTCTGAAAGAGAGAGAGAGAGAGAGACAGTGTGAGCAGGGAAGGGTCAGAGAGAGAGGCAGACACAGAATCTGAAACAGGCTCCAGGCTTGAGCTGTCAGCACAGAGCCTGACACGGGGCTCGAACCCATGAACTGGGAGATCATGACCTGAGCCAAAGTCGGACTCTTAACTGACTGAGCCACTCAGGCGCCCCATTAAGGTGCTTCCTGACTTCATTTTTTAGAGTAGTCTTAGGTTCATAGCAACATTTAGTAGGTAGTACAAACTGTTCCCACACATACCCTGCTCTCACAAATTTGTTACAATTGTGAACCCGCGTAGACACATCATTATCACCCAAAGTTCATACTTTACAATAAGCTTCACTCCTGGTGTTGTACATTCATTCTATGGATTTTGACAAAAGTATAAGATATCTCAGCATTATTAGCATATACAGAATAGTTTCGCAGGTCTAAAAATCTGTGCTCTGTTTATTCATCCCTCCTTCCCCGCAACCCCTGGAAGTCACTCATCTTTTTACTGTCTTCATAGTTTTGCCTTTTCCAAAATGTCATATAGTGAGAATCATACAGTATATAGTCTTTTCAGATTGGCTTCTTTCACTTAGTAATATGCATTTATGATTCTTCCATGTCTTTAATGGCTCGGTGGCTTTTTATTTTACTTTTGGGGGAGGCGGCTGAATAATATTCCATTGTTTAGATGTACCAAAATTTATTTCTCTTCCCTCCCGTACTGAAGGACATCTTGGTTGCTTCCAAATTTTAACAGTTATGAACAAAGGTGCTAATAAATATCTGCATGCAGGGTTTTCTGTATGTACATATTTTTAACTCATTTGGATAAATAATAGAGTGTAATTACTGGATCTCAAGGTAAGAATATGTTGTCTTGCAAGTGTGGATTTGCAATCTAGGGAGCTTCTCAGGTGAAATGTGAAATTGGCCTTTGTATATAGAGGGCAAAGAGACAGAAGAAAGAAGTGGCCACTCCGGATTGATAAATGGCAGGTCTAATAAGCTTGTCTTGTCTTTGGTGGCTATACAGTGAGTAGATCTCTATACCTACCCACCAGAATCTTCTTCTTTTTTTTTTTTAATTTAAATTCAAGTTAGTTAAGATATAGTATAGTATTGGTTTCAGGAGTAGAATTTACTGATTCATCACTTAAACATAACACCCAGTGTTCATTCCAACAAGTGCCCTCCTTAATGCCTATCACCCATTTAGCTCATCCCACCCCCCAACCTCCCTCCAGCAACCCTCAGTTGCTGTCTGTATTTTAGAGTTTCTTATGGTTTGCCTACCTTTCTATCAGAACCTTAGGATTTTATATAGAGGCCTTAACAGGGCTTAGTCACTTATACCAACCAGGAGCTCTCAACAGCACATTGCTTTCTCAAGACTGTGTCCTTAAAAAGGGCAGAACATACATTCTAAGGACAATAGAGGGCTGAGGAGCCTACAATTGTCTGGGTCCAGCTCTTCTGTCAACTATGGGTCATGTCTTCTTCATAACTTCCTCCAAAGTAAAAAATCTGCCTACCCGTTTTTCAAAGTGGCTGTACTGTTTCCCATTTTCACCAGCAATGAATTAGAATTCTTGTTGCTCTGCATTCTTGCCAGCAATTAGTGTTCGTCAGTGTTTTGGATGTTGGCCATTCTAAAATGTGTGTAGTAGTATCTCATTATTTTAATTTGCATTTCCCTGAAGACACATGATTCAGAGCATCTTTTCATATACTTACTTACCATTTGTGTGTCTTTGGTGAGGTGTCTGTTCAGGTCTTCTGCCCATTTTTCAATTGAGATTTTAATTTTCTTGTTGCTGAGTTTTAAAAATTCTTTGTATACTTTGGATAACAGGCTTTTTAATCAGGTAGGCCTTCTGTAGTTATTTTCTCTCAATCTGCAGCTTGCTTCTTATTCTCTTGATAGTGTCTCTCAGAGCACAAGTTTTTTAGTTTAATGAAGTCCACCTTTATCAATTATTTCTTTCATGGATCATGCCTTTGGTATTGTAACTAAAAAGTCACTGTCATATCCAAGGTCATCTAGATGTTCTCTTATGTTTCCTTCTAGGAATTTTATGGTTCTATGTTTTACATTTAGGTCTATGATCCATTCTGAGTTAATTTTTGTGAAGAGTGTAAGGACTGTGTCTGGATTAATTTTTTTTGCACATGGATGTCCCATTGTCCCACTACCATTTGTTGAAGATGCCATCTTTGCTCCATTGCATTGCCTTTTCTCTTTCATCAAAGATTAGTTGAGGGGCGCCTGGGTGGCTCAGTTGGTTAAGCGTCCGACTTCGGCTCAGGTCAGATCTCATGGTTCATGGGTTCGAGCCCCGCATCAGGCTCTGTGCTGACAGCTCAGAGCCTGGAGCCTGTTTCGGATTCTGTGTCTTCCTCTCTCTCTGCCCCTCCCCCGCTCATGCTCTGTCACTCTCTGTCTCAAAAATAAATAAACTATTAAAAAAATTTTTAAAAAAAAGATTAGTTGATTATGTTTATGTGGATCTATTTATGAGCCCTATTTTGTTCACTGATCTACTTGACTTTTTTTTTTTCATCACAACCACACCTTTTTGATTATTCTTGCTTTATAGTAAGTCAGGTAGTATCAGTCCTTTAACTTTGTTCAAATTAGGAAGAACTGACATCTTGACAATAGTAAGTTTTCCAATCGATGAACATGGGATATCTCTGTTTGTTTTGCTTCTTTCATTTATTTCAACAGAGTTTCATAATTTTCCTCATATAGATCTTGTACATGTTTTTTAGGTTTATACTTAAATAATTAATTTTAATTTCAAATTCTAATTATTTATTGCTGGTATATAGAAAAATGAATTGACTTCTGTATATTAACCTAGTATATTGCAACATTGCTATAATCACTTATTAGCTGCAGGAGTTTTTATGTTGATTCTTTGGGATTTTCTATATAGACCTTGATGTCATTTGAAAACAATGAGTTTTATGTTTCCCTCCCCTATCTTACATCGTTTATTTCCTTTTCTTGTCTTATTGCATTAGCTAGGACTTCTAGTACAATGTTGAATAGAGTGGTGAGAGAAAAATTCTTCATTCTTCAATTCTTCAAGGTCCCTGTTCATAAGGCTGATTATCTGCCTCTCGTCCCCCCTCCCTTTTTTAAGCTATAAATAGATACTAACCATAAGTGCTGGCCATATACAAATAGATACCATAAACCCCACAGTGCGGCCATAGTGTCCAGGCAAGTTCTTGCCTTTCCTCTTTCCCTGGCTTGGGTCTCATTGGGATCCCCTTGGTTACTACTCAGAGCTCTGTTGTATATGGATAGATTTCCCATAATAATGGGCAAAAGCAATCCAACTCTGGAACATCTGCCAAGTTCAGATTTCCTGCTGCTATTTCCAGCCTACTTGGGCTAAGGAATGGAGCCCATTCCTTAGAATGGAGATTGTGACCATCTCTCTTCTCACAATCCCACAGCATCAGACCTATGTTAGGATTTTATAAATGACTATGCAGGATGTACTGTGACATCTAGTTCTTTGATATTACCTCTCCTGTTCAGAACAACAAAGGACCACTCCTGGCCAACCTTACAATGATGGATAGTACTATGACAATTTTCCTGTTAATATCTTCCAACATGGCTATCTCAGGCTTGGGAAGGCTGAGATTTTTGATAAGCCCAGATATCAGAATCAGAATATCAAATAAGCTGTATCTAAATTACTGCATAAACAGATTTGATTTGTGATGATTTCTTCACTAATCTTATAACGTAGCTAGATCAGTACAAGTTCAAGAGCACTTCAACACTAGTGCCAGATTAGTCCATCTTATCCTAAGGCTAGACAGTCCTTTGCTGTGCATAGTGCATGCAACTCTACAAACATGCCTCAGATCTACTGGCTTCTTTAATCAAATTGGATACCACTGGGATATGCTTTCATACTTACACTTCTATGACTCATGGTCATAATGATAAGCCTTCTATAGTCCTGAAGCTTAAAGGGCTTCAGCACCCTGGTGGGGAAGTCATCAGATTTAGTGGAACCAGAGTTGGTCTTAGCATCTGGAATTGTATCTTGAAGTCACGTGGTAGCAAATCACCTCTCTCCACATTCTCTTTGGAAAATTGATGAACACATAACCTATTGAATTACAGCTAATTTTAGTTCCAAAGCCATTAGGAAATAAGATCCTTGGGAGAACTTTAAGTAATTTCATTTCGGCTGATTAAGATGTTTAGATACAATGCATCACATTTAATGTTTGGAAACATTATCAAAGTCAAAAGCACACTAAGCGTACTGCATCCTATGAGCTAACAAACTGGTAGTGGTATCTATTTAAAATTTTGATAACTCAGTAAAAAATTCCTTGAAAGCTTTGCTCATTCCTTAGTCATGAAGGAAAGGTCTAGAGTCCTGAGACACTTGTGGGATGGATTGTCATCCATCACAGATAAATGGATATTTTTGCAGATTTTTCTGGACTTAGACCTAGTCCTGTTTCTAAGCCTGTTCTGGTTCCCATTTGAATTTAGTTTTATTCAATGACTTATATTCCCTACATTTTAAGAATGACATAGTCATGTGCCTGGAGTTCATTATCAGCCTATATGCCATGTAATAGGGAGTAAAGAAGCTGTCAAGAAAAGATCTTAAGTTCACTATTCAAAACTAATATCCTATCCAGAGTTGCATAATCAGGCACTTTACAAATTACCACTAGCTATCCTTTAAGTACCAACCTTATGCAAAGAAGGCCAGATCAATATTGTTGTCTTTGTGGTGCTAACAGTCCTCTGTGAGATACACAATAAAGACAGAGAATGTTTCTTAAGTTCTTCCTATGTGCTAGACATTTTACTCAATGCTGGACATTTAATTTCATTTAATCCTGACACTGGTCCTAAGAATAGGCATAATGATCACCCTTGTTCTAAAGATGAGAAAATTGAAAATTCAAAAGCATCACGTAACTTTCCCAAGATGATGTATCCAGGATGTTTTGGCATTGGGGTTTGAAACAAGTTACTGTGACTATGGGGCTCTGGCACATACCCACCATCTGACCCTCCTGTTTGGAAAGACAATGTGTAATTTTCACATGAAAGAGGATTGCCCAGTATTCTTTGGTATCACAAAGGGTGCCTTATCTGCCTTTGACCAGAAAGCTAGCAGAGCTGGTGGGAAAGAGTTCACCTGCATGTCAATGAGATCAAAGCCCTGTTCTATGAGTGCTGGTCATAAGGAGGAGGAGGCAAAGAGAAGTGCCCAGACACAGAGCCATGCTGGGCATTGGGAATCAAGGGGAGGCTATGCTCAGAGCCCCAATAGGCCTTCCTAAAACAATCCCTTCTTACTTGGGACACTGTCCCACCTGCCCCCCTTGAGACACTGTTCCTCTCACTACAGCGTAGTGTTACGGGCAGGGAATTTGTTGTCAGAAAGATACAAGTTCAAATCTCTGCACTGTAATTTGCCGGTTTTATTATCATGAGCATATTACCCCAAATCTCTAAATTTTAATTTTATTGTATGTCAGATGGGGATATTAATACTTACTTCACAAGCATATTTTAAGAATAAAAGACTGAAGGGAGAAATGGAAGAGATTTGACCTGCCTAGCTTGGGGCCTGCGATGTAGCATGTGCTCAGTGATTGGCCGGTTCTCCCCTTTAAATTCTGCTCTCAAGCAAAGTTTTCACACGTCTTGTTTGTACTTTCATACAATCACATTTTCTTTCTCAAAAGAAAGAAATTTTTTTTCACTCAATTTTCTTTCTCAAAAGGGTAGATAACCATTATGTGTGACCTTTCACTGGCTACTTCCCTTTAAGGGATTTCAAATGACAGAGATTTTACTAAGGGTGTCCTGGGGGGAACAATTTGGTGTGTAAAATTCAACTCCAGACAGGTGATTTTTCTATTTATTGTTCAAAGCAATTTGTGAGATAGTCCTAAGCACTAAGGGGAAAGGAATGGGACAGCTGAATCCCAAGGGGTATCTTGAAGGAAGCAAACCCCAACAGCCCCACCATAATGCCTGAGCCGTAATGAAAATGTGAGGGTCTACGGTGATCTCAAACTCTACAGTGAAGTTTCCATCTCCCCGGACAATGGTTCAAGGCTCAGTGCTGCTCTGCAAACATGCACAGAAGCCATCGTATTTCCAGACCACCTCCTTCCCATCAACAAGAGAGCAGTGTTGGCTGGAGTCAATAGGTGCAATTAGAGAACCAGTAGCAGGGGCCATCCCGTGGGCTACTCACCATAATGCCATTCGCTTATTATTGCCAGGCAATACGGAAAACATTTTGGTAATCATTCAGTTATTTGATACATTTTAGGATTAAATCTTCCTCTTTGCCCAAAGACCCACCTCAACATCCAAAGATCATCAGATATAATCCATCCCACTAACACCGTTCTGTTCAATTTCCTTTCTCTTTCACCATCTCCTCTGCTGTCTCTTCCTGCTCATATTCCACCCTTTCTTTCCCTCTTGTTTTTTTTTTGTTTGTTTTTTGTTTTTTGTTTTATTTTGAGAAAGAAAGGTTCAGTATGGCTAAAGGTCTTTTTTCCCCTCTGTTTAGACTTCAGATCTCTGATGGGACTAAATAAGCTGAGTTTAAATTATGAAATTGCACACTGACTTGGTTTTCTAAGGTGCTAAAAAAGTTCTTTTTCCTTAAAAACATTGTGTTTCTTCAGCCTTTTCTTCTATAGATACTCACTAAGCACTTTACACGGTGCAGCCCTAGGAGGCAGATGTGTGTATTGTGTGTTGTCTTTCCTGAAAGAGCTTATAGCCATGAAGGAAGTGACAGATGTAACTACAATGATTAATAAAGCAGAACAGAAAAAAGGATATAGCAAATTCAAAAAATAATTAGTCATTTTTTCTGGAGAAGGCACTGTTTGAGCTAGACTTTGCATTGTTACAGAATGTAATGAAATCAACACTTTGTGGTCAAGAAACACAGGAGGGATGGGTACTTAGAAATTATCCCTCCTGTCCAAGTTCAAGTGTTCAACTTGTCTTGAGTCCCAGGTGCATAAAGGGAAATGGTGGGAAATAAGGATGGAAGAGGGAGATTTGTGCTGATAGATTCAAAGTATTAGGGGAACAAAAGGAGAATATGAGGGGTCCCCCTATCCGTCCCCCTCAAGGAGTCTATTCTCCAAACCAATCTCTCTTTGGGGTACCCCTTTCCATGTGATCTGTTGAGGGACAGCTCCACAGTGCTGCGGCAACCATACAGGATTTTTCAGTGTCAAAAGGGGGAAATGCTGAGAAGGGGAAATAGCAGAAGGCATGATGGAGGGTAAGAGCCACCATGATTCCATTTCTTATGCTCCCACTCCTGTGTGGTCTCTTTTGCACCTCCGTGTTTGCAATTTTTACCAAGGCTGCTAAAGAGGGGCCTATTTTGCGATAGATAAAATCTATGATTAAGGAGAGAGGAACTATGGTGATCTTAGGACTTTTTCTGCAAAAAACAACACAAGGTCAATTTGATTGTCAGAACATGAACTTCCAATTAATAATCTAACATAATAGACACTGGAAACATTTTAATGTGTTTTGAATGGTGTTTTGCATTCAAGGTAGAGCAACGCGTCTCCCAGTTAAAAAACTTTTTATTGACAGGCTGATGTTCGTATTGATTAAATACATAAAACATCAAAGGCAAGATTTATGGGTAAAACTTCGTGCATTCTAGCAAAAACACAATTTGCATAAACAAAGGTGAATTGGGGTACTATTTTTTTCATTTAAAGAATACTATGCATTGTTCATGTGTGTATGTAATAAATACAGGGAATCCAAGTAACTCTATTTGAGTTATTTAATACTGTTAATAAGTAACAGTTTTGAGAAACAGGTTAATAGCAAACATATGTGCAAAAGAGAATTGGTGTCAATTGATATCTATAAATTCTCTGTTCTAGAAGGCTCTCAGAAAGGTAAGTGTTTATTAGTTAGGACATCAGTAGTTACATGACTCAGTCTTTTGTGTAAGAAAACAATTGAATTAAATTTTTTTTCAGACATAGGTAATAGAGAAAAATGCTGGAGTATCACATTACTTTTTAAAAAGAAGAATATAGTAAACTATTTACTAAGAGAAATATATATGTGTTCTTGAGATTGAGAATAAAATCAGTATTACATAGTCAACTAATGTTCATGTGACCTAGAAACAGTTCTCTTTTTTTAAATGAAATACTTTATCAAAGCCAATTAAAAATTTAACCAAATAAGTAGATATTGATTTCAGTTTGGATCTAGATAGGAAAGATTTTCACTTTTGTGGCAATACTAAGAAAACTCATGATAAAATACTAATTATACTTAGCTATGAGATAATTGAAGAGTGGTGAACAAAAGAAGCCAAAGTAAATTGACTTGTAAAGAGGGAGGTTTTCCTAGATGAGTTGTGAGCTGTGGTGGCTTTCTAAGGAGTCTTGGGGGGACATGGTTCAGGGTGCAGACAGGCTGAGCAGAGGGGCTGCCAGATTTCCTTGGTAGAAAAGAGGCCAACTGGATTGTTGGTGGTGGTTAAGACAAGAAACATAGACTGAAGCCTGGAGTACCCCAAACACAGTATTTTGTTTATCCTGAAGTTCTCCCTGTTCTCCTCTAAATGTTGTTTCGGCCAGGACAGTGAAGATGAATAGCAGGAAGAATCTGTGAAGTCTTGCCTATTCCTATAGGGTATGGAAACTGAGGACCCACAGCTTAGTGAAGTCTACCGCTCACTTCCTTTTGGCTCAAATTATCTTATTAAATCTGAAATGCAATTCTGGACTGTATAAGTTAGCTCAGGCAGTTATAACAAACACCCAAGACTGGGTGGCTTAAACAACAGAAATTTATTTTTTCACATTTCTGGAGACTGAAAAGCTCAAGAGCAACATCTCAGTGGGGAGATTTCTAGTGAGGATTTTCCCCTTGGGTTGCAGGTGGCCGCCTCTTTCACTGTGTGCTCATACGGACTTTTCTCAGTGCATTTGTGGGCCATTAAGGGAAAGTGAACTCTCTGGTGTCCTTCTCCTAAGGGCTCTAACCCCATCTGACTAGGACCCCATTCTTATGAACTCACTTAACCTTAATTATCTCCTTATAGGCCCTATGTCCAAATACACTCACATTAGGTGCTAGGGCTTCCACATTGGGGTTTGAGGGGAGACAAATTGCACCAGAGGATCCGGAAGCTTTTCATCAAACCAAAGAGGATTTTTCTTGACCTTTCACATCTAATGGAATTTGCCTTGCTGGATGTTGGACTTAATTGGGGCCCATCACCCTTTTCTTCTTTCTTTTTTCTACCTTTTAGAAGGGCAGTGTCTACACTAGTTAGGACTATTCTACACTAGTCCTACCATTGTATTCTAGAAGTATCTTGAGAAGTACCTTGTCTGGTTTCATAGGATCATAGCTAAAGAAGAATTTTGCCTCAAGTGGAATCATAACTCAAGGCTCATCCTTAAATCATCATCTGATTTAAATATTTAGATAAAACCTTGGACTTTAGATTTGATGCTGGAATGAGTTAAGACTTTTGGGGCTGTTGAAATAGAATGAGCATATTTTGCATGTGATAAGGACTTGAATTTGGGGGAGTGCTGGGGTGGAGTACTGTGGATTGCACTGTGTGCCCCCAAATTCATATATGGAAGTTCTAAGTCCCAGTGTGACTATATTCAGAGATTGGCCTGTAAGGAAGTACAAGGTTAAATGAAGTCTTAAGAGTGGGTCCTGAGCAGATAGAATTAGTATTCTTACAGGAAGAGACACCTCAGATCTCTCTCTCCCTCTTGCTGTCTTGCCTCCTCTCACGATATCAACAATGTATATACACTGAGGATAAGCCATGTGAGTACACAGCCAGAAGACAGCCTCCTGCAGCCCCAGGGTAAGCCCTTTCTAGACATTTCCCTGATGGTACATTGTTCTTGAAGTTTCTAGCTTCCAGAACTGTGAGGAAGTAAATTACTGTTGTTTAAGCTACCCAGTCCACGGTATTTTGTTGTAGCAGCCTGAGAAGACTAATACACAAATCAAAATGACTTCTGAACTATGAATTACCACCTCATGAACTTAGCTGCCAAAATAGGAAAGATCTTGTATTCTCTGGGAGAAGACAAAACAAACCAATGAAAACCTCCCAAATTTAATATTCTTCTAATTTCACTGGATTTTAATAGTGTGTGGTATAAAATAAAATATTATGAGATATAAAAACAAACAAACAAAAATGTGACCTGCAACTAAGAAGCCACACATAGACACACAAAGAGAAGACCCTCGGATGACCCAGATACTGCCACTTGCATACAAAGACATTGTAACAACTATTATAATTACGTTCAAAGTTTTACAGGGACACAAGAAAATGATGGTAAGTAGATAAGAAATGCAAGCTATCGAAAAGAACTTGATGGAAATCATAGACCTGAAAAATATCTGAAATTTAAAAAAAAAGTTTAAGTCTAAGAACAGAATGAACAGTATAGAAAAAAAATCACCAGGTTAATAGAAATATCTAAAATGAGAGTCTAGCAAGGAAACAGGACGAAAAGCATTTCAACTGTGGCCCTGGGGACAATATCAGGGTGTCTAATGTATGTATAATTGGAGTTCTGGAAGGAGAGAAGAAAGAGAATGGAGGGGGAGGGCCGGAATACTTGAAGAAATTATGGCCTAACATTTTCCCAGTATAATGAAAAATATCAACCCACATAGTGGAGATACCCAGCACACCCCAAGTAGGATAAAAAAAAGTAAAATACAAATAGGCACCTCTTATTCAAATGACCGATAACCACAGGCAAATCTTCCAGGCAGTAGGAGAGAAAAAAGATACCTTATATTCAGAAGAGCAACGAGGAGAATAATGGGGGGGGGAGGGGGATCTCATCAGAAACAATGTAAGTCAGGAGAAGACAAAATGACACCTTCAGAGTGCTAAGGGACAAAAACACTCAGCTACCCTATAGTTCTGTATCCAGCTGAAAGTCCTTTAACAAATGGGAATGAGATAAAGGTATTTTCAGATAAACATAGCCAGGGGAATTTGCCACTAGAAGTACTATACTACAAGAAATAAAGTTTCTTAGGCTGAAGAGAAATGACACCAATTGGCTGGAACAGCCAGAAATAGTAAGCATGTGAGTAAATATAGATGAATACTTTCTTCAATTTATTTGAAAGATAATTGACTATAGAAGGCAAAACCGGTATTTTATTGGAAAAGTTATAATATATATTAGTGTTAAAATAAAATAAAATATATAACGTCAGTAACTCTAAGGAAGACAAAGTGTAAATGGAATTATTCTGGTATAAGCTTTTTATATTATACATGAAATAGGGTAATATTATTTCTAAGATCTATATTTCTCCTAACATTGCAACTAAGATGAGGGGTGAAAAACCAAGGCCTGACCTTTACATTGATTACAGTATATTTGTCCACGAGACCCAGACAAAGCATATTTTGAAAGGCATCTGATGTTAGAATCACAGCTTCGGGGTCAGACAGATCTGAGTTTGAGACCTGATTTCCCACTTTTTCTAACAGCTGTGTATCTTCTTTGGTTAATAAACCTCTGTGAGCTTGTACCTTTATCTATAAAATGGATATAAATATGCTTTGTTCAAACGTTGTTTCTTTGAGGATTACTCCCAACTGAAAACAAATAATATTAAAGCAGCCTTTCCAAATGCCGCTTAGAAGCACTCAAAGTAGCCACTTAGAAGCAGGATTCTGTCCTTTGGCAGGTCCTATAATGAAGTATGTGTTCATATTTTCCTGCTGAAGAGAGAATTTTCTGGATCCACATTTTGAGATTAGATTAAAAATTTTAATGTTTATTCATTTTTTAGAGAGAGAGACAGAGTGTGAGCAGGGGAGGGGCAGAGAGAGAGGGAGACAGAGAATCTAAAGAGGTTCCAGGCTCTGAGCTGGCGGCACAGAGACGGATGCGGGGCTTGAACTCACAAAGCACCAGATCATGATCTGAGCCGAAGTTGGACGCTTAACCAAGTGAGTCACCCAGGCTCCTTGACACTTGATTTATACTCTTAGGCAAAACATACCTCACCAATCCTCAGCTTTTTGTGAAACCTGGGGAAGAGAACTTGTACAGTGTTTGAAGTCCTCTGAACTTAAATTGTAGCTGGACTGATGGACATGACATGTATCTGATGGCCTCATTATGGGGGAATCATCCTTGAACAAGTATGACAATCAGCATCAGGCTTCACCATATGGCTTAACCTGGAAAAAATTGGTTCTTTTCCGCTTGTGAAAAATGGGTATGGAAATGAGTATCTGTGCTACATTTCTGCAATAGGTATCTTCAAAACCTGGGCTACAGTGATGTGGGTAAATAATTTAGTGGTGTAATAAATTTTTTCGTATCAAAGAATCTGAAGTGGTTTTCCAAGGGTATTTCAATGTGATCTATCTACATCAAGGTGCCAAGGAAATAATGTGTTGTACCAGTGGCTCAAAACAGCGAATCTCCCTTCTTTCTGCTATGCCTTTCAGAGGAAAGAAAGTTCCAGATTAAGCATAAACAAGTGAATCAGATAATGCTTCCCTCAGGAAATTGCTTTTCACCTTTCACTTTAAAGAAAACTAATTTTTAGCCAATCGAAGGAATTTTTTCAGGTGGGAAGATTGTATTTATGATATGCAGTAAGGTAATAGCTCATTTTGATGTTGCTTACAGTGTGATTAAAACACTTAAAATATAATTATGTTTTGGTCATAATTTCCACAATTATAGGTGGAAATATTTTCTATGTTGATCTGTAATTTCCTTTTCTGTGTCATTTTGATGAATTAGATGAACCCCCCGCCCCCAGCCAGACTTTTATTAAAATTAATTACTGAGTACCTAATGTATGCCAAAGGCTGGAGACAGGAAAGGATAAGACCTTGTTCCTTTCCTGAAGGAGGTTCCTGGGAAGGGCAAGGAGCCCAGTGAAAAACTAAAGCTGGAAGAGACTAAACTTGGGGAAGAAAGATAGTCAAGGCTTTCCAGAGTAGTGGTAGGTAAGCCAATCCTAAAGAACAACTATGACCAAGGCAAGGGAACACTATTTCAAGAAGGAATGGCAGGTATAAAAACTGGACTATCAGATTTTAATAAGTGTAGGGAATGAACGGTCATAATTCAACTTAAAATTATGGGGAGGGGTGTCTGGGTAGCTCAGTCGGTTGGGCACCCGATGTTGGTTCAGATCATGATCTTGCAGTTCACGAGTTCAAGCCCTGTGTTGCTCTCTGTGCTGACAGCTCAGAGCCTGGAGCCTTCTTCAGATTCCGTGTCTCCCTCTCTCTCTGCCCCGCCCTTGCTCATACTTTGTCTCTCTTTCCCTCCCTCAGAAATAAATAAACATTAAAAAAAATAAAATAAAATTATGGGGAGATAGAGCTCAAAGACAGTTTGACAATGGATGACCGTAAATGATAAGCTTTACATTTGTTTTTTGGGTGTTTGTTTGTTTGTTTGTTTGTTTTTTATCTTCTGTGAAAGAAAGCACGAGCAGCAACATGACATGATCAGATTCATGTTTTGGGAAAGGTCTTATAGCAACACAGCAGACTTTGGGGGAGGATTATCTAGTGGTTTAAATGAGATTTTAAAACTACAAAGCACTGTACAGATATTTTTGCAGGTATTGTCATCAGTGTTTTGAGTGGTGGGAGAGACCAGAGATGGGCAGCTTCTCTGATTCCCCTCCCTGGTAGGGGTTGGGATTGACTGTTAGGCTCCACAAAACTGCAATGGGGACCACATAGGACCTGTGACCCAGAGTGAGGATCATGGTGGCAGAGGAGGACGATCAGGTTGTGCCCACGGTATTCCTGAGTTGACTTTGTATAACACACCGTAGATGATTGGTTAAGGCCAGAGGCACTCTAGAAATAACACAGACCATTTGGGACCAACACAGTCACAGAGATTAATGCAAGAAATACCATCCAACAAAGTCCAACAGCAGGATGCTATTATTTTTTGTTTATTATTTATTTATGCCCTTATGAATTTTGTAAGCACTTCTTTAAATCGAATAGGTCCAAATAGGCAGGCCAGGTGAGAAATGATGAAGGCATGAGCCACCAGAAGCACCCTGGAGGTCAGAGAGGAGAGAGAAAATTCCAGATAGTTGATTAGATGATTCCTTAGTTTTCAGAAAACAATCTAAAGTCATTTGTCCCTAATTAAAGATGTTTCCTCTCCCTGCTCCCAGTCTGGGTCCGGTCTACCTTCACTTATTTTAAGTTGTGACCCTTTCTTTTAAATGCCTGAAGTAACTATTCTTCTCCAACTTCGATGTTCTTATTTCCTCATTGAGACCATTGTTTAGGACACGGGTCAAATTTAAGTCTTCCAAATCTTCCATGATTTTTCAGTGGGTAAGCTGGGAATAATGACTTTCCCTCACAGAATTTCTGTCAGACTCCTGGGGCCTTTTTTTTTTTTTTTTTTTTTGAGGTGTAATTTCCTTCCTTGTGATATATCTATTTGTGCATGACTATTTTCCCTACCAGACTCTAAGCCTCTTGAGGACAGGTACCATGTCCAACTTTTCTCGCATTATCAAATTCTACGTTCCACCTAGTTGAAGCTTCACAGATATTTGTTGAGTGCATATAAGAAGGATCATCTTGGTAATATGTACGACCATGAATAGCTTTGAGAGTAGAGATTGGGTAAGTGCCTAAAAGGACCATCTGTGTTCAGATTAATGGAAAGTTGCACTGTCCAGTATGGTACCCATTAGCCATATATTGCTATTTAATTTTGAATTCAGATTAAATAAAATTTGAAAAATTTTGTTCCTCATTCTTACTAGCACATTTGAAGCCCTCAGTAGCCACATGTGCCAAGTGGCTAATATATGGGCATTTCCAGCTTACAGAGGGTCCTACTGGGTAGTACTAGTCTAGTCCATGGTAACTCCAAGTTTCCAAGTGCTAGTTTTTGAGCTCTTAGTCCTTGCTTTCATCTGTCTCAATCCCCGGATCTGCCTTTTCTGGCCAGGCCTGCCTGGGATCCTGGTAGTTCATTTACTGATCTGTTCAGATATTCCAAGCTGGTACTCGTGGATAAGAAAAGTCTCCCACTGCTTGTGTGAATTTATTGATTTTATCCAGCTGGTTAGTTTATTTATTCTTTGTTGGTAAGCAGCTTTATTGAGCTATAAGGTACATGCCATAAAATTAGTCCCCTTTGAATGTAGAATGCAATGATTCTACATAAATGTGCAGAATTGTGAAACCTCCATCATAATCTAATTTTAGAACATTTGCATCACCCTAGAAAGATCCACCATGCTCCTTTGCATTCACTCCCCATTCATACTCCAGTCTCAAACAACCTCTAATTATTTTCTATTCCTATAGATGCCTTTTTTGGGGCATTTAATATAAATGGTATAGTGCCACATGTAGCCTTCTGTGTCTGGCTTCTTTAAGTTAGCATAAAGTTTTTCAGATTTCATCTATGCTTGTAGCATATATTAATACCTTGTTCCTTTTCATTGCCAAATAATATTTTGTTGTATGGCTATGCAACTTCTTGTTTACTCATTCACCTGTTGATAGATATTTGAGACTTTTCCAAAGTGACTGTGCCATTTTACATTTCCATCGGTAATATATGGTCTTCTAATCTCCACATTCTCCCACATCTCTGCCACTTGTCAGTATTTGATTCTTTTATCATCATTGTCTGGTAAAATGGCATCCCATGGTTTTAATTTGCATTTATCTCATAACTAATGATGTTGAGAACTTTCTATATGCTTGTTGGCCATTTGTAGATCTTCTTTGATAAAATGTCTATTCAAATATTGTGCCTATTTTATTTTTAATTTATTTTGAAAGACTTTTAAAATATTTATTTTGAGATAGAGAGAGAGAGAGAGACAGAGAGAGAGAGAATAAGTGGGGGAGGGTCAGAGAGAGAGAGTGGGAGAATCTCAATAAGGCTCTGCATTGAGCTCGATGTGGGGCTCAAACTCATGAACCGTGGGATCATGCCCTGAGCCAAAATCCAGAGTTGGACACTTAGCCAACTGAGTCACCCAGGCTCCCTTGCCTATTTTAAACATAGACCTTCTTCTTAGTAGTGTGTTGTGAGAATTCTTTATATATTCTGGTTACAAGGCTCTTATCAGCAAGCAATACCATTTGTGAATATTTTCTCTTAGCCTGTGGTTTTCATTTTTGTTTTCTTGATGGTTGAGTTTAAAAAGCTTTTAATTTTTATGTAGTCCAACTTGTATTAAATTTATTTTTGCCCTTGGGATAGAAACTTATGTGGGAAGAACATCAAAATATAAAAACTAACCTATTTCCCCATTTAATTGCCTTTCACTTATTCAAATTAAATTGTTTGATAAAAGTGAAATGTAATGGCTTTGTTGGGGATATCAATTTTGTTAATATTTAAGGAACAACTTTGGGTACTTGTTCTTTAAAACAAGCCTCCCTCTGAACAATATATAGACATGTATCCTGACAGTAATTTCCAGGTAGGTTCTTTCACTGCACATTATCGCCTCCTTTATATGTCTCACAGGATGGGCGATATGACCACATGTCCTCAAATTTACTTTTTTCTGTGGTCCCTCTACATTCGATACAGGAAGATATAATGTTCTACCTTTTTTGGTTTCTATTGAAAATGCTTCATGTATTTTACATTAATTACAAAGTGCCTTTAATTTATCTGTGGGTTATATGAGCAATTATACCAACATTTCCTCAGACTGTAGTGAGTGAAATTCTTTTACCTTAGAAGACCACTTTGGTTAAAAATTAACACATCATTGGGGCTCCTGGGTGGCTCGGTAGGTTGAGCGTCCAACTTTGGCTCAGGTCATGATCTCACAGTTCCTGGGTTTCAGCCACACTCAATCTCTGTGCTGTTGGCGCAGAGCCTGCTTGGGATTCTCGTTATGATATCCCAATCTCTCTGACCACCCCCCAGCTTGTGCTTTCTCTCTTTCTCAAAATACATAAGTAAACTTAAAATAATTAATACATTATTATTAGACACCGTAATATGTATTTTCTATATAAAAAAACCCTTTTCATTTAATTCAGTTAATTGTTAAGTGGATATTATTATCCCCATGTCACAAAGAACCCGAAGCATGAAATTTTAGGTAACTTACTAACTATTCAATCATGGGCAAGAGCATGTGTCAACTCTAAAATCTACGCTCTTCAAGGCCATTTATTTTTAACAAATCTATTTGGAGCCTTTGAAGAAAAAATGCTTATCTCATAACACATTTATTTGAATACATAGTTAGTTAAAATAACAGGTTTTTTTTCTGAATGTGGGAGTTCACTGTTCCAAGGGCACTGCGATCTAACCTGGAAAAACACGGACAGCATTTTCCATAGCAATTCAAAATAATATATTAAGGTACTTGTGATTATCATTATACAGTAATTGCATAATTTTATAAAGTAATTAGATGGTGTAATCTTGAAATGCTAGTCTCGTTTGTGGGGTTCTTCTTCATTTATGATTTTGTTGCAATAAGCATGAAGAAATAGATGCTGACATTGTTAATAGACTTATTTTTAGAATTCCTAATAGATTAACACTGATAGCCTCATCAATCTGTTTGAGTGTCCGTGGCATTTATGGTTCTCACTGATGGGCGGTATTTATAACTGTCTTAACAAGCAGTTCCAGCCAAATCTGCTTTCACGTCAGTATTTTTAGTTTGTCTATTAGTTAATTCTGTATTTTAATATTTTGAAAGTTCCGTTTCATGGTTCATCACTTGTTGATAATATCTCTTGACTGCTCACTTAGCGAAATGAAGATAACTCTTCTCCCCACTTACCAGCCCTTTTACTTTTAAATTTTCAACCTTTACATTCTTATTTGTAACCTTTATTAAGTCTTTTGTGCTTTGCCCAAGGGTCATTCTAAAAGTTTAAAACAATAAAGTGCATTTATTTTATTGACTAAGCAAAAGTGCACACTGCAGAGCCTGAGTACTAGGACTTAGTTTGTTTCTTGTGGTGTAAGTTTGTTTAAATTTTTATTTTAATGTAGCAGTATGTTTTCTCTCTCTTGTTTCTAGTTTCCCTTTTCAAAACAGTCTAGCACTGTTGTCTTTGTGAGGATTTTACATTTTCCCGACATCTCAGTAATACTTTTTAAGCTAGGGACTCCTCTCTTTTCAGTCTTTCTTCTGATGCAATTCCACTCTAGACTGTACTGACTCTTTTTAGGTCAGCCTTCTCCTTTACTGCTCAGGTAGATTGGATACTGGATCTTATCCTTTTTCTTTCTTGGTTTATCCCCTCATTTTAAAGGAGTGCACATTTAAGTACCTTCCTAAGAAGAAATTGTGAGAGAAAAATCTTTTGAACCTTGCATGGCTAAAAATGTCTATTCTGAGCTCACTGTTGATTCATACATTGTCTAGGATAGAAATTTCCAGATTCAAAGTCATTTCCCTTTAAGGACGGGAAAAGAATTGCTGATGAGAAGTCAGATGCTAGCATGATGATTCTTTTTCTTTTGTAAGCTATGTGTTTTCCTCTTCCATGGCATCACCACTGCTCCCAAACACATACTACATTTTAGAATCTTCTCTTTATTCTTGGTGTTCTGAAATTTTGTAAGCATATCTGGGTATGAATTTTTTTTAAAATCTTGCCTCTTTAATTTGTTTCCTTAATGTCTGCAAATTCTATTCTCTTAATATTTGTTAGTTTCCTTTCATTCATTTTCTTTGTTCCTTATTTCTCAAATACTGGTAATCTTGATTTAAACATCTTTGTCTTTGACTTTTTTACTTATAATTTGGTCCTTTTCTTCTTCATTTTAAATTTCATGGCTATATACATACTTGTTTTTATTGAATACTCTGCACATGGCAAACTTTAAAAGTTGCCTTTTTCTCTCATTGCTTTTTTATTATAGCAGTTTGCCACTTCTTTCTAATTTTATGGATACAGTGACTTCTCCAATGTATGTTACTGATGCTCTGTTGTGCCACCTGGATCCCTTTCCAGTATGGAAGCATTCATTCCTCCCCTCCCTCAGAGTGTTGCTTGCTGAGTCCCTCCCTGGGAATAATCCAATCCCATTCTGCAGAGTGGCCTGAATCCAGTAACTGATCAGCAGGGGTGGGTAGAGTAGGATGGGAATGCATAGAGTTAGCCTCTTGCTTCAATCCCAGAAATATCTGAACAGCCATCCCAGCTCCTGAGCTCTCCCTGGGGACGACCTTAGGTATCTGTTTATCTGCTGCAATTGAGTCACAAGTCAGCCTCTCCTTTTGTCCAAGCCTGCTTTCCACACTTTCTAACTCCCTTCTTTTAGGGATATGTAAATCTTACTCACAGAGTCTATTTCCCATTGAGCCTGGCCTACGTGAGGATACTAATTTCAGGGTTTTACAAAAATTCTTCTGGTTTCTAATTTATATCTGTTTTCATCAGAATCATTCATCGTGTGTCTGCACGTGTGTGTGTGGTGTATTTAAACTCTGGAGCACTCTTATACATGCCATATTTCTCCTTAGATTGTTTGTTTGTTTGTTTACAAAACAAAAAAAGATATATATTTTTTGCCTTGGATTAAATAATAAAGGGCTGCTTTTAATTTTCTGCTTAGGGAGCTTGGGAAGCTGGGTATAAGTGGGTGTCAGCTCCATAGAACTTCACTTCTGCTCCTTTCAGCCCTTCACCCCCCCCCTCCCCCCATGTGTCCCCCCCCCCATGTATCCT
>NW_027551571.1:12589145-12712500 GCF_008692635.1 Crocuta crocuta
CCCATGTATCCTATGTTCTGTCCCTGGGTCACCTGTGCTTTGCTGACATCTTTGTAGACCTCAGGGCTGTGGCTTATGCTGCTCCATTTTGTCAGCCAATATGCTGGACATGTTTTCTGTGTTCCCGACACGTATGAAAATAATCTCTTTCGCTGACGCTACCCCACCCCCCATTCTTTTTCGCTGTAGTATTGAGTCATAGCTTTGTATTCCTCCACATTCTGGGAGTAGAATACCGAGAGGAGCAGTGTGCTTGGGCTCTCTCTTGAACCCAGCCTTCTGACTTTGCTGTGACTTTCAGTAGGATAGGCCTGTTTCTGGGTGTCCTTTGGGGAGTTGAATTTATATTCTCTAAGATGGTGCAAAAACCTCACACTTCCCCAAAATTTACAGGGGTTATTTGAGGAAGCGATGAGATGTAAACAAATGTATCTGATATAATCTATTTTGAGCTTTGAGACCAGATGAATTATAGCTATTTAACTGTGTTTCTGATACTTATGTAATCAAATAATGACTACCTTCTCTGCATCAGAGCCTGAATGAGGTGCTATGAATAAGCAAAAAAAAAAAAAAAAAAAAAGCATAGTCTGAATTTATAGCCTAGTGAAAGAGATAAAAATAAAGGAGATAATTTTACCTAAAATAGCAAATGCTTGTTAATATTAGCTAGCTCGTATAGAGATAAAACTTACTGAGTGCTTAGTATGTGTGGGTCTTCTACAAGTGCTTTCCATGCAATAACTAATTAACATTCATAACACACCTATGACATAGGCATTTGCCCCATAGACTCACAGCTGGCTGGTGGGGGAATTCAGGATTCAGATCCAGACTGTGTGGCCCACACTCTGATGACCTTTTAACTGCTTAGCTGCAACGTTTCTCAAGAGAGAAGTAGGAAGAAGAAGCAGAGCATGGAAGTCAGACACCTACCAGAGCAGGAGGTGATACTCTGGACTGTGCTTTGCTCTGTTTTGTTTTTATGGAGGAAGGAGATTTGTAGACTTTTGGGCCCTTCATTAACAATGTTTGGGGAAAAGTCAGTCTTCTCCTACTCCATACCTCATCTCCCCTCTAGAGATAATTCTTATTCTGAATTTTGTGTCCATCATTCTTTTGTTTTTCTTTATAGTTTTACCTTTATAGTTGCATGTTTATGCAACACAACCAACTTATTTAGTGCTGTCTGTTTTTAACTCCATACAAATATAGTCTCCAAAGGCACCTGGGTGGCTCAGTAGGTTAAGCATCCAACTCTTATTTTGATGCAGGTCATGACCTCACAGTTTGTGAGTTAGAGCACTGCATTGGGCTCTGCACTGGCAGTGGGGAGGCTGCCTGAGATTTTTTTCACTCTCTCTCTCTCCTCCTCCTCTCCTGTGTTCTCTCTCAAAATAAAGAAACTTAAAAAAAAGAATATGATACTCCTGTATCAAACAATACTGATAACATTTCTGTCCTTAAACTGGGTGTTGGTGGGTGCACAGATATTCCTTTTATTCTTATTATTTAAAATATCATATATATTTAAATGGGCATAAGGTATGATATATTTCATATCAAAAATTTTTAAGAGATTTGCTTTAGGGGTGCCTGGGTTGCTTAGTTGATTAAGAAACTGACTCTTGCTTTTAGCACAGGTCATGATCTCAGGGTCGTGAGATTGAGCCCCACATTAGGCTCCACACATTACCTGGAGCCTGCTTAAGATCTCTCTCTCCCTCTCTCTCTGCACCCTTTCCCCACTTGTGCTTTCTTTCTGTCTCTCTCAAATAAAAAGAAAGAAAGAAAGAAAGAAAGAAAGAAAGAAAGAAAGAAAGAAAGAAAGAAGGAAGGAAGGAAGGAAGGAAGGAAAGAAAGAAAGAAAGAAAGAAAGAAAGAAAGAAATTAGCTTTAGATTTAGCTCAAACAGCTAATATTTACATGAGAAATTAATATAACCTTACTTAATATAACATTACTTAGGGTAATAATAGCAAATTCATATAAAAAGTGCAAGCAGGCCTTGCACTTAAAGACAAAAGAAACGAAAAACTACAATGCTGGTAAAACTCTCTCCTTTCTAAAATGGAACTTCATCACTAAAGCCATCTGGGTATCCGTGAACCAAAAATCCTCACCCTTCTTTGTTTTATTCTTCAGAATGCTAAACGAACAACTAGGGGTTAGCAGGCAGAGAAAGTGGGAAGTGTTTTCCCGAAGAAAAGAACAGCATAGAAAGAGTTCTTTTCCAATAGCACTCATGGTCTTGTTACCTACTATACTTTCCATGGCTGCCATAACCTAAGATGGACCAATTTATAAAGTCATTTTGCTGAATCCCTAGATGCTTTAAGTAATGATAAGTGCCAAATGCATTTCTAATACAGCCTGTTCATTTATGTATTAATCCACTCATTCATTTAACATATATTTATGTAGCATTTACTACGTTCAGGTCCTTGTGTTGGGCAAGTGCTAATGAACGAGACCAACATGGTCCCTGCCATCATGCAACTTCCTGTTTAGAAGATGACAGAGAAGAAAATGGCCCGAGTTTCTGTCTATCACCCTGGATGCCTTGAAATGAGAACTTTTACACAAGGGCTGTTTTTACATTGTCTACACATCCAGCACTCAAAATTGGCTTCAGAGATAATAAACTTAATGAGTTTATTTGTAAAGAGATCCGTCATGATGAGAACAGGATGCACTATATGGTAGCCCTTTGGTCTAAAGGATGTTTTGGGAGGAATGAATCTGTTAACCAATTATGTATAACATTTGCCAGAGCCTTTTATGTGTGAGTCACTGACAAGAAGAGGAAATTTAATCCAGGATAGACCCTGTCCTCAGAGAGCTAACAGGCATCAAAGCCTGCCTACCCCCACATCATTACTTGTTCTCAGCCTCTCACAGACTCACTGATCTTCTGTTGGGATACTGAGCTCTGATCCAATTCTCAGGACCATCCCATTTCAGTGGTACAAGTGGTCCTTCTTTCCTTCCTCTGATACCATGCTGTTCTCTGATGCTTACTATTAAGAAATTTTTCCCAGCCTAATGCAGTGCAGTGATGTTTATTCTCTTCTCTGCATTACTCAGAGTTTCCCAAAAGAAGTGAACGCCATCATTAGTAAGGACCTGTGTATCTGGTATCCTTTCTCTAACCCCACAACCACCCTGATAGGACCATACTTGTTTTACAGACGAGGAGAAGGAAACTCAGAGACTGACTAGATTTCTTTGTGATTTAGCAGCCTGTCAAGAATAGAGGAAGGATTTGACTTTACGTCTTAATTTTGCCCCGTTTATAATTACTTTTGGGCTCAAAACCCCTATCGGGATGCCTGTTTTTTTTTCTTGGCTTTTCTGCCCCCTCTTTTTCTGATTTCTGAGTCTCTGCTATTACACTTCAAAGTTGGCCTGACAGAGGTGGTAAGACAGGACTCCAGGGTCTAGCCCAATTTCTGTTCTGCTTCCCACACTGCTGATGGATCTAAAGTTCTCCTTTGAGTTTTAACAATGGAGGCAACTATTAAAGTGAGGTTTTACCTTTGCAAAAATCCCTATGAAAAATTCATATAAATATATGAAGACAAGTAAGGGGAGAGAATATCAGGAATGCTTCATAGGTAGGTCACCCTAACCCCAAATGAAAGAAGTAGTATGATGCACAGGAGCAGGGTGAGTCCTGTGGCTTTGGCACACAATATAGGCCTTCACTTGAGGATCCTATAATAAGGAACTACTGAAAAAAGTCTAGCATTCATTGGTGGTATTCACTTCTTCATTCATTCATACATTCTGCATATATTGAATGGCAACCAAGTGGCCGGCATTATTCTGGGCACAAAGGATATAGCAGTAAAGTCCAAGGACCAGACACATATCTTTAAGGTACTAACAGTTTAATGGTGGAGAGTATGTACTACAGAACTGGACAGATAAATAATATAATGTCATAGTAATAAAAGCAGTGATGAAAATAAAGCCAGGTTGTGGACTATGAATTGTTAGAGGAGAGAGACGTGGGTAGCTTCTTTCATGGTCCCTTAATAATCTGCCTCAGGACCTTATATTCAGGGTCTTTAAGAATTTGTGTAATACTCTTTTCTTGAATGTGAACCATCCTAGCAACTGCTTCTCATCAATAGAAATTGGTAAAGGTGATGAGATCTCACATTCATGATTAGGTTTCAAGAATTTGCAACCTTTGTCTTGCTAACACACACTCTCTCTATTGCTTGGATGGAGTGAGTTGCCATGTTGGAGAGGTCCATTTGACAAAGAACTAAGGACGGCCTCTGACTCACAGCCGGGGGGGAATCTGAAGTCTCCAGTCTAGCAGACCTCAAGAAACAGATTCAGCTAACAACCTGAATGAGATTGGAAGCAGATCCTTTTTGAGGATGAGACCCCAACCCAGGTCCACAACTTCACTGTAGATAAAGTCTGAAGTAGAGGTCCTATCTAAGCCTGCATGGATTCCAGACCCACAGAAACTGTGGATAATCAATAATGTGTTATTTTAACTGCCAAGTCTGTGGTAATAGGATTATGCAGCAGTAACGCTACTGAGTTATTTATTTATGTGCTTAAAACTTATAGGAGACCCTTTTAAGTTGATTATAACTGTGTGTAGCTTATTTGTCAGTCATGTTGCAGAGCATATAATTGGGCCTGCAGCCTTTTTGTGATGGTCATTGATTTTTACCTTCTGAATTGGCATTGGATCATTTGGATCCTTTTTTTAAAATCGGTTATCTAATTCTTTGGTGCAGAATTATGTCAGTTGCTAAGATAATCAGTTTTAATGAGGCCTTTTTCAGTTTCCACATTTGTTAGCTTCTCTTTCAGAATTACAGGCTTATTCTTGGACTATTATCATTGATGATGTTTAAATGCACTAAGGCATAAGACCTTGTCATATGCCATCTTTCTTTAAAACAGTTAGGACTTATTAGAGTTCTTGCTTTACAGAAAATTCCATGCTTACAGAAATAATAACAGTGCTCATGTATCAAAAAAACATACACGGTTTATTCCGATAGAGCCCCAGGGGAGCCTCCATGAAGGGTTGAGCACATAGCTTATGGCTGACAGCTAGTGGCTGGATTGCAGATATTGCCATCTAAACATCTTTGGTACCGTTTCCTAGAATGAGTTCAACATACATGGTGCTTCATACCTTCCAGGCTCAGCATCTACCAGGAAATCTTCAGTGAGAACAGCTGGGCTCACATCTGCTCCATCACTTAAGCAGGGATCCTTCTACAAGCCGGCTGCCGGAGGATGGGAAAAAGCCATCCGAGAGGATGAGAAGGTGGTGAACAAGAACAACAAAACCATATATACTTGGGAGGAAGGAAGAAGGAAGAAGGAAGAAGGAAGAAGGAAGAGACAGGCCAGCCAAAGGGTCAGTTTGGCTAAAAGCTATCTCGGGCCGAATTCTTGTTTTCTGGGAGACCGTCAGAAACTGGAACACAGAGTCGGTGCTTTCTCTTCCTGCACTCTCCACCTCTATGGGGATTCTCTGTCAGAAAACATGGGTTCCTTTTCCCTGACGGCTGTACTTTCCCTCTTTGTGGATTGTCTAAATCTAAAGTCACGACCACAAACATTCCCATTTGTATAAGAGAAAGTTTCTTTTCTTAAATGAAAATATATTTTTTTGAGTAAGATTGTCATATATGTGTGACTCCAAAGAAAGATTTTGGCTCCTCTCTCCTGCCATCCCTTGTGCCCTCGCTTTGGTCACAGTGTGTTGCCCGTTAGGATCAGGCATGACACCTGCGTCAAGCTTCTGACCCCCCCCCACCCCCAGAGAGCAGCTGCGGAAGGACATACAAGGCTGTCACCTTCTTAATGGGATGACCTGTGACCCATCGTGTGCTGGCGTCCAAGTCTCTAACCAGCATGTGCCGGGTCTGTATTTTTGTAGAATAAAAACCTATCGAGCAAAATGTGGTCTGCATGATCATCCATCCTTCAGGCACCAGTAAGCAGAGACAGAGATTCAAGCCAAGTTGCTGCCCAGTCTTCAGGCGGCCAGAGAACTCCAGGATTGACTACTACCTTTGGAAATATGTTTGGTGTTGTAGACAGGATAGAGCAAGGAAGATACCCAGAGGTTGCAATTATGTGTCATCAAAGAGACTGTGGTTCATGAAACAACTTATTACTCTTATTATAAATATACAAAGACCCTGACCAGGGCAAAGGTCATGGTGTCTCTGTCATCTAGGGACTGCCTCAGATGACACATTGTTTTTCTTTCCTTGGATTCTCTTATGTGATGCCCACAAGCTTTTCTTTACGGTGATTGATAGATGGTAGACAGAGAGATCATAGTGTGTCCCTGTCTATCAATTTTGAAAACATATGCTTTCTTCAAATGTTAGAAGTCTTGTTTTTTAAACAAGAGGCATCATATGAGTGGAACCAGTGAAGATTTGGAAATCAAAATATCTGCACTGGAGGGTAGTGACAGGCAGACTCTTGACTTCATCCCTGACCAGCCACGTGCCCTTGAGCTGCATACGATTGTTTTGAACTTGAATTTTTTTTGAACTTGAATTCTTTTATCTGTTGAATACATAGTGTTAATAACATCAGCTTTCTGACATTGTACAAAATTTCTCATTATCTTCATCTGTCAAATGAGAAACTAAGACTTTCTTTTTTTTATGTTTTTTTAAAATTTATTATTGAGACAGAGAGAAACAGAGCATGAGTGGGGGAGGGGCAGAGAGACAGGGAAACACAGAATCCAAAACAGGCTCCAGGCTCTGGGCTGTCAGCACAGAGCGCAATGCAGGGCTCGAACCCACAAACTGTGAGATCATGACCTGAGCCAAAGCTGGACGCTTAACTGACTGAGCCACCCAGGCGCCCCAAGAAACTAAGACTTTCTTAAAGGGATTTGTAAGAATGAAAAGAAATGTCCCATGTGAGGTGATGCCATTAGAACAATGCCTGGTGCATAGAAAGCACAGAGTAAATATTAGCAATTGTTACAACCTCACAGTGTTATAATCTTAAAATCATCTTAGACCATCTTTAAAATGATTTGAGTCCTATGCTGTGAGTTGTTATGTGACGTAAGCACATTAGCAGTTGTGCATATTTATTGTTTGTGGTACAAAACAATGTAATGTCTTCCTAGTTAAATATTTTTCAGGAAACAGGTGAGACACCCATTCATATCAGGTACAAAAGTAAATTCATGATGGATCAAATATTAAAATATAAAAATATGAAAAAACTGGAGAAATGACCAGTGATTATGTTTTATATTGAACCCAGAGAGCATCTTCACTGGCATGACAAAGCTCCAAATTATAAAGGAAAAATCCATTCAATTATATGATATGAAAATTGAAAAAAAGAATGAAGCACTCTGTATATGACATAATAAAATGAAAGCCTAATTTTAAGAAGGGAAAATTTTTCTAAAAAGATATAATAGATGAAAGGATAATATTTGTAACATTTAAAATCTATCTATAGATCAATTATGGAAAAATGAATACTCAAATAGAAAATGGACAAAGGATACAATATAAATTTCATATGAGTAAAAACACAAAGCTCAACAATATCAGTTGATATTGTTACATTAAAAGATTATATACATTATATTATATATATTATATATTATATTATATACATTAAAAGATATATAAGTTTTTGCTTATTAAATTGGCAGTGATCTAAAACATTGGTGATACCAAGTTTCAGTCAGAATATGGGAAAACAGGCATCGTCTGCACTCTAGTATGAATATACGTGATTACATCTTTCTAGGGGACAGGTTGGCAGTATATAGGAGAATTAAAAATTTCTATGCTCTTTGATTCAGCAAATCCACCTCTAGGAAATTTTTCTTACCCAATTATTTGTACAAATTGGCAAAGACATTTGTGTAGCAATGATGGTGATTGCAGCATTAGATTTTAGTTTCAGAGAATGGCAATCATCTCCCACTTAATTTCTGCATTATGGCGGTGGGGACACAGGTCAGCCCTGTTGGTGAGGAGACGAGGGTACAGAGAGGTCTCTCTTGGAAAAGGTGTTCTTTTGTTGGCTCTACTTGTGATAACACAACCTCTTGTCCCTCTGCTCCTGACAGGATACGTGAGCCTTGACATTCATTTGGCATATTGGGGCCCTCTAACCCCCAACTTGACTCCCTGGGCAATAATTATCAGGGCTGACTTTTCATTGCAATCATGTGGGTAAGTATGCTGATCCCTAGGCTTCACTCTTACTCGTTACTCATACATAATTGGTTTGGGGTTGAGCTCAGGGAGTGATCCTTTTCAGCTAGCGGAATTATTCATCTCACAACACACTTAGGGCCAAGACTTGAGGCAGAAGGCACCTTTTAGAGGAGGAACACCATTGTATTTTCCATTCTGTTTTCCATATATAAAGCAGTCAGGGTCACCCTCACACTCCCCAGACCTCCTCACCTCCTCATGCAGGTGACATGCTGCTTACAGTCTTCAGTGTAAGCAGCCGGCATCATGAGGCAGATCCAGCACTGAATCCACACTGGTGTGTGAATAGATGTATGTCAACTTCACCAGGGCAGAACGTTTCAGGAGGAGCCCAAACCATTAATTAAAAGGTTTCTGAACAGGCAACATCATCATAGAGGAAAGAAGGTGATTTATTTTGTGGAGTTGCTTTGTCAGCTTTTCTATAAAAAGCGGTTAGAACAAATTGACAAATTGGCAGAAGCAAATGGTGCAGAAAACCAGAGCAGAAACACCAGGAGACTTTAGCTGCTAGTAAAAATATATAGTATATAGTACAATAACTAGAGTACAAATATATATAGTGCACATATAATTAAAATATACAGTACAAAATAATTCCCCCTGTAGGGAGGAAGTGACAGCACTTTTTTTTTTTTTTTTAATAACCATTGCTCAACGGTTCTGTTGGTGAGAAGTCTGGAAAATAGAATTCTAGCCTCTATACTTCTAACCTGCAGTGTGAACTTAGAAGATTCTATGTTTTTTTCTTTCACATTTAAATTGGGGATAAGGTGAAATAGGCATTTGCTAAAACTTGTTCTTATTCAAAAACACAGTATTCATGCAGCCTGGGATAGGACTGCAAACTTGGAACTTAATTTGCATATGAATTTGGGGTCTGAAGGCTTGCTAAGGACTGTTCTCTGCACTCTATTAGAGTGATACCTCTAAGCCCTATGGAAGGGACAGACCACAGACAAAGAAGCAGGCCATCCTGTGGGATCTAGGGCTGCCACGAAGTGTTTAGGAGACCTGAGTTCAAATACATCCACCCGATTGTGTGGGTTCTTATGGGCCATCTATAGGGGACCTGCCTGGGAAAAGGGCTCAGGATCCTGGGGTCATCTTGGCTAAAGATCGGTGGGCTCCGGGCATTTGGGTGGCTCAGTTGGTTGAGTGTCTGACTTTAGCTCAGGTCATGATCTCACTGTTCATCAGTTCAAGCCCCACAGTGGGCTTGCTGCTGTCAGCACAGAGTCTGCTTCAGATCATCTGTTCCCCCCTCTCTCTCTGCCCCTTCCCTGCTCATGTTCTCTCAAAAATAAATAAAATATTTAAAAAAGATCAGAGGACTCTAAAGACTCGAATGTAGTCTCCACCATATCAACTAGCTAAAAACAGATAAATACACTGAACATAGACTAATAGAAGTGGAGGCATTCACAAACCCAGAACAAACAGCATGACCTTAACTCCCTATGGTTAGAGCTGCAATGATCTTGACCATAACTGGAAAACCAAGCAGTATTATCATGAACTAAACCTCTTATTTCAGATTCATTGAATCTCATGGGCAACAAAGTAGAAATATCAAATAGCTTCACTCTGGAATTGGGAGATTGAAAAACTAGAGAACACATCTTTTGTCTTCCGTACATCTCTAAAGTACTGCTATGAAACCTGACCCTTCATGACTTCCCTGAAACAAGCCTGACTTTATCATTCAGAAACTGGCAAGCACTGAGATAAAAGGTCTATTGGATTACTGGATCCATGAGCTCATTTAGAAGGTCTTAGCATACTGTCTAAGCATACCTTAAAGTTAATGATTTCAGAATAACATGGTTGACAATCTGGGTATAGAAAAGAACGTAATGTAAAGGGTTTCAAAGCTTCTTTCATGCTTTCCAACATTTCACACCTTCTCCCCGAGTGGCAGTGCTCTAACGGTCTATATCAGTATGGATGGCATTGTGGTTGATGATGCAGACTCTAGAAACAAGACAGCCTGTTCGAACTCCGGTCTGCCGATTTCTAGCATGGACAAGTTGTTCCTCCACTCTGAGTCTCAGTTTTCCCTTATTTAAATTGGGGGTGAGCTGTAATAAAACCCACTTCATAGAATGTGATGAAGATCAAATAAAAGACCCTTTTAATAGTGCCTAATACATGGTTAACTCTCAGTAAATGTTAACCCTTGAAAGAGTAAAGGCTGTCCAAGATGAAAAGAATGACTAGCTAAAGCCGTTAATGGGGCTGGAAGGATAGACCCAGAAAAAGCTAAAGTAAGAAGAAACTCTCTCTCCAGGTCATACAGCAGCTATGAAATCCCAGATGGCTCCCTTTCAAGTGACTAATGCTTCCTTACCTGTGACTCCCTTACACCCTGCTTTGCTGTGCCCACTTACTACTGGAGATATCCAATTGCAAAATCACCTTTGCCATATGACCTAATTCCTAGTTAATTTCTGCTTTCCTAATACGGTGTCAGGAGAAGCAACCAAGCAAGAACCAGTCCCCACTTCCTTTCGATTTTCCTCTAATACCGTATCAGGAACCCAAATGTTTCAAAAGATGCTCCCTCCTTCCTCTTCTCAAGTGGCATTGGATGGGTGCCCTGGATCGCCCTCCCTCATACCACTGACTTAATAGATCTGATCCAGCAGGTGGCAGATTTGTGCCTGTTGGTCATTGCCTGATAAGACTTTGGCTCTATTGCTGTAGTACTGGCTCTAATAACAGGTGTAAGGTGGTCAGAGATTCAGAGACACCATTGCAAATATTCAGAGATATTTTATTAACCTATCACCTACTTAAGTCTAAAACTAATTGTGTGTGTGTGTGTGTGTGTGTGTGTGTGTGTATCGGGAGGGGCTGGGATGGAAAGAATCATGAATTTTTGTTAATGGGCATGTTATTTGCATGTTACTTGGCAGAACTTAGGTACTTAAAATAAGAAATCAGCCGTTTGCTGTTTGAGAAATGGTGAGGAAGGTCATTGGCAAGAAAAAATTCCTCTGTAGGGAAAAGGAGAGCCACTGAAAAGGTATATTTTTTTTTAAAGCGAAGAGTGAAGGTGAAAAAATGGCTTTATATCCAGAAGTTTGTGAAACTTTTGACTTGGGGTCAGTGCTGGGGAATAAAGCTGGAGTCAGAGCCACACTCTGCCAGGAGCGTCCCGTGGGATGGCTGGGGAGGGAGGCTTACCCCACAGAAAGCCCCAGTGATTATGAGCAAACCTAGGTGTCCAACGGCCAAGATGTAGATCAACGTGACCTTTGTAGGAGGGTATTAGCAGCTTTTCCCAAAAAGTAATATTGACAGTCTGCCGAGAAAAATCAATGTTTCCATCTTGATGCGGAACGGCGTGTTCACATGTCAATACAAAGAGAGAAAAGCAGAGTAGGAATGAAGAGGCAGGACATAACTTCCTCATTGTGAGCTCTACCACTTTGGGAAGAAACACATTATAGGACATTCCATAAGTGTGAATGTTTTTGGAAGACAGAAAGCAGGAGGGGAGTAGGCAGGAAAGGCTTTGGGAAGAGATAGGCCTTAAAATCGTCTTTGAAAGATGGGTAGATTGGGGAGGGCTTTCTAATCTGGCAGAGAGCATGAAGAACATTATGAAATGGGGCGTGTGACATTACCAATTCTCTAATCAGTGACTAGCCATCTTTGAAAAAAAGTGGGAAAAGATCTAATGAAGTTTTGGCCATTTTTTTTTAAAGCCCAGATCTAGACTCGTTTCTGAATCCAAAGCAGATTTCCAGTGGAATGGTAAAGGAAATATTTTATATCTGTGCTGTCAGATATGGTAATCACATGGCTAGTATGTTAAGGAACTTAACTTTGACTTTAATTTTGATTAATTCAAATTTAAGTTTATGCAAGCATGTATGGGTGGTGGCTACCACACAAGAAAGGATTGGTTGACTTCTGAATTCTTTGGTGGAATGCTGCATTAACATATTAATGGGTTTCCTCTTATTGAAAGCAGCACCAAAGAATACATTGTTTTTATAAATCATGCTTACCCTTTTCACTAGAAATTAAAGACTATACAAGCTACCAAATTCAGAATTCCTTTGGGTTGAATGTTTCCAATTTTTAGCTCCTGCTGCACCTCAAGGTAATTCTTGGGTAAAACAAAAATGCAAAGAAAACAAAACAAAAAACCAGACCAACAAAACATACTTTGGAAAACAGTGATTGAGTTGCTTTGGATGGTATCTGTTGATATAGATGATCACTTGTTGACTTTTGTTTTCAGATTTCAGATCTAAATCCATTTTAGCAACTGAATGATTTATTTATTACCTGTTAGGTTTTCAGTGACTCAATAATTTAGTCATTGAAATGATAATTCCTTAAAAGAAGTACTCAAGATATGTTATTTGAAGAATCCTAATTCCCTTCTAAACTTGGCTAAATTCTGATGTTCTGTTTTGTTTTGGGATGGAATTTAACTTGCTTTTTCCACACTTACTGAGCTCTCTAGTTTGGGAGATGTAAACTGAGTCAAGACTTGTGTTTGGGGACCATTCAAGGGGCAGTCTGTGGTGGTACAGGAGGCCCTTATGATTTGATACACAGACAATCAAGATTGGCCTGGTTTGGAAACTCCTCTCTCCCTGTCTTCTAAGGATACAGGCTGCCATTTTGCATTCTTGCTCTTTCTCTGTAAATGTTAGACTGGATTTTAATTTTCACCTGATATACCTGAATAGAAGTGTAACCAGAAGGACCTCCTTTTACTTTTCACAACAGGACTACATTTTCAAGCCAGATTCCAATACCCGTTATTGGGACCAAAGATAATTCTTTTCCACACCTAGGATATAACTTGTGTTGCAGGATTTTTTACCTCAGTGTCCAGCATTCATTGTCTCACCACTACAAAGAATGAAGAGATGGACACAAAATGAGCAGCAGGCAAAAGTTTTGTTACAGTATAAGAAAGTAAGAGTAGTGGAAAAGCTCTTTTTACAGAGAGGGGACATTTGAAGGTGAATACCCGTGACTAGGCAAGGGTCCTTTTATAAGGTTCTGGTCAACCTCCCTTCCTTCCTCTCATTCCATCTCCAGTTGTAACCTTACTAACTGGATAACTCTGGATGTAGGGCTGTCCATTCCTGATTGGCCCAACTCCATTGTGTGAGGAGTCAGACTATGGCCATACTGTCCCTCATATAACATACATTTTATGGTTGACTTTTTTTTGTTAGGTATTTTGATTGTCAAATTTCTGAGGGGACCTTGAGAGGAAGTAGGTGGTGTCACATTCTTACAACTTACCTTAAGCTCGAGGGGGTTTGCTCTGATCAGAGGCTCCCAGCATTGTTCCAAATATATATTTTTTCCCCACCCAAGGATCTCAGGTCCTAACCTTTCCCTCTCTGCCTCTTTTATCCTGTCTTTTTCTATCATACTTGCTTCCGATTGTATTTTTTCTGAAAAACTCTTCTGCAGTAACTATGAAAGGTAAGTCATCCTAAAAGACCCATGATTGATTATGACCCATCTTTCCTGGGAATAAAATAAGGCAGAGTCTTAGCTAGGCAAATAAAGCACTTAGCACAAGATACTTTTAAGGAGCCTGCAGTATTTTGAACTGTATAGAAAACTAGAGTTCTCATTTGCTCTAAGTATGTTAATAAAAGTCAGGAATTATCTTTGTTGTTAGCAAAAATGATTTTAAAAAAAATGTCTTTTTATGTTTTTAAAAAAAGAAGGAGATTTTCCACCACATAGGTTTTTGTTAGTTTGTTTTAGTTTTAAAATTGTTTAATCCTCTGTGGAAAGTAAAGAGATGTATTAGAAATGTTTCCCCCTTAAAAATCTATAAACTAGTTGGGCATGACAGCTTATATGACGATTTCTACTTCTGCTTCCACATTTGCTGTATGACTATCAAATTTTATTTGATGAGCTTTTCCCTCTAAGTTAGCTTTGCCAGAGCTATGTATCTGTTTTTTGTTATCTTTCTTTTCTTTTTAAAAAAATGTTTATATATTCTTTTGGAGACAGAGAGAGAGAGGGAGGGAGGGAGAGAGAGAGAGAGAGAGAGAGGGAACATAAACAGGAGAGGGGCAGAAAGAGAGAGAGGGAGACACAGAATTCAAAGCAGGTTCCAGGCTCTGAACTGTCAGTGCAGAGCCAGATGCGGGACTGGAACCCATGAACTGTGAGATCATGACCTGAGCTGAAGTTGGACACTTAAATGACTAAGACACCTTGGTACCCTTTTCTTTTCTTCTCTTCTCTTTTCTTCCCTTCCCTTCTCTTTTCTTTTCTTTTCTTTTCCTTTCTTTTTTCTTTTCTTTTCTTTTCTCTTCTCTTCTCTTCTCTTCTCTTTTCTCCTTTCTAATTTCATGTTTAAGTGATCTCTACACCCAAAGTAGGGCTTGAACTCAGAGCTCAAAGACCAAGAGTTGCATGTTCTACTGACTGAGCCCTGTAGGTGCCCCTAGTTTTTGTTATTTTTCAAAGAACAGTTCTTGGGTTTTTAAAATAAACTTTATTATTTTATATTTCTTAATTATACCTTATTTAAATTAAAAAATATTGTTTCCCTTAGGTCTTTACTTTCTTATTTCCTCACCTATTTAACTTATTGGTAGTTGTGATTATAGTTCCTTAAATTTAACATGTGATTTCTTCCTTTACATTCTTCTTTCCCTCCTGCCCCCTTATTTTTCTCTTCCTTTCTAACAATGTGTTTACCTAAGAGGATAGCTGAAGTTTTAGCACATAACTTTAGAAGGATAATATTCTTCATTTATTTTTTCTAAATTATTTATTGTTGTATATTGAATGTCCTCTTTGATAAGCCCAAACTTTGAAGTTTTACTGTGTGGTAGAACACTAATGAGTTGTGTTTCTTAGTCATCATCGTTCAACCTTTTTTTCAGACTATTTTTTGACTTCTCCTATGAACCAGTTTTATGGTTGTGCTGAATCTCTTAATTAGTTGGCATGTGTTTATTTTGTGATTTTATGAAAGTTGTGTTTTTAACCATAAAAATATATATTTGACACCATTATCTCTATTAGCTTATTGCCATGAAAACTCTTACAGTCAAGGTCTTTTACCTTATTTTTCTGTCTAAAGGGAAGACCCCTTTCAATATGATGTAGTCTTTGTTCAGATAAGGTAATATTTCCTTCTATTTTGTTTCTTTATTTTTTTATGTCTTTGTAGTTTTCCAATTACCTATTATTCATATTTTTGATCTCAGCATAATATATTCATTATGTATCAACTCTTCTCCCAACATTGTTGTCTTTATTTTTTGATCTGAATTCCTGGAAGCCACTTAAGCTTTTCCTTCTATAGCATTTTCATATAGATGATCATTTCCATAATTTTTAATACAAATTTCAATTGTGTATTTGTGTTTTTTAACCTAATTTTCTGTTTCTTTTATTATTATTGAAATGTAGCTAAAATACAATATTATATTAGTTTAGTTTCAGGTGTACAACATAGTGAGTCTATAGATATCTATATTTATATCTATATCTATAAATATGATAACCAACATAAATCTAGCTATCATCTGTCATCATACAAAGTTGTTACAAATTATTAGCTATATCCCCTATACTTACATTACATTCTTGTGTCTTATTTATTTTATTTTATTTTATTTTTAAATTTTATTTATTTTTAAATTTACATCCAGGTTAGTTAGTATATAATACAGTAATGATTTCAGTAGATTCCAGTGATTCTTCCTCTGTGTATAACCCCAGTGCTCATCCCAACAAGTGTCTTCTTTAATGTCCCTTACCCATTTAGCCCATCCCCCCACACCTGTAACCCCTCCAGCAACCCTCAGTTTGTTCTCTGTATTTAAGAGTCTCTTATGTTTTGTCCCCCTCCTTGCTTTTATATTATTTTTTTCTTCTCTTCCCTTATGTTCATTTCTTTTGTATCTTAAATTCCACATATGAGCGAAGTCATATGATATTTATCTTTCTCCGACTGGCTAATTTTGCATAGCATAATGCCCTCTAATTCCATCCACATAGCTGTAAATGGCAAAATTTTATTCCTTTTGATTGCCAGGTAATACTCCATTATGTATACCACATCTTCTTTATCCATTCATCTGTTGATGGACATTTGGGCTCTTTCTATACTTTGGCTGTTGTCAATAGTGATACTACAAATAAACATTGGGATGCATGTGCCCTTTCCAAACAGCACACCTGTATCCCTTGGATATATACCTACTAGTGCAATTGCTGGATCATAGGCTAGTTCTATTTTAAATTTTTTGAGAAACCCCCATACTATTTTCCAAAGTGGCTGCACCAGTTTGCATTCCCACCAACAGTGCAACAGAGATCCTCTTTCTCTGCATCCTCACCAACATTTGTTGTTGCCTGAGTTGTTCATTTTAGCCATTCTGACTGGTGTGAAGTGGTATCTCATTGTGGTTTTGATTTGTATTTCCCTGGTGATGAGTGATGTTGAGTAGTTTTTCATGTCCTCTATTAGCCATCTGGATGTCTTCTTCGGAAAATCGTGTATTCGTGTCTTTTGCCCATTTCTTCATTGGATTATTTGTTTTTTGGGTGTTGAGTTTGAGAGTTCTTTATAGATTTGGGGTACTAATCCCTTATCTGATATGTCATTTGCAAGTATCTTCTCCCATTCTGTTGGTTGCCTTTTAGTTTTGCTGATTGTTTCCTTCACTGTTCANATTTTTATCTTGAAGCGGTTCCAACAGCTCATTTCTGCTTTTTTTTCCCCTTGCCTCTGGAGATGTGTTGAGTAAGAAGTTGCTGCGGCCGAGGTCAAAGAGGGTTTTGCTTGCTTTCTCCTCTAGGATTTTGATGGCTTCCTGTCTTACATTTAGGTCTTTCATCCATTTTCAATTTATTTGACGTGTAAGAAAGTGGTCCAGGTTCATTTTTCTGCATGTTGCTGTCCAGTTTTCCCAGCACCATTTGCTGAAGAGACTGTCTTTATTCCATTGGATATTCTTCCCTGTTTTGTCAAAGATTAGTTGGCCATTCATTTGTGGGTCCATTTCAGGTTCTCTATTCTGAGTGCCTATTTTTGCACCAGTACCATACTGTCTTGATGATTACAGCTTTGAATATAGCTTGAAGTCCAGGATTGTGATGCCTCCAACTTTGGTTTTCTTTTTCAGGATTGCTTTGCTATTTGGGATCTTTTCTGGTTCCATACAAATTTTAGGATTGTTTGTTCTAGCCCTGTTAAGAATGCTGGTGTGATTTTGATAGGGATTGCATTGAATATGTAGATTTCTTTGGGTAGTATCAACATTTTAACATTATTTGTGCTTCCAATCCATGAGCATGGAATATTTTTCCATTTTTTTGTGTCTTCTTCAATTTCTTTCATAAGCTTTCTATAGTTTCAATGTATAGATTTTTCACTTCTTTGGTTAGGCTTATTCTTAGGGATTTTATGGTTTTCTGGTGCCATTGTAAATAGATTGACTCTTTGATTTCTCTTTCTGTTGCTTCATTATTGGTGTTTAGAAATGCAACTGATTTCTGTGCATTGATCTTATATCCTGTGACTTTGCTGAATTTATAGATTGGTTCTAGCAGTTTTTTGGTGGAATCTTTTGCGTTTTCCATATAGAGTATCATGTTGTCTGTGAAGAGTGAAAGTTTGACTTCTTCCTTGCTGGTAACTGGAAGTTTCTACCTTTTAATTAACTTCCCCTATTTCACCCAACCTCCCACCGCCCCTCCCACAACCAACAGATTATTTCTGTATCTATGAGTATGCATCTGTTTTGTTTGTTTGTTTGGTTGGTTTTTAGATTCCACATATATGTGAACTCATATAATATTTGTCTTTCTCTATCTGACTTATTTCACTTACCATTATACCCTCTGGGTCCATCCATGTTGTCACAAATGGAAAGATTTCATTTCTTTTGTGTGTGTGTGTCTGAGTAATATTCCATTGTGTGTGTGCATAATGTGTGTGTATATATATATGTGTGTGTGTGTGTGTGTATATGTACACACACATATATACATAATGCACATGCATATATATATATCACATCTTTTTTATTTTTCATTTTTTGAGGAATGTTCATACTGTTTTGCATAAATGGTGCACCAGTTTACATTTCTAGCAACAGTGCAGAGGGTTCCCTTTTTGCCACATCCTCACTAACACTTGTTATCTCTTCTCTTTTTGATAATTGATAATAGCCATTCTGACAGGTGTCAGGTGATATCTCATTGTGGTTTTGGTTTGTATTTCCCTGATGATTAGTGATGTTGAGTATCTTTTCAGGTGTCTATTGGCTATTTGGAAGTCTTCTTTGGAGAAATGTCTATTCAGATCCCTGCCCATTTTTAAATTGGATTGTTTGTTTTTGTGATATTGAGTTGTGTGAGTACTTTGTATCTATTGGATATTAACCTCTTATCAGTCATATTTTTGAAAATACCTTTTTTGTTATTGTTTTCATGCCATTGATAGTTTCCTTTGCTGTACACAAAGCCTTTTGGTTTGATGTAGTCTTATTTGTCTATTTAGTTTCATTTTCAATCTTGTTTCCCTTGACTCAACCCCTTATGACTTTCTATCCACGTGTCCTAAAAGCCATGTTTTCTTTTATTTCACTGAAATGACATATATATTTTATCATATGTTCTGTTTATCATAGGGTATGTTTTTCTGAAGTTTACTTTTCCTCTCAACTTTCAGGATATTTCTCTCATTTTTTATGTTACAGAATGATTCTATATTCTCTAGATTGGCAATATTTCTTTATTTTTTTCATCTGTCAGTGGAGAAAAATCTCTAGACCCAGAGTTTGCTTATTTGAAAAGGGCATAGATTTTTTTTTTTTTGCCTTTTCTGTGCACTTGGATGTTTACAGATCTTAGGATAGCTCTAAATCCTATTTTTGAATTAATGTGCAAAGCCCCTAGCCAAATTTTAGTTTCTGATCATTACTCATCTTCTGCACCTCTGATAGACTGCCTACATGGCCTAATTTTCTAACTCCAGAAAATAATGTTTATCTCCAGGGCAGGCTTTCCAAATCTGATTGCTCATTAGAATCTTTTGAAAAACTTTAAAAGTATGTAGCTTCCCAGAGGAAGCTGGATTTTAACCTCTAGAGGTGGGATTTGGAAATTGTACTTCTCAAAGTCTTCCTAGGTCACTGTGATGCAGCTGGTGAATAGCCCCATACTTGAGAATAGCTAAGTGTATCTGTGACAATTTATAGCTCTGCTTTAACCTACGACTCTTGGTCTTACATCAAGAGTTCACCTACCGCATTCCACTGGCCATGACCACATCAGTATTATTTGTTCTACCACAGATCTTGTTGCATTGCTGACCTGCAATCTATAAATGAATGTAGATGCTAATGAATTGGGTGTGTATGTGGGGAAGGGGGGAAGAATGAATAAACTCTTAAAAATTTATACTGTAAGGGATAAGTTAACTGACTTTCAGTTTTACATAATCGAGGTCAATAGGGGAGTTTGAATTATCTTCATATCTACTTCCTAGGTTTCTAGGAAAATGTGTTTTACCCAGTCAATTATCTCGTTACTTCATTTAATTGACTTTCCTCCAAGATGTGGGGGTCTGTTTCCCTTTCCTAGACTGTGAACTTAACTGTGTCTCTCTGACTCTGTTTTCCCATCACTGCCATAGAGCTTGACACCAAGAAGACATTCATGAATATGCATTAATACCTAAATAAATGGTGGTCATCATTGGTTGTCTATTATCTTCAATATTTAAAGCTGTAACACTGTCTACAATGGATATCTTAGTGGGTAGCTGGGAGAGACACTATATCAGGGTCCATAAAGTGCCAGGCCATTTCAACCCAAAAGTTTTGTATTTAATTATCTCCTCAAAAAAGTGGGAACCCCAATTTGGAGTGTGTACTTTAGTGGGAACAGAAGGAGGGGAGAGTCCAGAAAACTTCATCTTTTATGTGTCATACAGATTGAAAATGATCTTGTTTTAATGACATGTTAAGTTTCAAACATTAACCGTGTTTTTTTTAAATAAACTTAATCTTACAGCTTCTGTATTTTATGCCATGTTATGGAGATTAAAAAAACCCCATAACATCAAGTTGATTCTATCCTCCAACATACTTTTTATGGAAACTTAAATTTGGATTAATACCATGGAGAGAGATTTCTTTCTTCTTCAGGCTTAGACAAAGTAATTAGTTTTCGTAATAAAATTAAAGGAGAAAAAGCAAAGATAGTTTTTGCCTTATGTTGGCAATTTAGTTCTTTAAAGCTGTTCTGCTAAAAAAAATATGCCATCGCTCGGAATTTTTTAAAGAATGATGATTGCTGATTTCAAATTAAGGTTATTGTTCCTTTGGTATTTGTCCAGCCTTTCCTCTTGTTGCAGTGGTTTCTCTGGAAATAAACTTTTTAATAGAAATTTGTATGTTTTCTACATTTGAGTAAAAATGTAGACATCCCGATTAAGGCTACGTAGTCTCAGGACATAAACTATCGCCTCTTCTCTTGCTCTTGTGAGCCAAATGACATGTCACAGGAAATATGGCGTGACACATGTATGTTGCATGTTGTCATAAGCCACATTTGGATTTCTGGAAGTGCTTTGTGCTTTTGCCTTTGGTTTTGATAACTTCTGAGGACTGAATATGACAAATGTGTAAGCCATTTTCAAATGAATTCATTAAAAAAATTGTTTTCTGAGCCACTTGGAATTTAGAAAGTATATTCCCATAGAAATGATATAGATTACAAGTAAGTTTCAGGGTAATTCATACAGATTTTTGTAGCTCACAATGCAAATGAGCTTTTTGCATAATGAGGTTATCCTTAGACCTGGGTCCTGGAGATAGGAGTCATGTGGTAGCAGGTCCACAGGTCAGAGGAAGAGTTTAGAATGGGGGTCGAAGGAAGGCAGGGTCTTCCTTCATTGCCATCACCTATCTTTGATAGGAAGTGTTTATTTTTCACCTTTTTCTCACTACCAGTATTTAAATTCTCACTGGTGTCCTGCTGCCCACAGAGTGCTAGTGTCCCATGTTCTACTTCTCTGGGACCACCCTTCAGTCTTTATCTCTAATCAGACTCCCAAATTAAAGTATTTATCTCTTCTGTGTGTTTGATTTTTAAATTTCTTTTTCTTTTTATCAAGGCATAATTGACATAAACCATTGTTATTATTCTTTTAATGTTTCACTTCTGAACATGCTATATCTGCCCAGCCCTGAAATGATACATAAGAAGTCAAAACATATTCTTGCCTTTTTAATCTGATTGTGACTCTGCTGTTCTTTTTAATCTTCAGAAAACCATAAACAGTCTCATAGAGAGAAGCCCTGATGGTAGATAGGAAGAAGGGAGAAGTACATGATTTATATATTTTAATCTTGTTGCATTAACTCATTTTGGATTCAGAGAACCACTTTCTCTCTTGTCAAACAATACAAACTTTGAGAAATACACCTCCCTTGACATACACTGTGGCTTGGAATAGTCCTGTTGGGAATGTCTGAGTCCCCATTTCTGGGCCATTTATCAGCTCACTGCCAAACTGCCCATCTGGAAACCTGACACTAAACATTCCAATCTGCCTTGCCATTATAAAATAGGGGGGGCTTTTTTTTTCTTTTTTGTCTCTGGGCATCTTTGGAGAAAAGACACCTATTTTTGTTTTGCTTTTCCTGTAAAAATATAAATGCTCTGGTAGGCATTTTCTCTTGATGTATCAAAAGTCACTTCCATCCATTGATTTTTTGCAGAGTGTTTTCACTGTTATTCTTCATGGTCTAGAGAGAACAAGTGACCTGTCCAGTGTTTCACAGTGAGTTAGAGAAAGAATTAAGAGTGATTCTTGAGTCTCCTTGGAGATTGCTTTCATTTTTAATTTTCTCCCCAGTGCACTTCATTATACAACCTCCAGGTCCAAAAGTCCTTTTTACAACGTCTAGGTCACTGCCTTATTTAAGAGTGTGAGAAGTTATAGGTTTCTTTTGGAAAATCATATAGACATGGCATGGGAAATTATCATATTCCTTTTGGAATGCTCCACATCTGTGTACTTTAAATTTCCTTTGGAAAGCTACAACATGCTCTAAAGGCATGACATACTCACCATAATGACTATGTTTTCTCTTCATTGTCTGCCTGGGTACTAATAGCTTTCTTAATCCCAAAATATAAAAGTTCATCTGTACATTGGTAGCTATGTCAGATGTCTTCATTCCACTGAGATTATCTGCTGTGTGACTTTTTCATTTTGTCCCTTTGCAAAAATGCTGACCTCTGCTGGGTCAAACACTGATGTTTACTAATTTTTGTGTGCTAATGTATATTCTTACATTTGTACCACCATATCTGGCGGGGGCGGGGGGGGGAAGGATAAAAATCTTGGAAATTGTATTGCCAGACTCTGAAATAATCGTATTTTAGGATAAGTGAGGAGGAAACACAGTGAGATCAGTTGTGTTTGAATATGTCAACCAGGGAACTGCCTCAAGTTTTGCTTTTCAATGGGTTTCATGCTTTTCAATGTCACATACAAGCAGCCCCAGTATTCGATGTTTACTTATTAGTAATTGATGCAGGAAAGTAAAAATTGTCCAAGTTGCAGCGTGGGTCCTCATTTGATATACCAGTGATAAACATCAAAAGCAATAGTTAGATTGATTTCAGAGAGGCCACACAGGGTAGAGTTTATATAGCTGGAATTGGATTAGATCACGGATGTTTCTTAACCTTTTATTATCTCCCCATTAAGCACTCCCCTTCCTCTTTTTTAAAGAACAGCTTCATATTTTCTGCTTTTATTTTTTTTACCCCCTCTGTCATTCTGCTTCTTAATTCACGTATGTTTAATTTGTATTACTTGTTTTCTTTTTGTTTCCTCTGTTTCTTGTCCCCCCGTTCCTTTTTTCTTGTCAAGCTTTAGGTTACTTGAACATTGTTAGAGATTCCACTCTGATTTGTTTATAGTGTGTTTGAGTGTACTGCTTTGTATAGGTTTTTAGTGGTTGCTCTTGGCATTACAGGATACATATGTGACTTGGCATCAGCATTATACCACTTGAGTGTAGCATGGAAACCTCACTTCCATTTACGTCCCTTTAAGATCTCCTCTATTGAATAGTCATCTGTCTTGAGCTTCAGATGATGATATGGACTGAATATTTGTATCGCAAAGTTCATATATGAAGCCCTAACCAACGGTTTGGCTGTATTTGGAGATAGAGCCTATAAAGAGGTAATTAAGATTAAATGAGGCTATAAAGGTAGAGCTTTGATCCAGTAGGATTAGTGTTCTCATAAGAGAAGACTTGAGAGAGCTTTCTCTCCACACCCTGCTCCCTCCCGGCAAGCATGTGAAGCCATGTGAGCACATAATGAAGAAAGGGGCCATCTGCAAGTGAGGAAGAGAATCCTCACCAGAAATCGTGCTGGGAACTTGATCTTGTACTTTCCAGCCTCCAAGGATGTGAGAAAATAAACTTCTGTTTAAGCCACTCAGTCTATGTTATTTTATTATGCCATTCCAACCTGATCTATATAGATGGTATTATAATTTGTATTTCAATTCCCAAATAAGATAGAAAACTCATCAGGAGAAGAATAGTCTATTGTAGACTATTGTAGGCTAATGGCTATTAACCATTTTGGTTCTTTACATTGTTTTATTTTTCCTTCTTCACTCTAAGAGTCTTTTGTTTATCCCTTCCTTTCTGCTTGAAAAATTTTCTTTATTCTTTAAGAGTAGGTCTGTTAAGTGGCAAATTCTTATAGTTTTCCTTCGTATGATAATCTTTTTATCCCCTCTTCATTCTTGAAGAATGACTGTCAAGATATGAAATTTGCTACTAACAGTTCTTTTATTTCAGTTCTTGAAAAATATTGTGCCACTTCTCTTTGTCCTCCGTTGTTTCAGATGAGAAATCTCTAATTCAAATTGGTACTTCTCTATGGATAAAGCCTTGCTTCTTTCTGGGTGCTTTCAAGATACTGCCTCTGTTTTTAGTGCTTAGAAGTTGAATTATGATGTGTCTTGACATGGATTCCTTTGGGTTCATCCTACATGGAGTTTTCTTATCTTTTACAACCTAAAGATTTATGCTTTTCTCCAAATATGGAAAGTTTTCAGCCACTATTCTTTCAAATATGAGGCTTTAATGAGAGGAAATTGGATTGTTTGTTATTGACTAGATTAGATAGATCTGGGTTAAAATCCCATTTAAGCCACTTAGTAGCTAAATTCTCTGGGTAAAATTAATCTGTTTCTTATTCATTCATTCACTCATTCATTCATTCATATACAATGAGCTATGATGCCAGTGTAGAATGGATCTTTGTTATTTTAATCAGCAATCACCCTCCCCCAACTTTAGGAACCCTATGAAATAAACTGAATGAGGTATCAGGAGTATCTTGTTCCTCGTGCCTAGAACGATGCCGTAACCATGAGACTTAATTGTTATTTTTTGCATGTATAAATAAATAATGATTCCAGTCCCAACAATATTTCTTTCCCAGAGTAGTGAAGGGGAGAAAACACTTACAGATTTGTGGTGCAAGTGAGCAACTGGGTCTATGATGAACAGGAGGAATTTACTGCGTTAGCAGTCTAACTTTTCTCTTTATTGTTTGCTCCACATTTCTCCCTCCTCTTTTGGCTACATCTATCTTACTCTGCATGTCTTCATCTAGACTGCCTTGGTATTTTTCTCCCTAAGTTCCTAACCTTCTTGTTTCTCCTCTGTCTCCTCTGGTCTTTTTATTTGTATCTGTTTGGATTCCTAGTTCTGTACTTTATTCCTATCTGCCTTCTCATTTTAACCTCTCTTTTTGTTTATCTGCTTTTCTAGCTCATCACTTCTATTCTGTATCAGATCACAATGGGACTCTAATTTGTATTTATGTGGTAATTGTGCAGTATTTATAAGCTATCTCTTGGAATAAAGATTTCTTCTCCTTTTTCTAACTGGAAGAAGAGTTATTTAATCTATTTAAATTAATATTCATATGATTTTAAAAAGTACTATATCATCAGTATATTAAATATATTGACGTTAAATACTAAAATTAAATATATTTAAATTAAACACTAAAATTAAATATATTTATATAAAAAGATAAATACAGCTTTTTATTCATCTCCCACTAGAATAATTTTGCTTTTCTTGTGGCTTAAAGGCAATTAATAGAAAAATAAACTCCCAATTCCTCTTGTAAACATGGGTCTATGATGTCTTTGATTAAGCCAATGCTAAAGCCACAAATGATGACTGTGACAAGCAGAGCTGATGACAGTAATGTTGATTAATCTCCATAGACCTGAGCATCCGGTTTTAGGAAACTGAATAGGTAACACCCAGTGCTAGCTCAACGTCTAGTGTGTTCACTGACAGGCGAATGTTGACTAATGACACTAGTCAGACTGACTGCGTTGATAGATCAATTCTCTGTGTAGAGAATGACCCTTCATTCATGCTATTCTCCAGACCTCAATTCTGCCCTTGCCAATGGCCTGCTACAGATCCTGGCCCGTGGAGAAGAGGGAAGTAAAAGTCCTTATGTCGCTGCATGAGGAACAGCAGGTAACGTGGCTGCACTCAGGCCGTCCGGCATTATCACTGCAGCTCAGCTGGTCCCCTGTGCCATTTCTCCTCTTCATACTTTTTCCCCCTCCTGCTAACCCTTCCCAACTGCTTAGTGCTCGGTCCTTCTCTGACCACAGCCTCAAGAAAAGGCTTTTTTTTTTCCTTATTGTGAATCAATACACTAATCTCTCCCAGGAGGATTTTCAACCTTGAAACCTGGCTCTCTTTGGGAAGGAATAGACCTGTTCCTTAGGCCCCTGGAATACTAAGTGCTCTCAATTTATGCTCCTGCTCGCATCCCCATGTCTTTGATGACATGTACCCAGGACCTACAAACATTTAATTGAAGAACTTAGTTGAGTATTCTCATCCTTAGATTACCCCATATATATTGGAATTGGATGAAATCTTTAAAGGATTTAAGTGGCTTTTTGTTGGTGTACACGTAGGGCAAACAAATTTCCATCTATAAGCTAATTATTTATCATGCTAACGGGCCCCAGATCCATCAATTTTTTTTTATAAAGCTTAATGTTTGTAGGGAGAGGGTCCTTCTTCAAATTCAGGTTCTTCTGGGACAGCTTGCAAAATTGCATTCACAGACTGCAAATGTGCCTCACATTCTGCTGTAGTGAGTAAGGAAAAACTGCGATCTCTAGCATTAAACAATTTTATTCCACAAAACCTCTGTGTGAGTTATTGACATTCCATTCCTATGATTACTCAATTAATGAAGCCAATTAATGCACACTGTGCTTTCGTAGTAGCATCAGCAGGAACTAAATGAGCCTTTTGGGGGAATGTTTATGGGCTTTGTTGATTTCAGGAAAAAGACTTGAGTGATAAGGGCAGCTGCCTGTGGGAAACAGCTTGCACCCAAATAGGAATGAGCCATAAGATTGAACAGATGTTGTTCCATCTTCTCAGTGCCTGGAATATGGTGCGATGTATCACTTACTTCCTTACCAACAGTCTAAACTAGTCAAAGGAACCCATTGGGCCTGCCATAGCATTCCACAGCAGCGGGGCAGGATTTATTCTCTGGAAGTTTTTAATCATTGGTCTCTCAATGTCACTAATCAATTAAAAATGTAAATAATAAAATAACCAACCATTAAACAAATATTTTGACTTGGTGATAGTAAATTAACTTTGAGAATGAGTTGTATTCTCTTTGAATACGTTTTATAGTTATTCTAACTAATTTGAGAAATGGGTTGTGATGGTTAATTTTACATGTCAAGTTGACTGAGCCAAAAGATACACAGACAGTTGGTCAATACTATTTCAGGGTGTCTGAGAGTGTTTCTGGAAGAGGTAAGCATTTGAATTGAAAGACTGGATAAATAAAACCAACTTCATTAATGCTGGTGGGCATCATCCCATCTTTTGAATGGTTGGTTAGAATGAAAAGGTGGAGGAAAGGTGAATTTGCTCTCTTTGCTTGAGCTGGGGCATCCACCTTCTCCTGCCCTTGGACATTGGCACTCCTGGTTCTTAGGTCTTTGAACTTGGATGAATTATACCCCTGACTTTCTTGGTTCTCCAGTCTGAAGATGGCAGATCATGGGACTTTTCAACCTTCATAATTGTGTGACTCAAACATGGGGAGAGCAAAGAAAAATGGTGAGGAATAGGACCTCTTATTTTTAGAAGGCTGACTTCTCAGCTGCAGGATTTCTGGAAGACATCTATTCTGCAGCTCTTTCCACATTATAATGTAATAGGTCTGCAATAGGAATCAGGCAGAAGTGGGTTCTAGTGAAGTATGTGCTCACATTGGTTGTGTGACATTGGGTAAGTTAATGAAGCATAATACATCTCAGTCCCCGTTTCTGTAAAATGAGGAGAGGTATACATGTTTCAGAGGGTTCAATAAAATAACCTATGTGATAATTTTTGTTGTAATATGCATTTTTAATATTATAAAGTATCATATTATATGGCAATCAGTAGATTTATTAATTTGCAAGGAGGTGAAAAGGGACTTTAAATGTATAGATTGGGTGTAAAGATGCCTTCTGACTTTAGAAACAGGAAAATGTGGAAAGAAAGACTTGTGCCCTAGGTTTGAGAAAGTATTGTAATGGATGCTAAAAAAATATCCACTTTCTTTCTCTTTGCAAATTAAGAAAGCAGACAGCAGAGAGCAGCGCTCTTAAACATTCAAGGAGACAGGGATTGCCTGATACTTATTTATAAGATATTTTATTTCTAGTATGAGTATGTAAACTCCAATGTACAAAGATCAAAGAATCCTAGCCTGAGACGTGTGGACATCTCATGTTGACTTTATTTCTTATTTTAGGCTTGCTAATCAAATGAGATGGCCTACAGCTTCTGCTGTCTGATCCAGACATAATTAGTCTTTTTTTTGTTTTGGTGGGATAAATAAAGAAGTATTTTGACTATTTAAAGAACATTTATAGCACAATGAATAAACCACAAATGCAAGAAAATTTACTATGTATAATCATTGTGTAGCCTATTTCTATTTTTACCAAAGTGAAGCCTGAGGTTTTGAATGTGCTTGTGTTGTTTTTGCTTTGGCAGGAGACAGGGTAGTAGGGACAGCTTTGAGGGAAAAGTGTTGCTCTATAGTTGTGAAATAATTTTCTTCCTAACATAGCTGTGCTAATTTATTTCACTCATATCCACAGATTGCAGCCAAAGCAATCAGCCAGCTCAGAGCTGGAAGAGACTGGATTTAGAAACGTTGGGGACAGGTAGAAATATAGGAATTTTGAAGATAGAGAAAGGGAAAATTATATATTTCTATTCATGAATATTTTTAGAATACTATATATAAATAGTATATGTTATGTGCACATGTATACACATGTATCCTGAGAGAAATAAAGACACAATGGATAAACAGACAACACAAAAAGATTCTCTATGGGAAGCCTAAAAACTTGACGCCGGAGGGGCAACTCTACTCCCCATCCCCAACTTATGGTGTCTCTAAGAATCTCAGTTCAAGGCTCTTTGACACATTTCTTGAATCTGAACCACTTGGAAACTCTTACCCCTTTTTCTTCGTGCTCCCTAACAGGGCTGGCACTGCCATATCATTTGTCCTTTGTAATCAAAGGTCTCCATTTTTTTAAAGTATATTTATTTATTTTGAGAGAGGGAGAGAAAGAGAGAGAAAGTGAGAGAGCATACATGTGTGAGTGGGGGAGAGACAGAGATGGAGGGAAAGAGAGAATTGGAAGCAGGCACAGAGCCTGATGCAGAGCTCTATCTCAGGAACTATGAGATCATGACCTGAGCCAAAATCAAGAGTCAGACACTTAGCTGACTGAGCAACCAAGGCACCCCTGAGGTCTTTTTTCTTCAATTTCAGAGTTTCTGGCAATCTAAAATTGGCTAGAAAAATTTATTTCACAATGGCTAGAAAAACCCCTGCCACAACTTTTTGAAATGAAATTTTATTTCTCTTTATCATTAGTCAATAAGTGCAAATGGTAAAACCTACCGTTTTATGGAACACCTCCTATATTCTAGGCAGGCGCCTTCGTTAATTACCTGACTTAGTGTGCACCCCAGTTGCACGAGAAAGATATCATCACCATTTAAGTTGAGCAAACTGAAATTAATTGAATAATGTAACACCAAAGTGTCTCATTAACGAACATTATTTTTTTTATTGGCGAAGCCTCAGGGAACTGGTAGAGAGAGAGAGAGAGATCATTAGGAATGATTTAATTCGTTGTTCATTTTACAGAGCAGGAAAATGAGTCCAAATGCAGAGAGCGACTCCACCAAGTCCATCCACAGTGCTTTCTGTGAAACGACATTACCTCATGGAACAGAATGGCAATAGGCCTATCGAAGTGTAGCTAGTAGTTTACTGCCAAACTGTTGATGTCCTGACATGTTCTGAGGCTCCCTGTTACCTGGACTAAGAAAGGGAGAAAAGAAACGATTTGGGGAGTCACTAAAATCCTTTTGGGAGGAGAAAGCCATGTTGGTCAGGCCCTGCCAGAGAGATCCTAATGTCGTCACCCAGGGCAAGACATAATCAGGTTAGCTATAGGATAAGAAATAATACATGTGTACAAGCATGCTGAAGAAAAGACATAGAAAGTAGAAGCATTTTTAGGAAAGGAAGGAAAAACTCCCTCTTTAAGTGCAATCTTACTACTTAACTCTTATAGGACAGCATCACCTTTGCCTACCTAACCTTGAACCCACCAGATGAGAAGCGCAGGTGCTAGATGCCAGGCACAATGTTCCCTAACACTCCCAATCCCACCTGCTTCTAAGGAGCCCAAGTCTCTCCTCTACAATGCTTCCCTTAACAGAGGAACTAGGGTCTTCTCTCTGTTCTCTTGCTCAGCTTGGGCATCCACGTTGACCCACATTCCCTTCTAGAACATTCTAGCTGATGGAGCATGTGTGAAAAGCAAGGGATTTTTTTTCTCTCGTTAGAGCTTTTCAGTCTTCAAGGATTAGGTGTGAATTTAGCAGGGACAGTGGGGAGCACAGTGCAGGTGACGTAGCGGCATGAAATGAGAGGTGCCATGAAAGTTGAGGGACACAGCAACACAAGCATTCCTAAGTCGTCAAGAGATTCTGCACTTCAATCTTCTCCTCTTGGTTTCCAAAGCCAACTTTGGATGGATTCATCAGTGCTGTCTTTGGATTCACTCATTCGTTGTGTTCTGTCTACAGTTTATCCCATTTACTGACTTTTATTTACATACATATTTTTCATTTCCAGGCTTTTGAATGGGTTATTTATCTGCATGTTCTTGTTTTATTTCTGTCTGTTTTTCTTTCACATTTTTTGTTCCATGTAAGGGAACACTCCAAACATTTCTTTCATAGTATTAATTAGGTTATTCCATAAAATTTTCTACCTATGGAGTAAATTAATGCCCCAATTGTTGATGTTGTTAAGTACCTTTCCCCTCAAATTTTAAATTTTTTCAGGGCTCCTAGCTGTTTCAGTTGGTTAAGTCTCCGGCTCTTGATTTCAGCTCAGGCCATGTGATCTCAGGGTTTGAGAGTTCAAGTCCCATGTCGGGCTCCATGCTGACATTGCAGAGCCTGCTTGGGAATCTCTCCCTCTCCCTTCATCTCTGCCCCTCCCCAGCTTGCTCTCTCTCAAAATAAATAAACAAACTTTAAAAAAAATAATTTTTTTTTCATTTTAAATAAGAGTAATTTTTTCTCTCTCCCTTCTTCAGTGTTCACTGCTCACCATCTAGCAATTTTATGTTTGTTTTTACTGATTCCCTGGGCCTTAGTCCACACTTAGGTCTTTTGATGCCATGTTGGTGACATGAAGGAGACAGACTGAATGGGAGGTTTGGGTCATTCCTGGTCTCTGGGCAGCTGGTATAAACGTATCACCTTGGGGCGCCTGGGTGGCTCAGTCAGTTAAGCATCCAACTTCGGCTCAGGTCATGATCTCACAGTTCATGGGTTTGAGCCCCGTGTCGGGCTCTGTGCTGACAGCCAGCTCAGAGCCTGGAGCCTGCTTCAGATTCTGTGTCGCCCTCTCTCTCTGACACTTCCCTGCCCACACTGTCTCTCTCTCTCTCTCAGAAATAAATAAAACATTAAAAAAATATTAAAGGTATCACCTCACCTGCATTTGACAAATGTTTCTCCCCCCGTTCAGTGAGAAACCCCAGGGCTATCCCAGGTAGTAAATAGTGAGACTCATTCAGGTCTTGTGTCCTGAGTAGAGCACAGCAGGGCATTAATATCATCAAATTTTGAAACTACACAAGGCTTTGTGGCCTGGTCTAGCTCCCACATTATGTAAAGGGCTAAACTACACTTTTTATGTAAACTGGGGGTAACAAAAATCTACCTTTCAGAGTCACGAAACTGCTTAGAAAGATTCTAAAGGGTTTGTCTAGTTTCCATGATTTTTATCTTTGTATTTTAATCAGTACTGCCCACTCTTCTCTTGTGATTGTTTAGCATTGAATAGTTTATTAAGAAGCATTAGAAAATCTTCAGTTTATTATGTATTTATTAACTTAGATATATAGTTTATCTGTACACGTGTTTATATTTATATCACTCCTTTTTTTCTTTCTCAATATAGTGCTTAAGAACTGCACACATTAATAATACTTCACCAAAACTTTTATAATTGTAATTGCCCCAGGAAGGTTGTTTTAAAATTCAATATATTATAATTATTTGAAAAATTTATTGTGCTAAAGGTATAATTTCCTTAACTCCCATCACTGTAAAACCTGTGCTCAATATTTCTTTAAAATGACTATCACAGAGAGTATTTATATCATGGTTTTTGAGAGAGGTTTGCTTAAGACAAGATCTGTTTTCATAGATAAACAATTTTATGGAACAAGGGATTTCTTTGCAAGAGTGTGACAGATTTGCCCAAGAAAAAAGTCTCCTTATTTTGGGATATGATAATCCCTAGATTTAGTTAACAATTGTTGGAAACATGTTATTGGTCCAAGATTGATGCTCAAAAAGATTACTTCATTAATTTCCAACGTATTCCACTGAGCACAGAGATTTACATACAATTGTGTTGCATTTAATATTTCAATCTTCTGTAATTCTTTTTGGGTCTTTTTTTTTTTTTAAGTATGATCTGTGCTGGGATAAGTGATCTCTCTAGTCTAGAAAACACAAATAGTGCCAAATATTCTGGCTTTGGGTAGATCCAGATGCTTTGTCATACAAAGTCTTGATCCTTGGGTTGCTGGGCTCGGTGATAGGGCTGCAGCTGTGAAGACCTGGGTCATAAAGCTCTAGAGAGGTCACTGGTAGAATAGCAAAGTTCTTGTTGCCTTCTCCCATGGAGGATAGAAGGGCCAAAGCTTTAACATAAAGATGCCAAATTAAAAATGATTCATGGCACTTGTTAAGACAGTAGGGCAGACTTCACCCAGGATTCCTGTACTGGGCATAGGGACTCCTGTGGTGGGGCCTTGCAGTAGAGGAGAGAGATTAGGCTGATGTCTGAATACAACTAGAAAACATAGGAATATATAGCCAAGGAGCATAGTGTGGGTCAGTTAGTGGAAAACTACGAAGAGAACATATCAGCAGTGATGCAGGGGGAACAGAGCTAATAGAATTCTGACTGAAATCAGGTCAGGGTACTGGGGGATTCTGGCTAAACCAACTTGACAGGATTCTGGCTAACACTGAGTGATGCAAAGAAGAATATGGAACTCCAAAAGTTGAATCCTCATTTGGAAGAAGATTCAGAAGACCCTGACTGGAGTGGGGGGCACAACCTTCCCTGTCTGTGAGCTGACCTTGTTCTGACACATCAGGTTCAGTTTGGAGCTTTCCATCAAGGTCACTCACTGGATGGCTACATGCTCCCTCCTCGTATATGCAGAAACTCAGTGAAAGTGGGCATACACTGAGGAGGGCTGGAGGGACCAGACCCAGAGCAGCTGTGGTTTACTATATTCCTGTCATTTGTGAAGTTATTCATTTTGTCTACAAGGGTATTGAGCTCAGTTGTGAGATATCAGTAGCAGACAGGGCTGCTACTAATCTAGGAAGTCTTTGTGCCGGTCGCGTACAGGGGTATTAACTTCCTTTTGGGCCAGTAAGGAAGACTTTTTCCTTGCTACTTCATATTTCTTCTATCACACTATATGCTCTGTGGCTTAGTAGTTTTATCTCTACTTTATCTTGGTTCCTCTTGGATCTGATGGAGGAAATGTATACATTTTCATAATTGAGAGAGAAAAATAGATCTACCTGCTCCATATATTGAACCTTTCCATCTTGATCCTTTGCCTTCTTAGACTGTGGTCCTGGGATCCTTCCCCACTGTGACCACTCCACGACAAGCCCATTTCCTCTCAGTACATAGCTCTTGCTCAGTCTGGTTCCCTTTCAACCAGCTGAACTTACGCTGTATTTAATTTTGCAGATAGATACATATTGAAGAGCTCTTGTCAGTAATTTCTGAATGTACATTCAGCATTTTCTCCTTTTATAAGTTATATTATTTGGATTCTCGAATCATTTGTATGGCTTAAAAGAAATCACAAATGTCATGGGAGAGAAGAAATAACTCGTTTCATATATTTTTTTGGAATTCTTTTTTGCTCAAAACCAGTAGATATTTAAGAAAAACTATTGGTTTATTGACACATACATAAAAATAGTCCATATTTAGTAAATCAGACTTTGTGGGTGGGGTTTGCAATGCATACATTTTACTTTTTAATTCCACAGAACATGTAGTATTTTCATAGAGACTGATTCTTGTCAAGGAGTTTGGATCTGACTGTTGTGAAGCAGTACATCATTCTTAGTAAGTGTAGTGACAGTCTGGCCAGTAATGGAAGGCCAGTAATCACCAGGGTTTAGATAAGCTCCTGATGTGTGAGCACTTCTTCAAGAGTCCATGTCTATGAACTAGCAGAAGTAAGGAAAAGCTGGAGAGATGCAAGAAGGTTTTTCATCTTGGCTCATGGAGTTTGTATATCTTCCAGCTAAATATAAATAATCTCAGCATGAGGATCTCACTGAAGTCATTCCATTTTTTCCCTTAGGAAAGATATATTATGATAATTAGCATGCCACCATAGAAGCCTAGATGAGTACATTTTAAATGGGTCACTCATTCTGAATTTCTTGATTTAATGTCATTTCTCTTTTTAAAAACATGAATGTGCACGCTGATTTTCTATTTCCTCTTACCATCTGTTACCATAGGCTCATAGACAAAATATAGCTATAAATCATAGTTACTAAAAATTTACTCTCTTGTCTCATGGGATGTATTTATGACTGTGTGTGTATGTTTGTATTTATGAATTCACATTTTCTTTACTTTATGTTTTCTCTGGATAAGGAGAAAAAGAATCTCTTTGTAGACATTAATTGCAAGCCCCAAACCTAGAGAAGGATGGCTTTGAACTTCTAAGGTAGTCAACAATCTCCAACCATCATCAGTCATTTTTAAGCAACTTCTCTGTGCATTGAATAAAAGTAGATTCATGTATATGGCTTTGCCTTCCTCATTTTGGTAGCAGGATAGTCATTATGGAATGGTTTATGAATAGGGTTCAAGTCTTGATACTTAGATCTGCTTAGTGACTCAACAGAAAAGCTTATGCACCTGCTGATGTTGTCTTGTTAGCATCTACACATCTTTGCCATCAATCTCTGCATAATGCATTTGACCATGTGTTTGTAATACATGATGTAACACAAAAGCAAACCAAATGAATAGCAACTGAAAAAAAAAATTTCCAGGACTATTCTCTCAAGAAAATAACTAAGGTTTACTCTCTGACTAAAATACTGTGTTGAAGGAACATCAACAAAATAAATCCTGTAAACTTATAATGTCTTGAACCCTAACCAACTAACTTTAAAAAACAGGACAGATAATTCATCTGTGTTCCAAAATGACTTATACCATAGTATCCACTTACCTTCAACACCTTTTTCTAGTTTGGGTCTCAGCAATAGTCCTGTGTGCTAGATTTTGAGAACTAAATCACTCAGCATGAAAAATAACTTTATTCTACTTGGTGATGAGAAGTGATAAGCCCCCTCTGAATTTGCCACAGAACTATTTCCTCATTTTCTTTCTAAATACTGCACAGTAAAGTGAATGAGTTTGCCTCAAACCTGAAACGTTCCACTGTCACCTTAGCTGTACTGTGGTATTAAAAAAATTTAAATCCCTCTGGCGAATAACCAATCGTGACCTTTCTTTTTATGGAAGATGTATTCTATTTCCAATCTTGCCTGGGCTGTAACAGCTTCTAATGCAAATGAGTCCACGTCTTATAAAATGTCACTAATAAACTCCTTGTCATTTGGCATTGGAATAAGATACCACATAAGAAATCACCTTTACGTTTTAGCAAAAATCATCAAGTGAAAACTAAATTAAAATAACATTTCTTTTATTACCTTACTATATTAAGGTCAAGTATGTGTGTGTGCCCACGTACACACAAGTGCATATGTCATGATTTATTGATGTGAGTTAAACTGTTGAGTCCAGGGTCTTTTTATCTTACATTGGGGAATAGGGTTATCACACTTAATCTTTGTTTTTACGTATAATCAGGAACAAGAAATGTGGATACTAGGCCAGAAAATTAGGCATCAGAGTCCAAAAAAATATGCTCTATATTGGAGTCCAGAGATGTAGGTTATAGTCTCATATTGGCCTATTGTTACCCATGTGACCATGAGCAAATCACCCTCTGTGAGCCTTTATTTACTTGTCTATAACTTCAAGATATCAATACTTGCTCTATTTTCTTGGTTTTTAAAGTGAGGTAATATTCCTGGAATCTATGAACTGCTACAAAAATATGATGTGAAGATTATTTAAAGCTGAACTAGCTTACTTTTGGTCAAAGAGTAAGGCAATAATCAAGTCACCGTTTATGTCAAAACACCCCTTTATCATTTTATCAATGGAATTTATCATCTATTAGTATTTATTTTACCTGTCACTTAAAGAATAACAACAACAACAACAGATAAGAATTGTTTGAAGCACACATTTCCCAGCCACTGTCTCTTAAGTGCCAAGATCGTGCCTGGGGCTTCACGCCCATTAGTTCTATTTCTCACCAAATCTCTGCAAGAAACTGCCACTAGGCACGTAACAAATATGCAGATAAGTTGATGAAGGCTCAGTAACAATGCTTTGCATGGCCATTGAGTTGGGTCAAAGCAGAGTTAGAATCCATACTTGGCTAGGATAGCACTTCTGTTGATGGGTCAAGCATTTGATGAAATCCTAACAACAGAAAGCGACTCACCAACAGGCGGCCATACTGCGGGTGAAGAAAAGTGTCTTTTTCTGGGAGAGTAGCTATTAGCGGCTATGAAAAATGAGAGTTTTCCTACCTTTAACTTGAGTCTGGTTTCTCAAATAAATTGTTTTTTTTTAAATGTTTTTTTTTTTCTAGGAGAGAGAGAGAGAGACAGCGTGAGCAGGGGAGGGTCAGAGAGAGAGGGAGTCACAGACTGAAACAGGCTCCACGCTCTGAGCTGGCTGTCAGCACAGAGCCCGACGCGGGGCCCAAACCCACGAACCGCGAGATCATGACCTAAGCGAAAGTCGGACGCTTAACCAACTAAGTCACCCAGGCGCCCCTCAAATAAATTGTTTTGAGCAAATATTATCCAGATACTTTCCTTCGGTGCCCTACCTCTACTTATGTTTTAAAGAAATTGATCTTGTTACGTTTTCAAAGGAGAAACTCACGTTTCTATAATCAGTAATTAGTAGGCATAAAGCTGTTTGTTTAGACTCAGTTCCTAGCAATTCATTGCCACAAGCAGTGAGGTGAAGTGGACTGTACGTAAAGACAAACTTGCTATCATAGTGATGTCTATTGTACATGATTTCTGAATCACATATTATTAGAATTGTAAGGCAACTTGCACACCATCGAGACACATTGTGTTGTCTTTCAGGAGAAAAAGGTCCAAAGAGAGGAAGTGACAGACTGTTAGGAATGTTCTAGAGATACTCAGACCTTTGACAAGTTATCTTTCCCAGTTTTTCAGGCTCTTCTCTCTTGCTTTAACTGAATCTTCCAGCGTAGCAATAGCCATTCTACTTACTTTGGGGTGAGCAATAAGTTGACTCCAATCTCCATCTACCATTGTCTATGAACTGGGGGCCCTGCACTAATACCTCTCCCAACACACAAATGCTGTCAACTCCTGGAGGCCTGCAGAAGGCTTTTCCATGGGCTTCTTGTGCTCATGACTACATTTACCAGTTTTAAGCTGATCTTGCCCCCTCACATCCACTCAATGTAGTTGAAGGCTAATTGGCGCTGCCTTTGAAGACCGTGCTTCTTTCTGTGAGACTCATGAAGCCTTGAAGTGACAATGGAAGTCTGTCGTAAATAGATTCTGATTTACACAAGACATTTTTGGATCCTCATATGTACGAAATACTGTATTTGCTCCAAAATGTTGTGTCTTCCATATAAATGTTAAGTCTAACTTTTCCTTAGATTCTATTTCTACAAACCATTGTGCACAGAATAGGAATGACATATAGGGACAGAATTTCTATATGTAAATTAAGAAGTTAATTATTCATATATAAAATAAAAAATTAGGAATGCTCTCATCTGCCTCATCAGAATTGCTGTCCCCTGGTGTACATACAATCTTTCAAAACTACCTTATTGAAGTTTTTTCCTTCAATAAGTGTCTATGTGACACACAGAATAGGCATTTTGCAATCAGAAGTAATCAACTCATAAATGTAAGCGAGAGTGTCATGCTGAGAAAAGAAAGAACAAAACAATGTTAATATGAGGGTCCTGGCATTTCTAAAATAGAATTTATTGTTTAAATGCAGCCTTTTCCATTTAAAACATGGAATTATTATAATTTGCCCTTTGTTTCTGTCTCTGCTACTCTTTCTTAGAGTGACTTATTATAATCTTTCATCAGTTCTATTTTTCTTTTTATGAATAAAATGTTAAGATATTTGAAATATGTTAACATATTAAGCTATTTATCTTTTCATTCTATTTAGTGTTTGAGATTTGGAGCTTATATATACATATATGTGTGTATGCTAAAAGTAAAAATATAACATATATAATAAAATGCATAATAAATACTATATATATATAACATTTTTATGATCTGTCAGTATATGTTTATGAAAGGGAAAATGGAAGCCAACAGTTTGTCCTGGATTTTTGTCCACTAGCCTCCATTGACCCTTCTGGAAGGCCATGATGACTGGCCATATTAAACTGACCTGAAACAAGCCCTTTCTCAAGGTCGTATTATTAGTCAGAGATTCAGTTCCAGTGATGATTTTAAATCTCATTGCCTCTCTACATAGAGGAGAGGAAATATGCAAAAAATGGAAAGGTTGCATCTGCATAGCCAAAAATAATCATGCAATTCAACCAAATTCAAAAAGAAGAAAAATGCATTTTTATAGGGAATGGAGAGACATAAAGTAGCTTATTACTAGCTATATTTAGTTGTTTAAAAACACTTGGCTTTGTAACATGTATATTTGTATATATACTGAAGCTTTATTTTCCCAAAATGACCCTGACCCAATTTAAGATACCTCCTAAGACCAGGAAGTTACGGGTCAGGATCAGTGGAAGTCTGTCTACTTCTGTCAAACTATGATCAGACTGGAGGGTGATTTCTGTAATGGTGGGGTTATGAGGTCTTTGGCACTACTCAAGGAGTTTCTTGTCCTCAAGACTGAACTTTTACACAGGAAAAGGAAAATGATCCAAACTAAACTCTCTGAATTCACATGGAAAAAAGAGGACAGTGTCGTTTTGGAGTGAATGAAAAATGAATATAATAGTAAGATAATGTAAGGACAACTGACTCTAGGATAAGTCCATAAAAATAATTACATATAAGTTCTCATGAAACAAATATAAGCTTTGTAAGAATAAACGCTGCTAGGAAGCCTGATCAATATCTTTGAAACAGTTGCAGAATAGCTGTTAGGAAATTTGGGAGCAGCTTATACATATTTCATGAAGTCTGTCTATCACCATATCTAGGCATGTGCACATAGTTAGGAATGAGAGCATCAGGCAAAGCATTCACTTCCTCGTTTAATAGCAGCACAAATCTGACCCCCAGATGCACTTCTTTAATGTGCTTTCCTAAAAATTTATTTGCCTGTAGAAAATCTTACTCATCCTTTAAGGTCTTAGACATAGCCTTATTTGTGGTTGGAACTTAATGCTTATTACTGATGTAAACAGGAAAACAACATGTTTGAATTTTGCACACTCTACTACTATTGATGAATATGTAGCTTTAGAAATATCCAATTTTATGAACTGTAACAGATCTCTTCAATGTAAAAAAAAAAAAACAAAACCCAGATCCAAAGCCATCTGTTAAAGATATAGTGAGCATTAACTCTATGTGGAGTAGTAGAAAGAGCACTAGCTTGGCAGTTGGGAGATACAGGTCCTTGTCATGACTCACAGATCCCTGTCGTGACTCACAGGCTCTCTGTGCAACTTTCAGTTAGGCATGTTACCTTTCTGATTCACAGAATAGAAACTTAATGAGTTACTATGTAGCACATTTAGCTACTTGTTTTTCAAACTAGATCATGACCATATTCAATATTGTGTTCCCATCCATCTAATAACACCCAGCAGTATACCCAGAAGGCACTAGGATACTTAATTTTAATTGACTTAAATGAATTGAATTTTATTTTTTCTCATGTGTGAAACATGAACAATAATCCTCGCTTTGCATACTGCTTACTTTGTCCTGTTGTAAATCAATGCATGTGAAGGCATTTTAGCATTATGCAAATAGAGAGATTTATACCAGAATTTCATCCCAAGAGAAGCGGATCTGACTTACGTGGCCTAAATGTGATTCCAAGAAACTGAAGGAAAATAAATCCCTTGTAAGTTGAATTATAGCAACCTGAATACCAATTACGGAATCTGTATGCTGAAACTTCACATGGTTCAACAATTTCCCTGCAGCAGTATTGGAGAATGAGATTCTCATCTATTTCTCTGCCTTCATCTATAGGTGTCTACCATTGCTTTATAAATATGGAAAATTGATGCCTTTAGTTAGAATCAGAGCCATATCATCATTCTAAGTTATACAATGATGTATCACAGGTGCTCAATACTTTCATCCACATTGTTGCTTGAATTTCACAAAACCTGAGTGATTCAAGCAAGAATATGTTCCTCTATTTTAGAAGACTGAGACCCAGAAAATGAACGGACTTCCCAACATCAAAGAGCTTCTTGGCATCAGAACCAAGGTAAAAATTCAAGTGGTTCAATTCCTGGCCCCCATCATGATTTCTTCCCACCATAGTGCCTGGGACACGAGAGGAACTGGAAAACTTGGCTCATGTCATCTTGATGCTCAAGTTGACTTCATGGCATTGACCTGTGACTAAATCTGTTTAATCATTTTCTCAGGTTCCTGAGTTTCTGTTTGAGGTCTTGGTTAGTTCCAAAAAAGCACACGAGATAGATGATTAACCATTAAAGGAATATACTCTTCCAACCCACAAAAGAGCTGTTTAACATGAGATCAAATCATCTCTCAGCAGGGTCCTAAGCATATGGTTACCACTCTAAAGACTTCCAAAGATTGTTTTCTCAAGGCCATCCTTATTTGCAACGTTCGGTATTCTGGATCTCCAAGAAATGTAGGCCTATTTTATTTGGGGGTGGGTTGAGGTAGTAGGAGACCTATGTTGAAAATATCTTCTTAGGAAAGACTCCAATCATGTAGCTTCCATTTGATGGCTTATCTTTTTGTCTTTCCATAAAGTCTTAAAATTTTTATGCTGGTATCAGCAATAAAATCCCTTCCTTGTTCCTCTCCATAAAATAACAGATGGTGAATAAGTCAATATTTTGGCTATTTTACATTCTGCGACTCATTTTCAGTCCAAGTATAGTTTTATCCAGATGTTCACAACCCTGATCTAGAATGGATTTAGCATTTATCTAGTATGTATCAAGACTTCCACTGTCTGTTAACCACCAGTTCTTGCATATGACCATGGCATACATAAAAACTTTAAATCTAAATTGTTGTCACCTATTTTGAAGTATATGAAAGAGTATATTTGCATGTATCCATTGCAGGCATTGGTTGAGGTGTGATCTAGATAAACTACATGCTATCTTACATATCACTGGCTTACCAGTATTTTAAAACTAGGTATTTGTGATAGACCTATTCAGAAACATAAAACTCACAGAGTGTATGGAATAAAACCATCTGCTTTGTAGCAGTTAAGATTGCATTGCTTTTGTAATGTCAATGTGATACATTTATAGAAGCATGGCTATGATTTTTCTTACTCCTTATTTCTTAGCTGGGTCATATGCACAACATGGATTTTGATGTTTCATGAACTTTTTAATAAATAAATATGTAACACTATATATACGTATAGGTAGAAATTATTATATAAATGCTATATATTTATATAATTATAAAAATTATGTAAATATTTATATATCTATAAATCAGCATTCTAGATTCCTCATAAGCAGGTATCAGTAGTATAGAACGTATTTAATTTTATAAATAATTCAACCTGGAGATGTAATTATGCCTAATGTTTATACTGTATTCTGTGTTTCAGTTACTGCTATTTTATTTAACTACAAAATCCTAAAGAGGCTAACAGAGCCTGTTAGAGGCTGAGTGGGCTAATTGGCATTCTATGTTCTAGAAATGGCCGAAGGATAGAGTAAGATTTGATGCCCACTTTTGAAGGACTTACCATTTACTTGTGGTGATTAGGCAAACAGATCGACGTCTTTGGAGTTTCAAGACTTACACCAGGAGAAGCATGATGCAAGGCGCTTTCATCTTTCAGGCCTTCAAGTTTTGGCTCCTAGCTCAGAGAAACCTCTTTATCATCAACCAACATGGAGGGTTGAGGGAGAGAGAGAAGTCTCACGCCTGAGGTGGGTCAGCTAAAAGCAAGGAGAACAATTTGTCCTGGATTGTTTGGTCACTAGCCTCCATGGGCCCTCTGGAAAGCCAAGGTGATTGATCTAAAACAAGCCGCAGGATCCTACCTACATGCCCATGAAATATGTAACTAATAATGTGATGTAATATGTAGCTCTCTGCCGTATGATTCTTGGTTAGGAATAGTCACACTCCTATTTATTTTGCTAAGCACCAGAGTACCTTCCATGGCTAAGTCAGGCTCTATGCCCTTATATTTTTTCATTCATCTCAGGCCTGGGGCAGCCCGTTTCCCTCATATCCATTGGCCACTCACCCTCCTCTATTTAGGAGGAAGGGACTTTTCATCTGTCTGTAATGAGCAAGCACAGTGCAATATAAGCCCTTACTTTGGCTTTTTCTTGCTGCCCAAACTTATAAAGCTTTAGGAATTTTGTTCCAAGGGTTAAATCTTATGGGAAAATATGAGTAAAGAGTTATAAACACAGGGAAGTGTAGGTTCTTACGAAGGGCTTACCAAAAACTATTGGTCCTTTTCTCTGGCCTGGCTCCTTCAGAAATTTCGATCAATGTTTGCTTTTATGCTCTCAGAGGTTGAATTCACTACTCTCTTCCCCAGATCCTATGCTTCTCTTTTATCCTCCCTGTGAGAAGCCTATGTTAGGTCCTTATTGCCTTACTGACCCTTTACCAACTCTGAAGTTGAGGCATAGGCAGAACAATGTCAATGAACCTTATTTTATGAAAGGTGAGATCAAAGGAGGGGGATCCAGCCACTGAGAGAATATAAAAGCAATTCATCTGAACAACATTTATTGAAAGTGTACTATATGCTACAAACCAGTTTAGTGATAGCTGGATGGATAAGAAAGGTCTTAGCATTACTGGGAATATGTGAAAGATATCCATTGAAGTAAGCAATTGGAGTTATTTAAGCTGGAGAGCAGAAGTCTGGAAATGGGTGAGGGAAGATGAAACATGGCTGAATGTCTTCAAATAACAGCAGAGTAGTCTTGGACAAAATGGCGGCTGTCACGATACCAAAGGCTCAGACTCGGACCTGTGATTAAGAAGAGCAGGGGAGTTTTGTTTCTGCTCAATGTGATGAAAACTTCCTGGTAATCAGAGCTTCTGACCTTGGATTTGGCTCCATTGTGATGTGGTGAGCTTTATCTCTGGAAGCTATACGATCATTCACCCACTGGGACAATCTAGGGGTCATGTGGGTGGCAGCAAACTCCAAGACTCTCTGACCTACTTGAGTTGAATCTACAACGTTTTGGCTTGGGTTTTCAGAACTACAAGGGCCTCAGTTGGAAACTATTGAACTCAACACTAATTTCTCACCTCTGCTGTCTGCTCCGTTTTATTCACCTTAATGCCTGCCCTTTGAAAGCAGCACTTTCATTAAGCAACGTAAAAACATTTCTGGGAATGAGTTTCCTTCTTAAATCTATTTGTTCAGACTCTTTTTGGTAAACAACCTTGTTTCTTGTTTTTGATATTCAGCTTTGTTTTGACTCCCTGTATTTTGCAGTGTTCTAATCATTGTTTCTTTGCTACTCTTAAATTACTCCGAGTCCCAAGACCTTACTGGAGAGAAGATTGAGAAATATTTTTATTGAAAAGCTATATTCTCTAAACTTCAGTGACTTTGTAATGCAAATTTCATCAGAAGTGAGGTTTTTGAATTTTTAGTAAATATGAATGCTGATTCTCTCACTACTGCTTAGAATTTTACTGATTACACTTTGGAACTGCATAATTGTGTAATTAATCTTGAGGATGTCAAAACGCATATTTTTAAAAGTAATTTTCTAAGGGAAATAATATATATCTCATTATTTTTTATTGTAATTGGTATTTGCACTCTCCTAGTTTATAGGTATAAGCCTTGCCAGAGATGGCCAATATCAGTGCCATATATTATTAAAATGGATTAATTTTTCAAACACATCTTCCATTCAATTTCTCATTAAATGAGGCATTGTAAATTCTGCTGTCAAGGAATACAAATAACATGATTATGCAATACTTGAATTATACAAAGTCCTCTCAGCAAGGATGGTTATCTGCCATAAACACTGATTCATCCTTTGTAAAAGAAAAGGACTTTAAGACACAGTTATCAAAACTGACCAAGAGTCAGCTTCAGTCCAAATCTTTGATACTCTCATTGCTTTCACGGGTAAGGAGCTTATGATCACTCATCTAGAAACTTCATTCAAGGAGGGACTTAAATATAGAGTCAAATTTACTCTGCCTCTCTTTCTCTTTTTTTTTTAAATGCATTACTGGGGTGCCTGGGTGGCTCAGTGGTTAAGTGTCAGACTTTGGCTCAGGTCATGATCTCATGGCTTGTGGGTGTGAGCTCCACTTCCGGCTCAGAGCCTGGAGCCTGTTTCAGATTCTGTGTCTTCTTTCTCTGCTCATCTCCAGCTCACATTCTGTCCCTCTTTCTCTCAAAAATAAATAAACATTAACAACAAAAAAAATTTCAATGCATTACTTCCAGGGCACCTGGGTGGCTCAGTCAGTCAAGGGTCCGAGTTCGGCTCAGGTCATAATCTCAGGGTTCGTGGGTTTGAGCCTCGTGTCGGGCTCTGTGCTGACAGCTAGCTGAGAGCCTGGAGCCTGTTTCAGATTCTGTGTCTCTCTCTCTGTCTCTGACCCTGCCCTGCTCATGCTGTCTCTATCTCTCTCTCTCAGAAATAAATAAAACATTAAAAAAATTAAAAAATAAATGCATTACTTCTTCAAGGACCACCATCCTTTGTGTAACATAAAAGTGAACAAATGAACGAATGAATCAGAATGAATAAGGGAAGAATGAATAAGCACTGATATGGGTAATTTGCAACAAAGAGATGAATGTCGATATGGCTGTCTAATGCTGCCCATGCACTCACACCACACAGGCACATAAGGATGCTGATCTGTATGATGGCATTCAGCTTCTCAATGATGAAAGAGTTTGGTGGAAATCTTGAGGCTTTAGCTCTAAGTGACAGGTGTTGGGATACACAAAGAGGAATGAATGGGTCTTGCTATTAAGGAGCTCATGATCTTATGAGAGAGGCACATACCTGAACACAATAATTTCAGTACAATGTTCTTGCCAGTGCCTGCAAAATTCTTTGTGCAGTTAAGGAAGCCATCGCCTCACTCTGCAGGATTGGGGGGATTAATATGGGAAGATTTCAAGAGGAAGGGAGATCTAAGTTTTGGCTTAAAGGATAGAAAAGACTGTGTCTGCAGCGGGGAGGAAAGGCACTCAGTCAGGACTGAGAGACCAGCAGGTAAGAAGCATGAGGTTAGAAGGCGTCTGGTGTTTGCAGGAATCAGTATTAAGCTGTACAGGCTAGGACAATTTTGAAGGGAGTCAGGGTCCTACCTTGGGGCCTGTTATTGGAGCAGCAGAATGTGCCTGGAGGCTATGACACAGGGGGAGGAGCATAATGAGATTTTTTTGAAAGGCCACTCTGGAGGAGGGGTGGGAGGCAGATTGGAGGATAAAATGGCTACAGTAAAGAATCTTCTCAGTATAGTGCTGGGGAAATGGAAAGAGATACAAAGAATGAACTCAATAGAATATTGTTACTGATAGATTTGAGGCACCAAGGGGGGGTTGGAAAATTAATTTTGGACCTCAGATTATTAGACCATTCATGAACATCAGAAATGCATAAAGAGCAAGACTGATGAGTGGTGGTGCTTCAGATGATGCCTTCAGTTTGGGGCACTGGCTCCCCGCTATCTACATCCCTCACCAAAGTGGCACATTTGTTGCGATCACTGAACAGACACTGAACATTGTCATCCAAAATCCATTGTTTACACTGGGGTTCATAGTTGGTGTTGTACATTCTATGGATTTTGAAAAGTTTATAATGACATGCATCCACCATTACAGCATCACACAGAAGAGTTACCATCCTAAAAGTCCTCTGTGACCTCCCCCTTAAAACCCCTGGCAATCACTGATCTCTGCCCTATTCATTAGGTACAGGTCTCTAAGTCTTACCACCATCAAGGGAGGAGAAGTAAGCCCCATTCACCATGATTTTTTGAAGCTGTGAATAGTAAAGGTCAGTACAGTGGTTAATAGTAGTAATAATTACAATGATTCTATTTATATTGCTGTTGTTATTATTACTCCTTTTTTTCAATGAGGATCTAATAGAAGTTACTGATCCCTCAGAAAGCACCATAAAGAAAAAAAACATCTGAAAGAATTCATGAACTCAGAGTGAGATATACTTTTCTGCCAAATCTGAAAGCTCCCAAGAAAGAACATTCTCTTAGACATTTGATGGCATCGTGTAGACTATGCATTAATTTAGGGGACATCCTACAAAGTGATGATTTTTTTAAATTTATTTATTTCTGAGAGAGAGGCAGCGTGAGAAGGGGAGGGTCAGAGAGAGAGGGAGACACAGAATATGAAGCAGCTCCAGGCTCTGAGCTGCCAGCACAGAGCTTGTCACGGGGCTCGAACCCATGAATGGTGAGATCATGACCTGAGCTGAAGTTGGACACCCAACCGACTGGGCCACCCAGGTGCCCCCAAAGTGATGATTTTTGTACTGAGTTATGTGAGCTCAGTCCAAAGCTAGACACTTTGACTGTATCCACTTCTTTCCCAAATTACTAATTAGACATCAAAATGTCTGTTAAAGGGCTAACTTAGATTATATACTTGAACTAGCCTGGGGATGCTAAAATCTAGTACTAAATGAAGGCAAACAAACAAAACCCTCTAGTGACGGTTGCTTAGATTAACTAGATTCTGATCTGAATGTTTATTCACCTCCACAAGAGTGCTATACGTGCATAGAGTAAATATTTTATGACCCATGGCATATATGCAGGCCAAGAATTAGGATAATAAAAACCTAATTTAGGTTGGAGGTAAATACAACTATGCACGAGTTTCTAAAAAGAGTAATAAGCATCCATATGGCTGTTAGGCACCATGTATGATTTATAATGTTTAAGTATCTGAAATATCCTCTCTCTGTGTGTAAGTGCTGGCTTTTTTCTCCCTAGCCACACCCCTTCCCCTTTCCTCCTTAATAACATTCGGCACATTGCAATATGCTGAGATTCCATGGAAGGAGTGGCCAAACTTCCCAACCAAACTTGCACACGCCGTGACTCACTGCTCAAATGGATTGCTGGGAGCAGTGGCTGGAAAAGGTCTGGAAAGAGCCCCCGTGGAGTGGGGGCCGCATTCGGCAACTATTTGTACATCCTGCTGGGCTCAGGGAGCAACATTTCCTAGGTCCAAGGGGGAGGGGCGATCTTGTCAGGGACCCGCATAATGAAGAAGCAGTCTCTGCCACCAAGCCTCCTCCCAAAGCATCCATGGCTGGCAGCTTCCCACATGAAAGCAGACCAATCCCACTTGACTTGAAGAGGCGCCCTCGGAAGGCAAATTTGCCTCCCTGGGGTTCCCTGATTGTCAACCCCTCACATAGAACAGCCAGTCCCTCTCCTTCAGTTTGCTAATCACACCTTTTTAGCTAAACAGTAATAACTGTTTCCCTTCAAACACAAGAATTCAATGCTAAGTATGGCATTCACTAATCTGATCAACACTTTACAAAATACATCTTTAGAAAAAAATGAAGTTCTTTCCTGAGATCCACTTTTTTACTACCAAAGTCATGGCTCAGAAATCACTGTGGAAGAGTACAAAGAACACAAGATTTGAAATAGGATAACCCGGTTTGAGGTGTGGCTTCTCAGCATGCAAGTGGCACAAAGATGAAAAATGAAGCAAAACAGGGTGTGTTGTTTTTCCTGGACCTGGTAAGGTGAGCTGGGCAGCCCGCTGGGGCAGCAGCAGAACGGGCAAAGGTATGAAGCATGAAAATGCTGGAAAATGCCTGTAGAGGGAGTGGTAGGAGGTATATAAAAAATCAGGTTATTGGAGTGCCCTGGTGGCTCAGTTGGTTAAACATCCAACTCTTGATTTGGGCTCACGGGTGTGAGATCAAACCCCAAGTTGGGCTCCGTGCTGACAGCCTGAAGCCTGCTTGGGATTCTCTCTCCCTCTTTCTCTGCCTTCTCCCCACTCTCTCTCGCTCCTGTGTGTGTGTGCTTGCACACGTGCTCTCTCTCTCTCTCTCTCTCTCAAAATAAATAAATAAGCCTTAAAAATTAGATTATTGCCCAGTTTAAAAGGATAGTAGATGGCACATTAAGAAGTTTGGGATTTAGCTGTAAGGGGTGGGAGGTCCTCAGAGGTTTCTAAGGAGGGCAGGGCCTGACCATGTTACGCTCTGGGAGGGTAGCCCTGGAGGATGTTGCTCTTCCTCATTCTGTGTGGGAGGAAGACACATCCAGATCATCTCTCTGGAACTTTCTGGCTTTAGCATTGAGATCCCATGTTTTCCAGAGATGTTCTATGAGCTCACATTGTTCTCTGAGACCCTCAAGGGCTACAAGAACTTTCTGCTGCTTTTGGGTGACTTTGGACTTAGTTATAAGCTCCCACAGTGTTTTCTGAGGCCAGAGATTTTCACACACTGAAAAAAAAAATGCTGCCTGAGGGGAATCCACCTCCCCCTTTGGGGAAGGTAATGAGGAAACTTGAACATTTCCAGCGAACAGATTTTTATGGGCTATGAATAAGTAAATGCAGAGTGAAATAGGAGAGAACAAACAAGTGCTTCGCTGAAGAAATATTTGTGGTATTTGTACAACATATTGTACCAATGGGTACTAGCCCACTTCATCCTTCACAAGGGCAAAGGGGGGCATGCTCACCTCTGGACTCAGGTGTGACATACATATGCTGTGGTCCAGATTACATCGCTGGGTCTTTCGCTCATTTGTGCATTCACATATCCAACATTTTCTGAACATCTGCGGTATTCCAGACTAAATGCAGGGTCCTAGGACACAGATATGCACAGCTTAGAACTTTAAAGAATTCCCCATTTAGTGGGTGAGGTAGGCTCATATATGACTAATTACAATGTCATTTGGTAGGTCTGATATTGGAGATACTGGTATACCCTTCCCTTCCTCAGTTGTCTTACTGGCATGTATTGTATAAGAGTAGCTAAGCATTTCTTTTCCACCGGGATATTTCTGGGCTGGAGAATAATATAAGACATCTGAAACGTTTTGTGTGCTACAGTGTGTTTGCTTTGCAACCATTCTGTAAATAAAACTTTTACAATTGAGTGGCTAGGATGGAGAGAGGTTAGATGACTTTCCTCAGATCATTGTAACTAGAAAACCTTGATATGACCTGGTGTCTGACTCCGAAGCCCATGGTATGGAGGTGTGGTCTGAGAAACCCTCTACATTCAGCCCACATAGCAGGTGTGGGCTCAGGGCCCCAACATGGCTGAGGAGATGTTCAGATGTCTCCTGTTTACCCCTTGGTTTCTCCCAGGTCCTTTCATGTCCACCTGGTAGCCTAGTCATCCATGTTGGCATTAGTGCCATTCTGTCCAACATGGCTACAACTGGGCAGTGGGTGTTAGGATGGTTTCACTAGGTGACCTAGACTCCTTGAAGATGTTTCCAAGTCCAGGAATGCAAGAAACTTCAGCCTGGAGGGGTCATTAGGCCAGAGAAGACACTCATGAGCAGCTTCCCTGCCCTTGAGGACCATCCCTGTCAACCTGGGCACCTTGTGATGAAGCAGGACATCTTTCCCTGTGCCCTGGCTTCAGATGCCTCAACGGCACAGGCCCATAAAAGAAGCGCTGGGAATGAGGAGAGCCTGGATTGAGAGTACTTCCATGGTAAAACTGTAAGCTCATTACAATTTTGCTTCAAAATCCCAATTCCTGTGTCTGAGTTTTCTCCCCCCACAGCTTCCCAGGAGTCTTTGTGTTCTCTTTTCCTTCCCTGTCTCCGTGCTCATCTGCTGAGCATCTGACAGCGGGAGGAGCGTGAGGTTTGAAGGTGGGGGGGCCTGGATTGGCAGTGTAATGTAGGCGGGCCCTGCATCTCCCCGAGCCTCATTTCCTCACCTGTTAAAATGAGGTCACGACACCTGTCTTGAAGAATAGCATGTGATTTCATAAGATGAGATTGGCAAATTGCCTGGCGTAGTCTGTGATATTATAGTTTGGTTTATAGACAGCAATTCTTCCAGCAAACTTTGCTATTAGTATGAATTAAAAAGCAATTGAATTGGTTCTCGCATTATATAGTAAGCTTACTTTTCATCTTTGCAAGGAACGTTTTGTTCTCAGTTAGGGCTGTTTTCATCATCATGGAAAGATCCAGGAGTAATTGTTGAGGGCCAGATGTCCCTTTCTCTTGCTTCTGAAATAGAACAAAACTCAAGGAAAGGCTTGGTTGTTTCCAGACCAAGTACCTACCTAGGAAAATACTTGGACTCTGTTCCTGAGTAGCCTCAGAACAATGTTAGTCTTAAAGCTATTTCTTCTACTCTTCCCCTCTGCCTGCCTCAGGAGCAAGATCATTGCTTGCTTCCTGGTTCTCTGCTGATGAGCACCCCTCTAGTGGGCATCGGACAGACAGTGGGGAGCCCTTCAAGGACTTCATCACAACCATGTCATGATCGAAGATGGTGTGGACTCTTGAATATGCAGTGATTTAAAGGCAAATCTACAAGCGACATTTACTTCATTCAGTCAATAAGCATTACTTGGGAGCTGTTTAGTGCCAGGCACTAAGCTAAGAACTGGGAGAGAGAAATAAGTTAGATCCACTCCTGCTTCTGAGAAGCTTATAGTCTTTTGCAGGAGGGATAAGTTTAAGGATACTTACAATACATTCTAGCAAGTGTTAGGATAGAGTTATGCACAGCATGTCAAAGAATGTGCAGAAGATGGTATTCTAATCCAGACATTCCCCTAAAAAAGTAAGACCTATTTCAAGTCTAGTGGGAGTTAGCCAGGCTGTCACAAGGGGATTCCAAGAAGAGGAATATCACCGAAAAACTCATGGAAGCAAGATGTATATAGCCATCTGGGCCTCAAGGTCCCTGTTGATGAGTGATGCTAGCTGATGCTGAAGCAAGGCTAGATTTCACAGAACCATGCATGCCGTTGTGAGGAGTTTGGATTTTATTCTGAATGTGATAGGATGCTTTGAGGGATTTTAATTCATTTATTTATTCCCTCCTTCATTCCTTCACTTAGCAATATTTGTTGAGCACCAGCTATACAGATTAGAGGTAGAGTAGATGTGAACAGCAAGGACTCCGAATTCAAACTGCTTGGGTTCAAATCCCATTTTGGTTACTCACATGCCCTCTAGCTATGGACCAGCTATTAAATCTCTCATTGCTCCAGTTTCCTTGTTTATAAATTGTGGATGATAATTGCGCTCACTTGGCAGGATTATTGCAGAGATTAATTTAAAATTATACATGTAAAACATTTAGAACAGTTCCAGACTCATGGGTGATAATGACTGTTAGCTCTACTCATATGTCTGACAGGCTCTGGTGAAAGCAGGGGAGTCCCCATCCCTGCCCTCCACCCGCCTCCAGTCCATGGAGAAGGGAGCCTCTGCTGTGAGATGGGATATAATCATGGGATGTGTGCCGTGACTGGGGTGCCACGACACAGGAGAACCTTCTCGCTTAGACTCGGGGTAGGAGAAGAAGCTTTTGGAAGGAGGTAACATTTCAGTTGGACCCAAAAGAGGAATAGAAATTAACTAGATAAAAGGAGCAGAAAAGTCACAAGGCAAGGCATGGTCAAATGTGCTTTGTGGAATGCTTTCTCTGGCAGCATGTGTGAGCTGGACCAGAAGGGGAGAGTCCACATTAAGGGAGGACCATGCAGAGGCTCCACAGGGAGTGGCCTGCAGCTCCTGGAGTAGTCGGGCCAGATGCTGCTATCCCCTTTCGAAAATGAAAAAGGCAAACTGTCATTGCTTTTCATGACGCCCCATCAAGGGTTGAGCCAGGGTTAGACTCTCCTCGTTAATATCCCACTGGTTCTCAAATCCCTGAAAGAGACTTTATGCCATCTTATCTTATTGTAGGATCACATAGACTTCCACAGTGGTGTGGGCATTGGTAACGATGCACAGGGAGACCCTGATGCTTGAATAATTCTCCTTCACATTCTCCATGCATATGCTCATGTTGTACTGCTCCACAGAACATCTCAGATGAACATATATTAGGTGTGTACAGTTCCACAATTGCACATCCCAGAGCAGCAGAATAAAATTCATTGGTAGCCAAAGGATGGTAGCATTTTAGAAGTGGAGGTTATTATCCTTAATGTTGCTTTGGACATTTCTCTTCTCGCTAGCCAAGAAGTTTTCTGCTTGGGCTTCCATAAAGCCTTTTTTGGCATTATAGCCTTGATAGTTGAGTGAGGGCCGAGGCTAACATGACATAAGGTGTTTCAATAAAAGCCAAGAAAGTCAGTGAACGACTTTGCAAACATGCCTTTAGAGTTAGCCAGTTAATGCCGGTCAAACCCACGACTTCTGCAATGTTTATGAAGGTCTCTACAGAGATAGTCCAGACATGAGTTGGTTTTTTTTTAACATTTGTTTTTGAGACACAGGGGAAGACAGAGCATGAGTGGGGAAGGGGCAGAGAGAGAGAGAGAGAGAGAGAGAGAGAGAGAGAGAGAGAGAGATGGAGACACAGAATCCAAAGCAGGCTCCAGGCTCTGAATTCTCAGCACAGACCCTGACACAGGGCTCAAACCCATAAACCATGAGATCATGACCTGAGCTGAAGTCAGGTACTTACCTGACTTAGCCACCCAGGTGCCCCTATACACTAGTCTTAGATTTCCTAATTGGGTCCTAATATAACATAATATACCCAAATACTAATACACCAAAATGTACCAAAATACTATAATATACTTCTGCCTTCATCTACACACTATCACATAGGACCATCTACACTGTCAGAGCAGTGGAGGGGGAACACGTCATTTTTATATCTTTCCTCATTGTCATTCACAGTTGATATTCAGAACTTTCTGGGTTAATTTGTTTAAGACACAGAAACTGCTTTTTGGCAACAAAGATGAAGAAAACATATTTGCTTTGACTCATCAAAAATGTTAATTTCCTCACATTTATAATGTTTTCCTGACAAGTATGAGCTACCCAGGAGTAAAGTGATTATAGCTGAATTTGCACCCCAATATCTTGAAATAGTTCATGGAGTCCCTCACAGACATTTAAATAATTTGATTTTTCTTCAATCAGGGCTAGTTTGGTTAGGATTTGAAGCTAGTAATGCACCTGAGAAGCCAGTAACCTCCCAAAGAAAATAGAAGCGAGACCTTAAAATGTTTTCATTGAAAGGAAATCATTTTCTCAGTGCCAGCTGGACTATTGGCCGGCTGAGTAGATGGGCTGCTTGCCTCGTTTTGGGGTGTGGCTACTCGCTGTGGAGGAAGACAGTGACTAACAGCCTCCCAAGGCAGCTCAAACTGCCATCCTAGGGACAGTGTGACTCTCACATCGGACAGTTGACCAACAGACAAGTTTGGTTTAAGAGTTACCAGAATAAGTGGGGAGGTTGGAGAGGATGTTCACCAAGAGTACAGGCTCTCCAGTTCAACAGCATTGGATCAAATCCCAGCCAGCCACCTAGTAGCCAGGAAAACATAGAAAAGTAATGTGTTTTCCTTTTGCCTCAGTTTACTCATTGTGAAATGAAGATGATAACAGCTGTTACATGGTTTAATTGAGAGAATAAATTTAAACCCTTAGAAAAGTTTCTGGAACATAAGATGCATAGTAAACATTAGCTAGTATACTAAAGTTTGTTTATTTATTTATTTACTTACTTACTTATTTAATTTTTATTTAAATTCCAGTTGCTTAACATACAGCATAATATGTAGTTTCTGGTGTACAGTTTAGTGATTCAGCTCTTACTTATAACAGGCCGTGCTCATCACAGCAAGTGCACTTCTTAATCCCCGTCCCCTATTTCATCCATTCCCCCCACCCACCTTCCCTCTGGTAACCGTCAATTTGTTCTATATAGTTAAGAGTCTGTTTCTTGGTTTACCTTCTCTCTTTTTTCCCCCCATCCTTGTTTGTTTTGTTTCTTAAATTCACATCTGAGTGAAATTATATGCTATGTCTTTCTCTGACGGACTTATTTTGCTTAGCATAATACTCTCTAGCTCTACCCGAGTCATTGCAAATGTCAAGAATTCATTCTCTTTTATGGCTGAGAAATATTCCATTGTATATACACACCATATCTTCTTTAGCTGTTCATCAGACATTGGACACGTGAGCTATTTCCATAACTTGGCTATTGTTGATAATGCTGCTCAAAACATTGAGGTGTGTTGTATCCCTTTGAATTAGTATTTTTATCATCTTTGGGTAAATACGTAATAGTGCAATTGCTGGATCATAGGGTATAAAGTTCATTTTAAACATATAAATACAATCTTAAATCATGTGGTGCAAGAGTAACTAGAATTCAGGTCTCCCATTTCATAGACGAGAAAATGAAGGCACAGAAAAGGAAGAGGCTTGTAATGTAATTTACGTTTATATAAAGTACATTCATTATGTTACTTTAATGTAATGTAACATAATGAATCTATGCCCCATGGGAAGTCTGCTGCCTGGCTCCCATTATACAACTGTTTTTACTTTGCAGGATTTCCGTCTACTTATTCAGAACAGGAATACAGAGTAAAGTTAATATAAGTGTCTTTGATATTTAGATTTCATGAAAGATTTTAAAAGTGAATTTAATTGCTCTTTTAAAATACCATCTGTTATTCCACATAGGTGAGTTAAAAATTAAGTGAATTGTCTTAAACTTATTGTTTTGGAACTCATGAAAAGTGTATTTTAATTAATTTTTGTTATACTTAAAGCCCTGGGGCAAGCTTTTTGTGGTGCTTCTGCTGAACCATCTGCCGGCTTGATACGTGATCTCATTCTGCACAGGGACCTGTGTTCCTGTAGCTGAAGACCCATCTGCGGGGTGAGATACAACAGAGCTATGTCTGGCCAGTGCACAACAGTGCTGCCTGGTGATTACCTTCACCTAACGGCTCCTCTGTCAGCAATCCATCAGTGCCAACAGCCTGCACACTCTTTTGGGTCTGAACAGCATCTGTGCTGAGGACCGGCCCCTTTGCAGAGTGGAAACAGCATGTGACAGCTCCGGCTTAAAGTAAGCAAATTTGAGCTTTTGAAAATTTCTATTTTTATGGCATATTCCTCTCCACATACAAACTTCCTGGTATTTGCATCATTTAAGCTTTTGGAAACTCCTCTCATTTCTGACTTGTAACTGTCATGTTGTTAATCTTCCAAGTAGACATAAGTATTTATCTTAGAATTCATCCCAACTGATAGAGGTGGAAGAGCTAGGCACACCACAGGGTAGAGAAAAAAGTACTGGAATTCAAGACAAGGCTTGATTTCCAGGTTTGGTCAATGAAACAATTCAATAAACCTTTACTGAGCACCTATGTGCCAGGCAGTTGTGCACCTTGGTAAGCAGGGACTCCTTTGGACAGCACCTACATGTCTCTGGAGATGCTGACTCTGTGTTTCCTGTGATTTACACATCATTAAACATCTGTTTCCATGTTAACTGTACCTTCTCAGGGAGAACAGAGGGCTCAGATGCCTTTTCTGAAGTCCTTGTCTTTCTCCATGTGGCTTCTCCAGCCAAGACCACAGCATCTTCTCTAACAAGATCATCACAGACTGAAGTCCCGCTTCTGAACTCCTAAAATCATGTTTCCTGTAGCACAGGGCTCAGATCTTAAACCACGTCTTCTCCAGTCATCTAAGGCACAGGCTTCGGCAGGAAATGCAGCATCTCATCCGTCTTCTTCTGCCATACTTACGACATCTGGCATGGAATCAAATTCAGAGTAATTGCTAAGAATTACTTATTGGCTGATTCTTAAAAACTTATTGTACCAGACAAATAATATATTGAAACAGGTTCCTTTCTCTTCTAAAATTGATAGAACCTACTATTACTCATTGATCTTGCAAACTTAAGGATGTTTGCCTGCATTTCCAATGAGATTTGGGTCCAACGAAATAAATTGGAAACCACATATAAAAATGAATCCTCTATTTTTTATTGAATACAGATTTTCACGTTAAACATCTTTAATACTTAACATGCATTCCTGCTAGCTTTAGAAATCAAACATGGTTTATGGATTCAATTTAAAACCTTTCGTTGAAAGGAAATCTATTTTTAATTTTCATTTTAATCATTTAAATATTTAAAGATGTTGCCTTTGTTCCCCAAACTTCTTTAATCATATTGGTTATGTTTACATAGGGGCTTCTGAGATGATGCCTATTTTTATTAACAGGCTTTTCTAAAGTAAATGCATTTTTCAACCTGGAAATGCATTCTCCAGCCTCTAGACTGGCTTTTGAGTTCCATCAAAAGTAGGAGTGAGTCCTGCGGTGTTATGCCCATGAGGAATTCTTGTTATTGCTGGAGTAGATGGTGAGTCCAAAGTGCCCCGATGCTTGGAAGTTGGTGGTTTGAGTGAGGGTCTTGCTTCAGCTTTCCCTGTGCTCCTCAACCATCTCCATTGTTTGACTACAGTACTCTCACAGGTGATGAAATTAAATGGCAGGAATTTGGATAGACTCTGCTGGGCTCTTTAGATGTCAGTGGAATCTATCAAGCATCTTCACTTCTGGCCTGACGAGGAGTCTAGGTTGACCTGGCATGGGCTTCGTGAAGACTGGGATTCCAAATTTGCCTCTCCCACCTATTAGTTTTGTGACTTGAGGAGTTTACTTAACTTCTTTGAGATTCAGTTTCTCATAAAAAAATAATGTCTACTCTGTAGAGTTGACATGCAGATCAAGGATAATACATCTGGCCCATAGAAGGTCCTTGGTAAATGGTCACTCTTGAAAACGTTTCCAGTTTCCCATGAGAATGAGAACCCTAAAGTAAAAGATGCGAGGTGGACATCCAGGGGAACTTCAGTTTATCCTTCATGTATCTCCTGACCTTGTTTGTAAGTCTAAGGGCCCATTCTGTACTTAAGGGACACCTCTGTAACCACTTGAGTGCTTGGAGTACAGATGTGTTGGGATTCTAAAAGTAGAGGATGCTGATTTGCCCATAACAGTGAGTGACACAAACACTCCCTGTTCTGCTAACGTGGACTCACTTTTGCTTCCAGCAGAGAAGATTCTGTTCAAAGATATCTTGGGTCATGGATATTGCCGTGGCCTCTTTCCAGCCCCAGTCTAGACCAGACACAGCCTGTGCTATTTCTACATCCTCTTCAGGCCAGACCAGTATTTGGGGATGTGGAGATGAGACGTATATGCAGATGGTGATTTAAAGAGTGCCGGGAAAAGTCCTTTGCCATATTTAAAACTACCCTACATCCCCTTCTATTGCCTTTAAGGGGGAGAACAGGCCTTTCCGTTCCTTTCTTGGTTAGAAGGATGCAAACATCTCACCTAGTATGGAATTTAGCCCTACCATAGCTTGTTTCTATTATGCCCATTGTTCTTCTAAGGAGTGAGATTGTTATTCAGAGGATATTTCTCCCTCTATCTCTGGCGGTGTTTCTTCTGGTGCAAACCATTTTCATTTTCCCTTATTTTGTAAAAAGAGCTCATTTAGGGAATGGATATTTATTCAGTGCTCACTACACCTACCATTGCATTAGTCAGGTTGCAAACCTGATCTCATCCAATCCCCACCCACCACAATCTTCTTGGATAAGGGAAATAGGCTATATTTTTATACATGAGAATATGTTCACCCTAAGGTATTGAGAAGCACAGTCCAGTGAGAGGAGTGAGAGGAGAAAGTTGAGATTTCAAACCAAGTTTGTGTTAACTTCAAAGTCTGTGCTTTTTACATTGTATAATGATGCCATTTGCTTTAAGGGGAAAATGAGATTCTCTGCATGTCACTCCTCCATCGCAACTTTATAATGACGTGCACTTTTGAAAACTGGCTAAACGACCAGAACATCTCAGGATACAATATTTATTGCTTGTTGTGCTTCTTAAGTTGGAGCATTGGCCTCATTGATTTTTGAACATGTATCTAGTTTATATAATTTTGTATTTATCAATATCCATGAAAAGTTTGGAAATATAACATTACAAAAGAGATCTCAGAAGCACAATGTAGTGTGAAGAATTAAGACTTTAGTATTAGACATGCATTTATTCTAATCATTAGATACTTGACCTTGAGTGCATCACTTGATCCAAGTCTTAATTTCTTCATATATAAAATGGGGACAGTAGCCAATGTCTCACATGGTTACTATGAGAACTAAGCAAGATAAGAAACATAATGTCACCAAATTTGACACATTGAGACATGAATTAATTAACAGACCTTATTATTAGGACTATTACCATCTCGTTATCAATATAGTAGCTTCAACATGTATAATGTGTATAGATAAATAAATTCAAATACTATCCAAAATGTCCCTAGTTCCTACTAGACCGTGTCTTGTCTCTGCCATATTTTTAGGCTTCAGTACAGTACCCAGAATACAGTAGGTTCTGAGTAAATGTCGATTGAATTGTGGATATTGGGGATAAAGCAGTAATATAGGAGACCCAGGTTCATGACCTAGGATTTTACTAGGCTGTCATCGATTTCAAATGTATCAAACAAAAGTTGGGGCCTAGAAAATCCATAAAGCTCTTAATATTCCAAGATGGTACATGTGAAAGTTCCTGAAATGAAATTTATAGAGTGTTTTTAAGCATCAACTAAATAGCCTTAAAGCCAAGTAAGAGACAGTCAGAATATCAGGTAAAAACAATTTTCCTTGCTCTGATTAGTCTAATTTATGGCAAGGGAAAACATGATAAAGCTTTTCAAGAGTGAATTTGAGGTCACCAACTATATTAATAGCACAAAACCGACTATTTGACGGATGTATAATGAAATACAGATAATGTATGTTGCTATGAGCAATGATCCAAGATGCTGAAGAGGGGTGTCCTGATTCATGAACCATCTCTAGTGAGATGTGTGGGGGTTGGGGGAGATGAGTAGTTGGTCAACACTGTTGGACCGAGTGCAGACCCATGCGTGCCTGACAGGTTTGGGCTGGGGTTTTGGTAACTCAAGAATAAAGGCAGATCAATATTACCTTCATATTTATGGTCTTCCTCTCATGTTTTATGTCCTGGAATTTCATTGTTGACTGTATTTTTTTAGTATCCTATATGTACATGTCATCTTTTTCTTATTATAGCATATGTTCTCTGAGATCAGGGACAGTGTGAGCAATTTTGTACATTCTTCACACTTTTAAAGCAGTCATACTGAGTCTGAAAGCTGTAACGTGGGTCTAATCTTTCCTACCTGGTAGAATTTTTTGAGTGTTGAATAAGCCTGAAGTGCAAAATAGTTAGCTTAGCATCTGGAAGTCCGTGAATAAACTTACGGTCATCATTATTACTATACTGCAATTATTAGTATGCCGTCGACATATTGAGGGTTTGACTCCTTCACTAAGTCACCCTTCTTAAAGAGCTTAACAGAATAGCAGAAATTAGGGAGGCATAACATGCGGGTAATCATAAAGCATTATCTCCACAAAAGGGTACTCACATTTATTCTACTCCCGAGTATTTTAAGCCCTGGTGCTATTTCAGCTTCAACAAATTTAAGAATTAAAAGCCCTTAGTTTATCTTGTCCCAAAGGAAGTGCTTTTTCCCTCTTACTTTGAATCACTGCACCATTTTCTACATTATTTCTTGAGAAATATGTTGAGAAAGATGTTTTCTAGTGAATGAAGCTTCTGTTAAAGCAGAGGGAGAATGAACCTTCCCCCATCTCACCTCTACTTGTCACGTGGACGAAATGAGATGGCAATGATCTCTTTGTGACCAGGCAATGTTCCCTCAAATCTAAGTTTATTGTATTGTTTCAACTCTGTGTATTTGAAACTTAGGTAGGTACCGAAAGAACTTTACTATGAAAAGCAATACATTTAGTACCGGTTACTGGTGGTAACCCACTTTAATTAAATTATAACTCAACTCCAACAGAGAATGGGGTGATACAATTTTGTGGATCTTTTTTTTCCCTTTACGTTTTTGAATCTACCTAGTTGAGCACTTAGACAGAACTATGTAAAAGAGATGTACAATAAAAAGAGAGGTATAAAAACGGACTGTAAACACAGAGTATTTTATTGAAAAATGCATATGGAGAAATAAAGAAAAATTATGAGAAAAATTACTTTTCCTCGTTTTATTGTGAATTGATACTCAAGTTACACAAAGGATTTGGGGACATTTATTTGTTTTGTGGGTGCTGTATCTATCAGAAAGCATTTATTCCTTTCTTTCTCCAGTGTTTTTGATTCCATGGCAACAAGTGGCACTCTCTGGTCTAGCGACTAGAATTCACATGGGTGAATTCATTGCTCTTTCAATATAGTGCAGTTCTGTTTAGGGACTCGTCCAGTTGCGAGGAAACCAATCCATGTGTCAGCCAGTCTGTGTTATAGCAGAATACTCAGCTGTCAGATACTCTCCCACCTCTTTCCCTTAAATATGCCTACGGAGCAAGGACATTTCCAGCCAACTCTTCCCTGGGGTGAGTATCTGTAAATGGAAAGGAGGAAGAAGTGAACCATGTTGAGCTCTAATGGAAAAGTTTCCCCTTACAGAATGTAGAACTGGGACTGTGGCATAGATATGATTTTTTTTATAATGTTCATTTGTTGCTCTTAGAGAGTCCAATATCTGGACTCCGGTCCAGATCTGGTAGAATTTGGTTATGAACATTAATTCTTGTCACATAAGACCACTGAAGGCAGTGCTTGTAAAGTTATTGCAACTCAAACACTACTTGCCTGGCTCTTTGTTTTGGATGCCTCCAGAGCTCAGACCTCCCTCTCCTCCAAACCCCCTACTTCATATCTGTATACCTTGCCCATAGCAGGTGTTGCTCTTAATACTATTTGCTGTGATAGGTAATGAAAGTTGAGTGCTGGCACATTCAACCAGCATTAAGACAAAATCTTTATTAATGTCACTGTGATTTATTTTTATCCATGTCCAATATTCCATCTTGTAGCCCAGAGTTCTAATCAAGTGTGTTGAGTTTAAGGACCAGTACTCTACTTCAAACACCCCAGATTATAAAAATAAGAGTGAATTGGGGCGCCTGGGTGGCTCAGTCAGTTAAGCGTCTGACTTTGGCTCAGGTCATGATCTCACGGTTCGTGGGTTCAAGCCCCGCGTCGGGCTCTGAGCTACAGCTCAGAGCCTGGAGCCTGTTTCAAATTCTGTGTCTCCTTCTCTCTTTCTCTACCCCTCCCCCACTCGTGCTCTGTCTCTCTCTGTCTCAAAAATAAATAAACTATTAAAAAATTAAAAATAAAAAAAAAAGTAAGAGTGAATTACCCCAAAACAGCAGTCATCAGGAATACACAGCAACTTCAGGGCCACTTGCTGTGTCCTTCTACCTGCATCTCTGCTTCTCTCTGAACCTATTCTGTTCTCTTCTGTCTATGGACTAGTGTCCTCTACACTTACTCATAGTGTTTGTTGCCTTAAACCTTCTTCCCGCAGGGGCACCTGGGTGGCTCAGTCGGTTAAGCGTCCGACTTTGGCTCAGGACATGATCTCACGGTTTGTGGGTTCGAGCCTCACGTTGGGCTCTGTGCTGACAGCCAGCTCAGAGCCTGGAGCCTGTTTCAGATTCTGTGTCTCCCTCTCTCTCTCTGGCCCTCCCCTGCTCATGCTGTGTGTGTGTCTCTCTCTCAGAAATAAACAAAACATTAAAAAAAAACCTTCCTGAAAGTGGCCCGTCTTCATCTTAACGTTACTCCTGGCAACCTTTCTGCTTCTGACTCCACTGCTCACTAAATATTTTTCAGTGATTTATTCTGTAAACGTCTGAAAAGACCCCGCTTGTACTTTTTTGTGCCAGGCCCCAGGTTTCTAAGTAGTAGATTTATTTCCATTCTGGATTTAGGTGAGTTTTCCTCATTATAGATTAGTTTGAATTTTTCAGAATTTTATGAAAATGCAATAGTATAGTATGAATTCTTCTTTTCTCTGGCTCCCAGCCCCCTGCCCAGTATGATTATTTTGAGTTTTATCCATGTTGCTGTGTATACATAGCTTATGGTTTTCATTGCTGAGTGTCCACTGTCTGGTTATGCAGTTGCTTGTTTATGCATTCAACTGTTGATGGGTATTTGGGTTGTTTCTCCTTTTAGGCTATTACAGAGAAAATTGCTATGAATTTCCATGCACGAGTCTTTGGATGGACATGTGCTTTGATTTCTTTTCGGTGAATTCCTAGGACTGAAATGTCTAGATCGTATGCTGCGTGCATATTTGTTTTTTAAGAAACTGAAATACTGGTTTCCAGCTGATTGTTATCTTTTCACGTTCTTGCCGTCAGTGTACGCAAACTCCGTTTCCTCTACATTCTTGCCAGCATTTCATATGGTGAACTTTTAATCTCGGCCTTTCTGAGAGATGTGTGGTAGAAGCTCACTGTGGTTTTAATTTTACTTTCCCTCATGACTAATGACATTGAACATGTTTTGCTCTCTTTCTCTCTTTTTAAATGTTTGTTTGTTTGTTTGTTTGTTTGTTTGTTTTGAAAGAGAGTGCTCCAGGGCGGGATGGGGCAGAGCGAGAGGGAGACAGAGAATCTGAAGTGGATTCTCACTGACAGCAGAGAGTCCAATGCGGGGCTAAACTCTTGAATTGTGAGATCATGACCTGAGCAGAAGTTGGACGCTTAACTGACTGAGCCACCCAGGTCACCCGATGAAATTGAACATCTTTAAATATACTAATTTTACATTTATATATCATCTCTAGTAAAATGTATTCAAATCTTTTGCTTATTTTTAAAATTGGGCTGTTTGATTTATTATGATTAATTTCTAAAGTTCTTTATATATTCCAGGTATAAACCATTTATCAGATATATGCTTTGCAAATATTTTCTCCTATTAATCTTCTTAACAGTATCGTTTCAAAAGCAGAATTTCTTCTTATTATTTTTTTTATGTCTTTATTTTATTTTGAGAGACAGAGACAGAGAGTGAGCGGGGGATAGGAGAGAGAGAGGGAGAAACAGAATCTGAAGCAGACTCCAGGCTCTGAGCTGTCAACACAGAGCTGGACAGGGGGCTCAAACCCATGGACTTTGAGGTCATGACCTGAGCAAGAGTCAGACCCTTAACCGAGTAAGCCGCCCAGGTGCCCCAGAATTTCTTATTTTTAAATTTTAAACTAACACTGCTTTATGGCCACTGTCCAAAAGTCTATTGTTTCCTATATTATTTTAGATTGCTTCAGGCCATGAAGGTGAATCCACCCTAGGTTACTCAGTCTTAATGAGAAGAAGTTCTTGAACATAAGCTTGCTGAGGGTAGAGAATAGATCTTTTATTATCTAGTCCTCCCACATATGTAGTAAATTATCTTGTATAAGGCAAATGTCCAAAATAAATGTTTGTTGAACAGTTGGAATTTGTTTTAAAAGTGAAAACTAAAATAAATCTGTCTCAGCTTGTTTTCGTAGCTGTAGAAGCTTTCTCCTGAAAGGAGAGTGCAGTGGAATGAAAATTCAGTTTGGTTTAAAGCCCAGGGTAATTGGAATTTAGTTAACTGAAGCTTTGGTTATTTCCCTCAAAGCAGATTTTTACAGCTACAGAGCATTTTATTTTTTTGTTCTGTAATTAATGGATAAATATTATTGTTTCACTGCATGAAAATCAATGAGAAACTTAGCCTACATGGAGGTTTGTATTGCTGGTGACAAACAAATAGTTCTTAAATATGTCTGGGTATTCTTTTTAATTTTCTTTTGCTTTCTTTTCCTAATTTAGTAACTGCTCATTCAACACGAGGAATAAAATAAGAGTTTCAAGCTTTTTACTTGGCAAAATTTATAGAGTTTCAACTACATTGAACTATTTGCTGAATTGAATTAATTTGTTGTCATCTGACACATTCTAAACCAGTTTTTTATTTTTATTATTAGGATTAAGGAGAGAAACTTTAACTCTGGTTTGGAAAATCTGATTTTTAATTTGTCACAATAGCATTTAAGGAGTGAGATTTTTGCTTTTTTAAATTTCAGAAAGCTTACGAAATTTAAAATATTTGCCCACTTTTGCAATCTTTACCTTCTGTTAGTTTGTTTATCATATGACTTATATTTAACACATTGGAGACCACATTCTAAACCTAATTCTCCTCTTCCTCTTCCCCTTCTTTCTTCTACTTTTCAATGGGATTATAGTAAGAGATCATACCTTAAACTGAATTTTTTTTTCTAATCTATTTTGGAGGAAATGAAATAAAGCATGGAGTGGGCTTAAATAGTATTAGGGAAGCACCAGAAATTCAAAAAATACTTATGAAATGAAATTGTGTTGGTCAATGGAAACTAACAAATTACTTGGCATTTTCCTTTGTTTGTGAGTTAATATTCAATTGATGAACAGTACTTTAGCTGTTATTCTAAGTCAAACATGATACTAAATGTTTAAAGTTAACAAAATGAAAAATACTCTGCCTTTGCCTTTTGAAGCTCACAGTCTAGTTTGTGTGTGGTTAACCTGGGATCGAGGGTATGTTTCAGCGTTTCTCTGTGAATCTCTGAAACCTTTTGGAAGATGGGTTCTAAGGCACAGAAAAAACAGGGGAAAGTTGTTATCCTGGTATTACATCTAAGAGAAGTCTTAACCCACTCTCCCATTCACTCTTAGGGATTAAGAGGTAAGACAAACACATAAATAAATAATTTTGATACTACAAGTTCTTTAAAGGTGGTATATCCAGGTCACCCTACTCTGTACATAAGTTAAGAGGATATAACAATCATAAATATATGCTCACCTAACATCAGAGGACCTAAATATATAAAGTAAATACTAACAGAACTGAAAGGAAAAATAGACAGCATTATAATAATAGAAGAGACTTTAATACCCCACTTTCAACAATGGATAGGTCGTCCAGACAGAAAATCAACAAGGAAACATCAGACTTTAAAAACACTATAGATCAAATGGACCTAACAGACATAAGGAGAACATTCCATCCAAGAACAGTAGAATATACATGTTCAAATGCACATGAGACATTCTCTAGAATAGAGCCTAGGTTAAGTCACAAAACAAGTCTTAATACACTTAAGGAGACTGAAATAATAGTATTTTTCCCACCTACGATGGTATAAAACCAGAAATCAAGAGGGCGAGAAAACTGGAAAATCCACACAGTGTAGTGATGAAACATGTTCCTGAACAACCAGTGGGTCAAAGAAGAAAGAAAAAGTGAAATCAAAAAAAGATCTTGAGACAAAAATGGAAATACGGAACACCAGAATGTATGTAAACCAGCAAAAATAGTGTTAAAAGGGATTTTTTATTTCTGAGAGAGAGAGAGTGTGCGTGTGTGTACAGAGGAGAGTCAGAGAGATACAGCATCAGAAGACAGGCTCCAGGCTCCGAGCTAGCCATCAGCACAGAGCCCGATGCAGGGCTCAAACCCGCGAACTGTGAGATCATGACCTGAGCTGAAGTCAGACGTCCAGCCAACTGAGCCACCAAGGTGCCCCGATATAAAAGGGATTTTTATCGTGACAAATGCCTACACTGAGAAAATAAAAGTATCGAAATAACCTAACTTTATACCTCAAGGAACTAGAAAAGAAGAGCAAGTTGGGCCCAAAGTTGAGAGAAGGATGAAAATAATAATAAGGAGTGGAGTTGAAATAAACAAGGACTAGAAAAACACTAGACAAAATGAACAAAATGCAAGCTGAAGTTTGAAAAGATGGAAATTAACACCATAATGAGATATCATGAGATATCATCTCACACCTGTTAGGATGACTATTACCACAAAAGACAAGTGTTGGCAAGGATGCAGAGGATGTGGAGGAAAGGGAATGCAGGTACACTCTTGCTGGAAATGTGAACTGGTATAGCCATTGTGGAAAACAGGATGAAAACAGAAATTAAAAATAGAACTATCACATGATCTGGCTATTCCATGCCTCTATATATCTCCAAAGGAAAAAAAAAAAGAAGGAAATCCTGCCATTTGTGACAAAATAGATAAATCTGGAAGACATATGCTAAGTGAGATTAGTCAGACATGGAAAGACAGTTACTTCATGTTCCCACTTATATGTGGAATATATAGATGCATGGGCCAGGTGGTGGAGAAAATAAGATGTAGGTAAGAGAGTATCAAGTTTCAGTATTCCAGCATGAAGAAAATTCTAGAGATCTAATGTACAGTATGGTAACTATAGCTGATAATACTGTATTATGTACTTGAACTTTGGTGAGAGTACATTTTTTTTAATGTTTATTTTTGAAAGAAAAAGAGAGAAAGCGTGAGTGGCAGAGCAGGCAGAGAGAGAGGGAGAGGGAGACACAGAATCCAAAGCAGGCTCCAGGCTCTGAGCGGTCAGCCCAGAGCCCAATGCCAGGCTTGAACTCATGAACCGCAAGACCTTGACCTGAGCCGAAGTCAGACACTTAACCACCTGAGCCACCCAAGTGCCCCTTTGGTGAGAGTAAATCTTTTTTTTTNGTTCTTTTCCATATACTTTTATTTAAAGGTAGCCATGTGATAGATAAGTTACTTAGCTTGATTGTGTTAATCATTACACAATGTTTATGTATATTAAAATTTCAGGTGTACACTTTAGATATATGCAATTTTTATTCATTAATTATACCTCAATAAAGCTGGAAAAAAAAGAAAAATATGAAGCTAGAGAGGTAGAAATTGGATACATGTTGTTAAAGATGAGAAAGATCATGTTGAGAGGTACTGACATTATTTTACCCTATACATGGTAGAGAGTCAATTGTGGGGGGTGATTAAAATAATGATGTTATAAAAAGTAATGATGGGGGCACCTAGGTGTCTCAGTCAGTTAAGCATCTGAATTCAGCTCAGGTCATGATCTCACGATACATGTGTTCGAGTCCCGCATCAGGCTCTGTGCTGACAGCTCAGAGCCTGGAGTCTGCTTCAGATACTGTGTCTCCGTCTCTCTGCCCCTCACCTGCTCACACTCTGTCTCTCCTTCTCTCAAAATAATAAACTTTAAAAAAATTTAAAAAAAATAATGATGGTGACAATGGTGATGAAAATAGTTGAATTTTAGTAAACAGATATAATAGGCAAAGCTCTGTGCTAGATGATTTATTTGCATATCTTCTGCAATCTATCAACATTCCTATATCTGTATAAAGCTAATTTTTATAATTATTTATATTTTGCAAATGAAGACATTGAAGTTTCAAAATGGTAAGTGATTTTGTAAATTCACAGCCAGTTTATGGCAGAGTTAGGGCTTGAATTCCATGTTACGCACACAAAAATCAATCACCTCAACCTCCACCAATTTGATGAAAAGAAGGAATACATTTCACCCATATTCTGATAATCTAAAAAATATGGAACTTATGGAGGAGCAATTTACTTTAAATTTCTTGATTTTATTGTTTATGTTTTTGGAAGAAAGTGCAGATGGAAAATTCCACAAGACATCTGACAAGTCCTCACAAAATTTACAGAGATAATTGTTTCAGAAATGGTCACATAAAGTTAATAAGAAAGAGTTTTTTACCATTTTGGTGATCATTTAAGATGTCAGAACTGGTTATGAGCAAATAAAGAAGCATACACATTAAACCCTGTATTCCCATGCCCACTGCTCAGCAAAATCAGCCATAATTTGTGAATATTGAACGATGCTGTCAACATTGTTTGTATTACTAAAACAAATGGAAAGTATTCATATATTAATAAGAATTGATTAAATAAGTGACGGTATTGCTATTCAGTGAAATAATCCACAACTATTAAAAGGCTGTAGTAAACCTATAAATGCTGACTTTTAAAAAGTTAAAAATGCATTCACTGAAAATGTATCAATCATAAAATATATGCAAATATGTTTACATTTTGGTATTTACATAAAATGTCTGGAAAGTGGTTTCCTCTGGTAAGATTGAGACTGAGAACAAAGTGGAAGCAGTATGTTTATTTCATACCAGTCTCTACTATTTGATTTTTGTAATGACAAGCATGTATCATTTAAAAATTTTTTTTAATGTTTTTTATTTATTTCTGAGAGAGAGAGAGCGACAGCGTGAGCAGGGGAGGGTCAGAGAGAGAGGGAGACACAGACTCTGAAACAGGCTCCAGGCTGTGAGCTGGCAGTCAGCACAGAGCCCGACACGGGGCTCAAACGCACGAACCATGAGATCATGACCTGAGCCAAAGTCGGACACTTAACCGACTGAGCCCCCCAGGTGACCGGCACTTACCATTTTTGATAACAATTTAAAAACCTTACTTTCCTCTAAGAGAAAATCTGTGCAAATTTCATTGGCATTTTCTGAATTCTAAAACAAAGTATAGAAAGAAGCTGAGAGGCGTCTTTAATACCTAGCCCAAGTGTTTACGGATTTTATTAGAGACAGAAGCAATATAGATATTTACCGGCAAAACTCATACAGTTATATTGCGGAGAAAAACATTTTTTTTGTATGACTCATACTGAATTATCTAAAACATAAAATAAAAATGCTGGCCTTCTATATAATTCACAAAGGAATGAAAAAAAATATGAGTATGTATCTTTGTTGTGATTCTGGTAAAGTGGTATTATAGTGGAAAATCACAGAATATTCTACAGCAGCAGTTTAAAGTATCATAACTTTCTTTAAAGTAATGATAAAGTTCCCTAAGAACTTTGGTAGATATTTTAAATTTAAATTTCCTATAGAATTTTACTGACATATTGATGTAGACATAAGATTCATGCAGAAAGAAGAAAGCTTTTCCTATTTTTTAAATGTTAATTCATTCTACTTATAATTAATGAAAGAGTTTGTAAATATCCACTTTCTTAGATTAAAATGATTTGTTCTAAATTTGAGTCTGGAAAATCGAAACTTTGGAAGTTGTTTGGAACAAGATTTAAACCAACCAATTAACAAACCGTATTTAATAGACATCTATACGAACCTGTATACAATTTGAGAATATACATTCTTCTCAAGCCCACAGGGGTATTAACAAAAACTGACCAGATTATAGTTCTCCCAGAAAAATCCACTAAATGTCCAAAAAACCAAGATATATCACCTTATTCTCTAAATGAAATAAAATTAGTTTTCAAATATCCAACAAACACTTACTAAAATTAAGAATACTTTGTGTATATAAACAGTAAAGCACACCTTAAGATCATTTTTGGTTTAAAAAAGAAATCATGATGGCAATTAGAAAATACTTAGATCTTAATGATAATGAAAACACTGTATAGCAAAATTTTTAGGATGTAAGCTGGAACAGTATCTAAATGGAAACTTACAGTCTTAAATGTTTACATAAGAAAAAAAGAATGATTGAAAATTAATGGATTAAATATACAATTTAAAATTTTGAATAATAGAATAAACATAAAAAAGATAGGACATGGTAAGTACAGAAACTATGGTAAACAAAATACACTAAAACAAATAACAAAAACAAAAATCATGCCTCAAAAAGGCAAATATAAATAAATAAGTAGGCAAGACTCAGCAAGATTGGTCATGAAAAAGAGTACAAATGAACAAGATTAGGAACGAAAAGAGGAATCTAACCTTAGAACAAAGACTTATTTCTGAAATAATTGGAGATTACCACTAACAACCCAGTGTCCTTACATTTCAAATCACAGGTGAAATAAAAACTGTCCAGAAAACTATAACTTAAAACTAAGGTAAGTGTAAACTGAAAACCTGAATAAGCCTTTCTGTATGTTAAGTCAATTAAATCCATTGTTAGAAATAATATCCAAAATACAAAAGTATCTAAACCCAGATAAGGGAATTATACCAAATACTCAAAGAACACAAAATACTTAGCATGTCTTACTGAATTGTTGCAGAGAATAAGAAGAGAAGGAATGCTCCTATCTTATTTCAGGAGCTGACATCACTGTATTTCTAAAACTATATCATCCATGTGAGAGATTAGGGTTGAGTAAATGAGGAGGTATTAGTAAGAATGGAGACAAGTGAATATATTCCACTGATCTTTAGGAGATGCAGTCCGTGGCGCATGGAGAACAGTTGGTGTCTTAGACTGTGAAGGGGATTAGGGTGCAGGAAGGTTATATAAAAATGTTTTTGGGGGTGCCTGGGTGGCTCAGTTGGTTAAGCCTCCGACTTAGCTCAGGTCATGATCTCATGGTTCGTGGGTTCGAGCCCCGCATCAGGCTCTGTGCGGACAGCAAGCTCAGAGCCTGGGGCCTGCTTCTGATTCTGATCTCCCACTCTCTCTGACCCTCCCCTGCTCACACTGTCTCTCTCTCTCAAAAATAAAATAAAATAATAAAATAAAATAAAATAAAATAATAAAATAAAATAAAATAAAATAATAAAATAAATAAAATAAAACATTAAAAAATGTTCTTGAAATCAAGATCCATGGGGAAAGGGAAGATAGCAGGACTGGGAAGGGAGAGAAATTGGGCTGCAATGAAGACATTGATAAGAAGCATTCAGTGTTGAGTTCTGAAGCTGGCATGGGGTTTTGGAGTTGTCTTGAGTTGGGCCTTTAAACTCCCCCATGGGCTCCTCACTGGATGCCCTCTTGGATGAGGTGGCTTTCTTGGGTTGTGGGAAATCCCAGAGACTGGTGATGGCTAGAAGCTCTCACCCATCAGCATCCCTGCCAGCTGGGAAAACAAACATTTATAACCCAGAGGACAATCTGTATAGCACAGTACCGTGTGCCCTACAGTATGATGTTGGGGGTAAGGAAGAGGAGCGGTAGCACTAGCATTTCTAGCTGAGGCATTTTAAGGGATATCGGTTCTATCCAGAGAGATAGAGAACATGGATGAAATAGTTCAGTTGGATGATGAAGAAAGGACTAGTTGAGTTTAAGTTCTGTGGAGCTGACTTCATACAGATGGAGATTTCCACTGTCAACTGAATTTGTTAAGTTTGATATTTGCATTGAGATTTGCAGTGTGTGTGTGTGTGTGTGTGTGTGTGTGTGTGTGTATTTGTGAGTATCATTTAGATCAAGAAAACTGTTGACATATAGAATGCTTTTCTGTAAATTAGAAAAAGGTGCTCCCCTTAGATGAACACTGGCCCTGGGGTCCTTGACCTGGCAAGCTGCACACAGATTGGATTTCTGCTTTTATTCTCTTTTCCACCTTAGCACATTAGGGCAGCGCCTGCACAACCTCACTTTGTGGCTCTGAGTTAAATAACAATTGAAGTCTTGGGAGTGAAAGAGACTGTTTAAAAAGAGTAGTTATATGAGAAATGGGTGTATTCTGAAAGACGGCTAGGGAAAACCAACATTTAAGAAGTGGGAAAGGGAGGTTTGCCCACAAAAAGATTTAGAAAGGCGAGGCAGGGAGATTGGAAGGAAAAATATTTATAACTGAAACCAAGAAAAGCTAATAGTCCAGAAACAGTTTTGAATAGTATCAAAAGCTTCACAGAAGGCAAGTAAAGTGAGATAGAAAAGTATCCATGGAATTTATCAACATCATACTAACAAAAACTAATTAAATACGTTAGCACTTAAAACTCTTGATCACCATTTAATATTGTGGATTAAAATCCCTTTGGGGTCTTCAAAGGCTACTCTCAGAGTCATCAATATGAATACCACTTCCCAGGCACTGGCTATGTTGAAATGTACATAGTCTATAAAGATATATCACTATAAACTATGCAAATATTGGAAGATTAAGTCTGAGTAATAGCTATCACTTATCTGGCTTTCTCTGTGTTCTAGACAGTCTATACATTACTTATTTGAACTTCATAATAACCTTATGAGATAGATATCATTATACCAATTTTACAGATGAGGAAATTGAGATTCAGACTTGAGATACTTGTTCAAGGATAAATAGTGATAAGTGACTGAATTAAAATTTCGTCCTGGGCCTGATGACTCCATAGCTCATGTCTTTTGCTCTGTCATTGTGCCTGCAGAATATTAAGGTTCTATTTAAAGGACTTCTTGCACTCTGGTATTCACCTTCTGAGTATCAAGCAGATACCACCTAACAACAACAGGGTTTTTTGAGAAATTATATGGCCTCCTGCCGTGGTAGCCTGGAATGACCCCTGGTAGATGAATGCCACATTCTCCATCAATCCAAACTCAATATAAACAAAACTGGGGCTTGTTTTACAAGGTACTCTCTGCCAGGCAGTATAAGTGGTAATGTTTACTTTCACAACTGCAGTGATTATTGTCCTTAAATCAAGAATGTGTTATTGGTCTATAAATCAAAGGTTAGATATTAAATTATCTATCTACCAAGTTAGAAATCAAGAGGAACAAATATCACTTTAAAAAGTCATAAAATTTCCACTGCTATGAGATTCTTCATGAGACACTGGGCTTTACCTTTCCTCTCCATTCTAGAGATAAGCAAGACATTTTCTATGTGTGGGGAGAGCATTTAACTCCCCAGAAGTTGTTATTCTGAAAGAGGGTTCTAGCATTGACCTGACACTTGATTACATGAATAAATAAATTCTCTTTTATTGTTTGGGCTAGTTCAAAATACATATTTAACAAAATAACAATATCCTTTTAAGATAAAAGCACTCAACAAGTTGTGTATAGAAGGAATATATTTCGACATAGTAAAGACCAGATGTGACAAGCCCACAGCTGACGTGATACACAATGAAAGAAAATTAAAAGCTTTTCCTCAATGATCAGAAATAAGACAGGTATGCACAGTCTTGCCACTCATATTCAACATAGGACTGGAAGCCTTAGCCAGAGAAATCAAGCAAGAAAAAGAAAAGACATCCAAATCAGAAAGGAAGAAATAAAACTGCCTGTGTTTGCAAGTGATTTTACATATTTTTTTTCATGTATATATAAAATCCTAAAAACTACACACACACACATACACACTGTTAGGACTAATTAATGTTCAATAAGGTTGCAGGATACAAGATCAACATACAAAAACAGTAGCATTTTTTTTACACTAACAGCAAAATATCTGAAAAAGAAATAAAGAAGAAAGTACCACTTACAATAGTATCAAAACCCACAAAATAGGGGCGCCTGGGTGGCTTAGTCGGTTAAGCTTCCGACTTTCGCTTAGGTCATGATCTCGCGGTTCGTGGGTTCGAGCCCCGCGTCGGGCTCTGTGCTGACTGCCAGCTCAGAGCCTGGAGCCTGTTTCAGAGTCTGTGACTCCTTCTCTCTCTGACCCTCCCCTGCTCACGCTGTCTCTTTCTCTCTCTCCTAGAAATAAATAAAAAAAAAAACATTAAAAAAAAAGTTTAAAAAAAAAACCCACAAAATACTTATGGATAAATTTAACCGGAGGTGTGAAATGTCTGTATACTAAAAACTATAAGGTTTTGATGCAAAAAAATTGAAGACATGAATAAATGGAAAGATATCTTGTGTTTATGGATCAGAAGAATTAGTATTGTTAAAATGTTCATGCTACCAAAAGCCATTTATAGATTCAATGCAATCTCTATCAAAAATCCAATGACATTTTTCATAGAAAAAGAAAAACAATCCTAAAATTTGTATGGGACCACAAAACACTTCAAATAGCCAAAGCAACCATGAGCAAGAAGCAACTGAGAGAGAACAAACATTGAAGGCTCCCATTTCCCGATTTCAAACTATAGTAACAAAGCCATAGTAATCAAAACAATATGATACTGACATAAAAACAGACCCATGGGCCAATGGAAGAGAATAGGGAACCTAAAAATAAATCTTTGCATTTATTTTTAACTAATGTTTAACTAATCAACTAATCTTTCACAAGGGAACCAAGGGACTCAATGGGAAAAAGATAGTCTTTTCAATAAATGGTATTGGGAAAATTGAATAATCACATACAAAAGAATGTATTTGGACTCCTACCTTACACCACTCACAAAAACTAACTTTAAATAGATTAAAGACGTAAATATAAGACCTTATATTGTAAAACTGCTAGAAAAAAATAGGAACAAAAGCTCCTTGACTTTGGTAGAGACATAATACACAAAATGTGTACAACAAAAGCAAAAATAAACGAGCCATACTACATCAAATTAAAAGGCTTCTATACAGCAAAAGAAACAATAAACAAGATTAAAAAGCATCTTATGGAATGGGGGGAAATATTTACAAACCATCTGTCTGATAAGGTGTTAATATCCAAAATACATGAAGAAGTCCTACAACTCACAGAGAAAGTAAACAAATAAATAGACAATCTGATTTAAAAAATAGGGAAGGATTTGAACATTTTCCATAGAAGACATACAAATGGCTAACAGATACATGAACACAGATTTAACATCACTAATCATTAGGAAAATGCACAATGAGGGGAGCCTGGGTGGCTCAGTTGGTTAAGCGTCCAGCTTCAGCTCAGGTCATGATCTTGCAGTTCGTGGGTTCGAGCCCTGCATCGGGCTCTGTGCTGACAGCAGCTCGGAGCCTGGAGCGCGTGTCAGATTCTGTGTCTCCCTCTCTCTCTGACCCTCCCCTACTCACGCTCTCTCTCTCTCTCTCTCAGAAATAAATAAAACATTAAAACAAAATTTTAAAAAGCCACAATGAAATATTACGTCGTACCTGTTAGAATGGCAATTATCATAAAGATAAAGGACAAGAGTTGATGAGGATGTGGGAAAAAGGGAACCCTCATGGCCTGTTGGTAGGAATATAAGTTGGTACAGTCGCTGTGGCAAACAGAATGAATGTTCCTTAGAAAATTAAAAATATGAAAAAAAACAATTAAAATATAACTACCAGTGATTCACTTCTGGCTACATATAAAGGAAATGGAATCATTATCTCAAAGAGGTATCTGAATCTCCACGTTCACTGCTGCATTATTCACAACATTCATAGGAACAACTCAAGTGTCCGCCGACAGATGAATGGATAAATAAAACATAATATGTGATATATATAATTTATATCAAATTTTACCTTAATTTATGTTGTTCCTTCTTCATCTTGTAGCTCATGCTTTGTCTCTTCCTATTGCATCAGTACCTGTTCCCTAACATTTCTGTACTTTGCTTTGTGATTTTGTCAAGTAGGGATAATTGTTTCATTAAGTTTTCTCCCTTTTTATATCTATGAATGTTTATCAGTGTCTTTTGTTACAGGAAACAGAACCATATGAGATGGGCTAAAGCAAAATGAGTTTATGAAAAGGTAGGTCGCAAACACTCCTGGACGGCCGGAAACAGGCCTGGGTGGTCTGCAGCCAGGAGAGCACCCGGTCACACATGGCAATGTTCTGGAGGAACGAATTGCTGCCATCTCCTATCCACCATGTTTAGAACACCAAGGAACAGAGGCTAGAAGCAAAGCTCCAGGGCCCAGAACTGGTGACCTCCATCCCAGTGATCACCCCAAGATCAGCTTCTCCATATGTGGATCCTATTATTTGCTTCCTTCTAGAGATCGTATGTGGGTGTTTTTGTTTTGTGGATCTTTGTCACAGGTAGAATTCTAGCTACAGAAGAGTCTGAGAAATTATTCTTGGCGTTCCCCAGCTGGCTAGAAAAGCTAGAAGGCTGTTGGGACGGACACTGAATTAGCCAACCAAGAGCATCCATCACATTACAAAAAAATGTTTGATCACAAATTTCATTTTCTCTGAGGCTGTAGTTGTCTGATGAATGTTCTTTATATATCATGCGTTTTCTCTGTTTCTTTCATTCTTTTGTTGTTGTTTGTTTATTTCTTTTAGAATCTATATAGTGCTTATTCTAGTTCCTTTTCATTATTTCTCTCAAACAGTTGACTTTTTCTTGGACCTGTTTGTGGTGAATGAACAGAGAAATACGCAGAGTCAACAGGAATTTTCTCCCGGCCCAGTGGCATATTGGTAAATTCCTTTAGCCTTTATTTCTTCCCACACACTAGCCACAGACACCTGCAGACCACTGTAGGACCATTCAGTTGTAAAGTTCCTCTTCTTTACAGTTTCTTGTGACTTTTCATTCATTGCCGCCCCCTGGGTTTCTTAATCAGACAGCATCTAGGGACGTTCCCATTGCTGGACGTGCACCCCAGAGACTGATGCCCTGGTACCCCCGAGGTGTGCCGATGGCCCTTTCCTTGTGATCTAGCCATGGGGTTCACCTTTTTGCTCTCTCCCACAGCCTTGTGTGACCGTTTTGTGGTTAGAGATGTGCTGGTTCCATTAACAATGTGGTTGACAGCTTTCTTTTCTTTCCCCGAGCTGGTTTTACCTGATTTATGAGAGGAGAGGGAAAAGGCTGATTTCACACTAACATTTTTCAAACTTACCCCCTTCTCAAAACTCTTTCTCCCTCTCTTCCATGTCTCCCTGTTATTGGCTGCTGCTTCTTGGTCATCTTTGTTAGATTTTCTTCACTTTTCCAACCTATAACAGTTGGAATAGTACAGGATTCAGTCCTTAAAACTTCTCCATTTGCTCTCACATCCAATCCCAACCATTGATATTTACTGACAACTTCCAAATTTGCGTATGCGTTCCTAACCTCTCTATGGAGCCCCAAATTCATATGCTTATCTGCCTACTTGGCATTGTCACATAGGTATCTACTAGACATTTCAAATTCATCTTGTCCAGGGGTGCCTGGGTGGCTCAGTTGGTTAAAAGTCTAACTTCAGCTCAGGTCATGATCTCACTGTTCATAAGTTCGAGCCCCACATCAGGCTCTGTGCTGACACCTCAGAGCCTGGAGTCTCCTTCAGATTCTGTGTCTCCCTCTCTCTCTGCTCCTCCCCTGCTTACACTCTGTGCCTCTCTCTCTATCAAAAATAAATAAATATTTAACAAAATTAACAAAACCAAACAAAAAAACCCAAATTCATCCTGTCCAAAAGTGAGCTCCTTTTTTTATTCCCCCTCTGACTTATATAGCACCACCATTTTTACCCAGTTAGTCAGCACCAACCCTGGAATGATCCCTACTTCTCTTTCTTTTTTTCCACAGTCCAAATCAATGATATTAGAAAAATTCATTTGTTAGTTCGACCTTCAACATACCTCCAGAATCCTACCACTTCTCACTGCTTCCACAAATAACTCTAGTCCAATCCACCATAATTTCTCCCTTGATTACCAGAGCAATCTTTCATTTGGGTTTCCTCTTTACATTCTGGTCTGCTAGCCTGTTGTCATACAGTAATCAAAGTAATCCATTAATGTATGCCATGTCAATTCATATGATTTTTTTTCTCTAGTGGTTTTCCATCACACTAAAAAAATAAATCCAAGCCACTAGTCTACAAAGTGCTTCATGATCTGGCATCTATCTCATTGACTTATCTACTTACCCTCTCCCCAACACCTTAGCTCCAGCCATGCTGGCCTCCTTGGTAATCCTCAAGGGACCATACGAGCTCTTGCCTCAGGACCTTTTTACCTGCTGTTCCTTCATCCTGGAACCCTCTTCCCCTGACATTTGCCTAGCTGTCTCTTTCAGTTCGGTCAAGGTCAAATTTCTCCTTCTAGGGACCTTCCCTGTCCATCCTATATAAATTTGTCACTCGGATCAAACTATCTCCTTCACCTGCTTTATTTCTTTCATAGAATGTATCACCGCTTGCTATAATAATTTGCGTTCATGTGTTTCTTATATGCTTTGCCCTCACTAATACAGACTCTAAGAGGGCAGGAACATGGTCTTGTCTTGATGTCTGATATGCTCCTCTTACCCAGTGCCTAATACATAGCATGGTTTCAGTACATTGAATCAATCAATGAGTAAATAAATGTAGGCATCATGTTTCTTACCTATGAAATCTGATAGTAACTATTGTGCAGATCTTGGATTCTTTTTTTTTCTTTATAGAAAAGAGCTGACCACCTGAGGGGGGCGGGGGGGAGAAGCTTATTTTTCAAGTGCCAGGGCATTTGGTGAGGAGTATAGGGGATTACAAATCTCCATCTTTCTTGGCATCCGTGAATGGCAGCACCAGGATTAGGGCCCTGTGCATAAGCAGGGCTGACATGCTTAGGCATCATCTTGCCAACATCTTGAAGTATCAGCATGACTTGGATTGTTTCAGTAGCATAACTTAACACCCTCCATCCAGCTAGCTTCTTTCATTCCATTCCACACCCAAAATAGCGATCTCTCTAACATGCAAATTGAATCATGCCACCTTCTTCCTGTAAACCTCAACTTAGAACCCATCCCATAGAGAATGCAATCTATCCAGAGTGTAGAATGCTGGGTTTGCCTCCTCTCCCATCAATCCGCCTTCACTTTGGGGTGTTCCAAATTTGACCATTCTTCATGCACATAGCATCTGCACACATAACTTTTCTTTATTCTTTCTTCTCCAAGATCTCACATTTGATGTTCCTTCTGACTGTTTGTTTCTACTGCATCGGTTGCCCTCTACTCTTCAGTGCTTTATCTGTGTCCCTCTCTGCTCCAAAGACCTGGGAAACTTTCCTCTAGGAAGATGTCCCTGAGTGCTCTCCTACTGCCACACACAGCCTGGACCCAAAGAGGGAAAAGGGAGAAGAAGAGAACAAAACCCAAGAGACAGTAAAGGAGGTTAAGAGAAGAAAGATGGGGAGCCCAGAGAGAAAAGTGGAAAGCCCAAGAATGAAACAGTGGAGAAAACTTAGACACAGCCAATATGGTTTTGGAGACTGCCCCTGGGTTTTATACAGTTTGAGAAATAACTGATTTCTGAGCAGGAAACATTTTTGGTACTTCCATGCTGCATTATTATAGCGATTGCTGTGTCTCTGTAGACTGTGACCAATTCGGGGACAGGGGTCATCTCAGAGACAATCTGCATTTACAGAGCCTGGTGTGCCCTCGGCTTTATAAATATTTCTTGATTGAATGGAAAGACAAAGTCCCATCTGAAGGACCAGAGAGGGGAAAGCATGGATTCTGCTTAGGACAAGACAGGGGGTGGCCGTGGGAGGCATTTTAGAAGAGAAAAGATATATGTGTGTAACGGATTAGGAAGAGTTTGCTGAGTGTGTGATGAAGGCATTCGGAATGGAAGTGTGGATGGCATTACACTGCCATGATACAGGCGTTCTGTGAAGAACACTAGGAGAATTTGCTCAGTAAGTTTTTATAACATACCAAGGGAGTGCGTTGAATTATGATTATCATCTTACAGATTAGAGCAGAGAATCAGGAAGAAGTTTCCTAATGTGCCCAAGATCACATAGCAGTGGAAGGAGGTTCTAAAGTTCTCACTCTATTTCCTGTCTCTCCTCGGCCTTCTTAGGGAGACAAGTATCCTGTGTGGCGCAGTGACCCAAAGGCATGGTAGTCTGAGGGGACAGGGAGCTCATCATTAAAGAAATCATACTGAGAACCCCAAATTTGTGGGGTTTTTTTAGGCCAGTGTTATTTACCTTCTCCCATGCTGCCCCCAGCATAGGATACGATATTTAAAAATCAATGAAAGACTCAGGCCAATAATGATTATATAAGCAAAGTGATTGATATTATTTACTCTAGCTAGATTAAAATGTTCCCTAGGAAAAAAATCTATAAAGACAACAGAAGCCATTATATAAAGCTATGTGGAGCCTTCTAGATAGTAAAATGGATGTCATAAATTATTTCTGCCTCTGTGGAGAGGGAAATCTCTTTGTCGTCAATTTAGCAAGCTTAGAAAACCCTGGAATCATGGGAGTCATCATATCAGACTAAATTCACCCAGTTCCAGCTTTAAATGTCCCTCCTAACAGCCTTCCTAAGTGTTTTCATTCCAGGGGCCACTAAACCAATCTTAAATTGAAGATCTTTGGGGGAAATATGTAGGAAAGGGAAACAAAGCCACCTTCTCTAATCTTTCCGGCACCCATATACATATGCAATTTCAACTGGCCTTAGAACACGTATCCTATCTTCCCTCCTTCTCCACACCCCCCTCCCCCCCAGATAGCCTTCACTGCATTTGGTAACACAGCAGTAAGGTCTCTGTCCATCCACTAATGTGAGGAAAAAGGCACGTTCTGTGGTGACAGACAGATCTGGGTTCCAAGCCTGAATCTGCCCTGACCAACTGCATGACCTTGAAAAAGTCAACTCATCCCTCTGAGCCTCCATTTTCTCATCTGCCAAAAGAAAGTAACAGGCTTTTTATCCCCTCCTACATGATTATTATAAGGATTAGGTGAGACTTCTCATTTATGGACCAACACATGACAGATATTCAACCGATATTAATTATCTTCCTTAAGATATATGTGTGCAACATTCATCTGACCAATCCTGTATTCACCTGATCGAGGATTGTTTCCATGAGCAAAATGATAAGGTTTTGTGCAAGAAGGTCAGGTTTTGTGCAAACCTGAAGACTGATTGCTATCAGTCTGGGTTCCGGGTGTTTCATTCATTCGATTGTTTTGTTTTGTTTTATTCAAAGTATCCAAAGGAAGAAAATGCATTGGAAGGATTTTGATACCCGTCAATGAGGCAGAAGCGGCTTACCCTATGTGCCAATGACTGCAACAGTAATTCTCCAAATCCTTAAATTACATTGCTGAAAGTCGCAATGAAGTGATCCTTCACTCTGAAGCATAAAACGTCACCAAATTCTCACAAAAATTAAGGGGATCTCTTCTCTCCTGAAAAGTGATGTGCGCCTACAACACGACCATGTGTTCTTCTCAAAGGTGCAAGAGCAGCTTACAGTGGGCAGAGTCGAGTCACGCCTGAGCAGAAACCGCTCCAGCGCAGTCCTGGGTGGGCAGGCGAGGGATGGACCCGGGACGCTGCGTCCAGTGGCGTCTTGTCCAAGCTCCACCTTTCCATTCCTCTCCGAGACGGGGCCAACCTGGGTTCCTGGGCGGTCGGGACAGGGTTCCACTCTGGGATGGCTACTCTTCCACATCCAAAACTGCCCACAGAACTCACACAAGAACCTGTGTGCTGCTTGCCTCCAGGTAGGGGAGGACAGTCTGGAGAATGTGTCAGGGCCAGAGGAAACCTGCGAAGCTTAGTTTCTTGTCGAGCTTCTTTAATTAGACAGATTTGCCAGAGGGCACTTCTGAGGTGAGGTCTCTTGCCTGTGCAGTGAGCTGTCTAACTCCAGGTCTGCAGTGAGGCTCGCTGAGCAGTGTATGGATGCGGATGGCTGTCCATGTCTCGATCTGGCCGCGCTTGCTTCATTCCTTTGTGCTCTGAGTTCTTCATTACTTAGAAGTCAGCTGAGCAAGCAAAGGGACCACTAATTCAACACAGCAGGTAGTTTGCATCTATGTCAGTGGGCACGGCTGTGCGTAGAGACACCAGTGGCCATGGTGGAAGCCTGGCCCTTGCACGTTCTGATGCCTCCGAGGACAAAGACGCTAGACTGGTACCTTAGTTATTAGAGGAAAGCCCCGTTTCTTGCGATGATCATAATAATCTATGGCCCAGAGGTAATGGGCCCAGGTGAGAGAGAGGAACATCAAGAGACTGTGGGTAAAGAACACAGACCTTGGAGTCAAACTGCCTGGATTTGCTGGCTGCCTGATTTCTGGAATATTAATTAAGCTCCCAATGTGTCCTTTACTTCTTTAATCGCAGAACCCCTCCTGCTTAGTGGTCTCAACACTTCATAAGATGATGAGAAACGTTCAGTGAAAGGTTGGCCATTATCACTGCCCAGTGGCCCCAGCTGTTAGTTTCAGACTTGAGCCTCACACTGGCTCTGGCCAGTGGCCCCGCCCTCACCTTCACCCATGCGGACTCCAGTCCTGCAGCGTGACATGTGCCTCCCACTGCCCACGCACTGAGCCTGGGCTTTCCAACCCGTCTTGTTTAATAAGTCCTTTAGAAGTGAAGCTCTTCCTGTTTCCTGTTTTTCTGCATTCTTAAGTCCTTTTTCTATAGGAAAGCCAGAGGACGGTGGAGGAAACTGCAGAGTAGGTCTTTCCAAAGGAATATTTAGGGAAAGGGTGACTCCAGAGGACAGAGAATCCTCTTCAGTCCTTTGGCCTTAAAAACCTTAAAAAGTGGTGTTAACATTATTCGTTTCCCCAGAATACACATTTAGGTCCTCAGCACATCAAATTCAGTATCCTATAGTTAGTCTGGCTTGGGAAGGGTAACTCACCTAAACAAGCTTACAAGGGACTGATCTATAAAACCAAAACAACCACTTAGAGACATCTTAAAAAATATGTTGTCAATTGTGGAAGAACGTAGAAGATTGTTTTTGTTTTTGTTTGTTTGTTTGCTTCTTTTTGTTTGGTTTGTTTTTTTGTTTTTTGTTTTTTGTTTTTTTTGGTCCTGGCTTAGGTTAAAATTTTCCAGTAATCAAGTGACATAGGAAATCAAATGCAAATCAGATGGTTGGTTGGTATGTATGAAATTTAGTATCTTATTTAGCAGGTAATTGAGCGATTCCTATTTCACATATGCTATGCTGTATCCTAAAATTATAGTAGGAAAGAGGTGTGATAACAACAGCAATAGTAATAGTAATATCAGTCACAATATGTGATATTAGTATGTATTTTATATATGTTATTACATATATAAGTTGTATATTATATACATATAGTATAAGGAGGCACTCACATGGTGTTACCTGTGTTAGAAATTGTTCTAAGTGCTTTATGGGGCGCCTGGGTGGCTTAGTCGGTTAAGCGTCCGACTTNAAATTGTTCTAAGTGCTTTATATACATTAGTTCTCTTGATTCTCATAACAACCCCATGAGGTCCTTGCTGTAGTCATTTCTAGTTTTTAGATAAAGAACCCGGAGCACTGCGGGTGAAGCTGTAATTTCTGCATCTAAAGGGATGACAGTCCAGCTGACACTGGGTACAGTAAGTAATGTAATGTAATAAACACAGAGCTAAGGGTAGGTGCTGGCAGCATGAGAACACATGAAGGGGTGTCAGCCCAGGGCTTAGGGGGCGGACAAAGTGATACCCACATGGAGAACCNTTATCTCAGGCGGGGAGAGCAGGTCTGAAATGATGCTGCTGAGCTTGGCAGGAGTCAGCTTGTGAAGCTGTTTAAACCACATTAGCGTATTTGAATTCCACACTGAATGTAATAGGAAACCATTGAAGGGTTTTAATCAGGGAAGCAACATAAAACTTATGATTTAGAAAGATCTTTCTGGCTGCATGTATAGAACGGTTGGAAGAGATATGCGAGTGGAGGCAGGGAGAGGTTAGGGAGCCGCCATTGTAAGAAATATGAGTGGCGTGGGACCATGGTGGTGGCTGAAGGGACAGTAGGAGCGGTCACAGTGGAGCTGTTTAGATCATCGAGTTGGTAGAAGATCAAATAAGTGAACTTGAAACAGAAATGTAGGTAAATTATCAGGAAATGCAAGAGCACCAAGTTCTGAAGTGTCTATGCCTGTATTGTTTATACTGGGGCTTTACCCACCTGGCAGGGAGACCCGTCAGCCCCCCAGGAGCCCCTTTCCTGAAAGCGATTCTTCAGCATCTTCACTTTTCTTATGTTGGGGGCTTCCCAGGCCCTTCTGATGAAATGTGGGTGCCTCAAGTTGCCAGGTCCTTTACCCCGGAAGGCACCCCACCTCCTTATGGTGTCTCTGCATGACTCTGCCATGGACCATTTTGTGTTTGTTTCCCAGTCTGGGTCCAAGAAAGCATCCCATTGTTCAAATCATCAGGGTGTGCCCACTCATGCGTCTCCCACACGTTCTCTCTCATTGCCTTGGTTTGCTTTGATGGACGCCTTGAGGGCCAGGGAATCATTCCTGTTCCATGACTGATGCTCAGAATGTCCTTCTGCAAGTCACATCCAGTGCCTCACAGCATGGCCCCCACAACAAGATGATAAGTGGGAAGTTCGATGGGATGGGGGTAATCTGAAAATTCAAATAATTTCACAAGTGAAGTGGAATGGAGAATAGCAGGGCCAGGGTTCTAATTTTAAAGCCTTTGCTCATTCCACTCCAATATAGCATTCCATTGCTATATTATGGTGCTTGAATGAAATTTTTAGAATAGCCTCCCAACACATCAGTTGAATGAAAACTACACACTTAGTAAGCTCACATTGCTATGTGGACTAAGCACACATTATGTGTGTAAATACGTGTGCACACGCACATGGCACAGGCGTGCGCGCGCACACACACACACACACACACACACCGCACTAAGTAAACTCTATGAGGGCAGGGACTGTTTGTGTACGTCTGTCTTGTTCACTGAGGCTCCCTAACAGGTAACCCCATCCCAGGACTAATCTCCACAAAGAACAATGACGTGACAGATTAAATCCTCAGCATTTCTTAAGGTTCTAAGTCATTGTTGCTTGAAAGATAGTCCTTAACCTAATGCAAATCACATGACCAACCAGTGCCGTGGCCGAGGTCTGTACCAATGCTGTCATCACTTTGCTTGGACAGTGAACTCCTCAAGGGAAGGTGGGTGCCTTCCCATCTCATCCGCTTCATGGGGACAGTGTAGGGTGGGCCCTAAAATCAGTGCCCTCCCCAGTCCCCCTGACTTGGTCTCTCTCCCCTCCCAAGTCCACAGACTCCAAGTCCAGTGCTTCTGCTCTGAATCACAGATAATCTGATATGCTCCAGGCACCATTTTTTATTCCTTCTGTCTCCTTACTTTGGTGGGAAAAGGTTACAGGCCCTCAACTGTCATTCATCCTGTGACAACCCTGGCAGCCTCTGCTTGTCAGTCACCTCCACCATCAGTGATATTTATCAGTCTGGATTCCGAAAAGGTTACAGAGACCAATAATAGGAAATGTCTTTTTGCTTCACCTATAATTAGAACTATGTCTGGTGCAGTTAAGTTTGGGGACATGCCACAACCCAACCCACAGAGACCCTATGTGTTCTCAGGAAGCAGTTCAACCTGGAAGGGAATGAAAGGGGCCCATCTGCATGAGGTAGGGGCCCTCTTGAGAGGCTCCTCATTGAGGTTCTTAGTTCCAAGCTCATGGTCGTGTGGTTTTTCAAATTCAGGGAGAGTAGGCATAGCATTACTCTAGAGGTCAAGGTTTAACTGTTCTGGTCCAATATCCACTTGTAGGTGCATTTAGCAAGGCTCTTACTCCTCTGTCCCTTCCATTTCCTTTATGAAATGAAGGAATTGTATTAGATCTCTTAGGTCCCATCCAGGTCTGGCATCTCCTACTTCTGAGTTTAAAGGACCTAGAGATGGGATCGAAGAGAAAGCCTCCCCCCCCCACCCCGTGTAGCATTAGCCCCCAACTGTCATGAACATGGGGAGGCTGAGAGACATGTGTGGACGGAGACTGTGGGCTGAGGGTCCATGTTATTGCACACAGTGCGGTGCACTGAAGTATCTGGATGAAAGACGATCACCCCAAAGCCCATCTCCTGCAACAGAAGGATCATATGGGAGCCACATCTGTCTGTCAGGGTGTGACAGCAGACACTGGTGTCGGTGCAAACTTCCAGCACGGTCTGGTAGATTGCTCTCTCCAGTCCATGCTTCTGGGGAGAGTTGATACTCTTATTTCCAGAGTAATGGCCAGACGGGGAGGAGGACGTGTAAAGCACTCACGAGCAGTTCTTTTGAGCATGGAAATCCTCCCAGGCTGCGATGACCCCAGGATTCCACTGGGACACCAGGCTTTAACCAGTCAGTGTCCTTCCTCTGGTCCTGCCACCATGGCCATGCTCAAGGCCTGATGGCTTTGCAGGTGGAGAATTGTTTCTTGGAATTTGTTGAAACATTTTTTGAATTTTTTGTTGTTCGTTGAGAGATATTAGGAGCTTCCTATAACCAGAATGTAGGTCCAATCCTGTACCCCGGCTAAGATACGTTAGGAGGTCTCCAGCTATCTGCCAACTCAACACCTAGATTGCACTTTGGCCCAAGTGTCCTAGAAACAGGGTTGACATTTGTCTTAGAACCCTTATTGCTACTTCCAAGCTCTTAGTCCTCTACCTTGTCCGAGCCCCCTGCCTTTGAGGTCGCTGTGCACCCGCTACACCAGCCTCATGACTGCTGTCTTCCTCACAGTCATTGCTGTCCTTCTTCAAGACTGTCGTCGTTGAAATTTCTCTTTTGTCCCTTCTGTTCTGTTTCCAGAAAGAATTCTTTTTTAGATTGAGCATGTATTATGATTTTATTTTAGCTTATTTGCTGGATATTGGCTAGAACTCTTTGTTATTATTTCAGTGGCTGCTTTAGGGTATAGGATATACATCTTTACCTTATAACTGCCTTCAAGGGATACTATATCACTTCACTTAGGCCTTAAGAACCTTACAACAGCATTTTGTTTCTCTCCTAATGATCTTTCTGTTACTGGTATTATATGTTTCACTTATGCATGGCTTAAAAATTCTGAAATATGGTTATTAGTTTTGCTTTAAGTGGCCTGCTATCTCTCGCATATTTTGAAATAATAAGAAAAAATAGTATTTATATTTACCCATTCTGTTACCATCTTGCATGCTCCTGGCTCCTTTGTGCAGAACCACATTTCCATTTAATATCATTTTCCTTCTGCTTGAAAGGCTTTACCATTTTCTGTAGTAAGTATATGCTGGTGATTAACTCTGCCAGTTTTTGTGTATTTGGGAAGTCTTTATTTTGCCTCCATTTCTGAAAGACATTTTCAAAGATATTTTGAAAGAATTCTCAGGTTTTCTTCATACAATTTGAATGATGTTGCTCAACTGTGTTCCAGATTGCAATCTTTCCAACGAGAAATCTGCTGTCATATTTATTTTGTTTCTCTAGGATGGCTTTTTTAAGCATCACTGAAATCGACTGGCTACGTTCTTACCTGAGGGATAGTTCCAGCTAGGATCTCAAGGTAGGAGCTCAATGTTAGTAATCAGGCTTAACTCGAGGGTAAAAAAGGGGGAGAATCTGGTTGCCATTCTATTCTAATGCCAGAGAGAAGAAAGTTTTAGTCTAGAGTCTTCTATGGTAGAAGACTTAAATTATCCAAAACATTTATTTCTGCTTGTTTAGAAATCTCCACCTGGTGTATTTCCTTATGGTATGTATTGGCTTCCTGCTTTCTGTGTGCTGGGAAGGGGAGGGGAATGCCACATAACATTTTGTGCAACTGTCCCATATGATGATCTCTAACTATTCTTTCTACTCAACTTATTACTCATGCCCCGAACATGTAGGTTGACTCTGAACTCAGTAGCTATCTGAGGTCCTTTGGGTAGGCTGGCCATGACCTCCATGGTGGCTCCTCATGGCATATGCTATGCTGTTATGATCTCCATCCATTTTATCTGTCAACCTACTCTTATCTCCAATTTTCTGCTAGAAGTTTTATAACTATTTATCAATGGCATTTCCATCCTCCACTTTCTTTGCTTTATCACTGCTGGTTTAATCTTCTTTGTTTTTTATTTCTTATTTCAGTGGGATCAGGAAAGAGAGAGGCAAATTCATATGCCTAGTCTTTCACCTCAAGTTCCAGACATTTCTTTAACCTGTCTTTAATTTTTCCTCTTCAAATGAGTAAGTTTCAAAGGAATTATGAGACAGGTACAAAGAGTCATAGCTAGTTGCTGATAGACTATGGACCAGAGGTTTTAGCCACATCATTGGCCATCAAGGTGCAGATTAAATGAATTATATATATATATAATTTATTATATATTTATAATTAAAATTATATATATATAATTTATTATATATTTAGAATTATAATTATATATATTATATATAAAAATATATTTTATATTTTTATATATATTATATATATAATTATAATTCTAAATATATAATTTATCATATAAATTAAGCATTGATACTTTCATAACACTGTCCTGATCACTGAGAATAAAGAATTCTTCTGATTTACTACTGTATCCCTTATTCTTGCAAGATGCCTTCCAGGGATTAACGTCGCATTGATTAGGTTAATAATCCTCATGAGCTCCATAGCCTTTGAGACCCTTTTCAGCAGTAAGGATCTGTGACCTATTGATTCTTTTTGAGAACTAAATTAATTCCATTATAGAGGATATTATCTGTCTTCTCAATCTGCTTCTATAGCAGACTATTTTTGTTTGGTATGCACGGACTTAGAAAAATCTATTCTTAAAGCAGCACATTTCCACAGGGACCCCATGCTCCTTTATGGTTATCTTTGTACATATACAGTGAGATTTAGGGAGGAGAGGATAGCTAGAAATCTACTGATGAATTATATAAGAAAAAAAAAAATAAAACAAACGCCTCTACAATACCACGGATCCAGTCCTGGGCACTGAAGATACAAAGCCATGTAAGATATATTTCCTGTCTAAAAGAGTCCTCAGTTGAGATATGTAAAATGTTTCTTACAATATAAGGTCCTTAAAAAAGAAGTCAAACTTGAATTTGAACCACAAAATTCAGAAGACACAAACAAGATAAATAAACACTTCTCTCGGAACCTTTGGGTACACTTTATATCTGTAGCTTCGGACATGAGCAAGATTTAGCATGCTCCCTTCCCCCTGCCTCCGTTCTTAGGATGCGCTTCCAGAGGGCAGGCCAACTGCAGAGAAGGAGCTGAAAGGCTCTAGAGTAGCTGATCAGTAACACCAGCCATTGTTGTCTTTGTTCAAGATTTGCTTAAGATTCAAAGAAGTAAGCATACCTATTTCTAAATTACCCTTTTCTTTACAAATTAGGTTTAAATTGTTGATGGAAGAATGCATAACATACTCTGGAATTTAAGTGTTAATCTTTGGACTCTGTGCAACTATAAGTAGTAGGAGAATATTTTAACACCCTATTCATGCTAACAGGAAGGGAACGAATTTTCAGATCACGCAGAGAAAATCCTCTCTTAGTTTTGGCTTTCCATAATGAATCAATTATAAGAATGCACTTGTAATTGACCACATGAAACCAGGCTGCTCTGATTTCATTTTACTCTCCATACCCAATCAGAAATATTTTCTATTCTGGTGAAAAGCACATTCCGGAGGAATGAATTGCACTGTGCTGAGAACATTGCTATGGGCCCTGCTCAATATTGTGTTACCTGGAGGTGTGCTTTTGTACAGTGAACACCACAAACATTTGCAACTTAATGCGCACAGTGAATCTCAATTAAATATCTTGAGCTTGTTTAAAGGCCATTTCCCCTACATTACCGTCTCTTTGGAAACACCAATGTTACAGCAGTGATAACCTGGAAAGGGCTGCTGGTGGATAATCATGTTGACTTAATTACAGGAAAAAACAAGTTACCCAGAGGAGCCCAGAACCTAAGACTTCAGAGGGAAAAGAAGTGTCCTGTGTTCTAACTTGCTGCAGTGATGGGAGGAGAAACAGAATTTACTCCTTTTTTTTTTGAGGATTTTGGAAGGCTTTGCTTTTTGCCAAGCAAATGTAGCAAAGTAACCTTAACATTTACAAAAAAACTCTGTTATCCATCACATTGAAATGAAATAGAAAATCTCAACTACAGGGCACCTGGATGGCTCAGTAGGTGGAACGTCCGACTTCGGCTCAGGACATGATCTCAGGGCTTGTGATCTTGAGCCCAGCATCAGGCTCTGTTTGACAGTGCAGAGCCTGGATCCTGCTCTGGATTCTGTGTCTCCCTCTCCCCACCCCACCCCCTTCCATGCTGTCTCTCTTTCTCTCAAAAATAAATAAACATTAAATAAATTAAATAAGAAAAAAATCTCAACTATGCCACAACTAAGAAAAGCCTCCTAATCTCTATAATCTCTGATATTTTTCTGTCCAGTGAAATCCTATTTTTATCATATGGAGACTGATCTGATGTCAACAACGACCACTAGAATACTCCTTAACATTAAAGTTGAAATTAGTGTGGTAACAAGGAAAAGGATTTTTGAAGTCTTCCACTCATATCTCCATGCTTGAGGTAATAAGACCTGAGCATAGATAGGCTGCATGAAGGACAGGACAATTTTTTTTTTTTTTTTTTTTTTTTTCNGCAAGGCTGGTAGGGTGGGAAGAGAAACTGACCATATGGCCACACTTAACCATTGTCTTCTCTGATCTGGCTTACAAGCAGGGCAGGTGATATTTGGACATTGCTCACTTTTCACCAATAGGCCCAATTCAGGAAAAATTACACCAAACAGAAATAGATGATTTCTAACCAGAGTGGGAAATCTGATTCATGACTATGTGATAAAACCCAAGCTGTCTAGGGGCTCCCCATCCTTTAACATAAAGTATATCCTAAAAAACAGTGAAAATATTCCTGCATTTATAAAGACAGAGCTCCATGTTTGAATATTCCTCATGTACCAGAAATCGTCCCTCAATTAACCTTTCACTCAACATCCAACTTTTCACTTGATATATCTAAGGGAGGAGGCCCTAGTGATATTGAGTAAATAAAGAAGAAAGTCAAGAAGATGCCTACTATGCTACTNGGTTTGAGCCCTGTGTTGGGCTCCCAGCCATCAGCACAGAGCTTGCTTGGGATTCTCCCGCTCTCTCTCTCTGCCCCCCCTTATGTGCTTGCACTCTCTCGCTCTCTCCCCGAATAAATAAATAAACTTAAAAAAAAAAGAAATATACCAACCTGTAGACTGTGAATAATTCTAAATAATATGTGTATGTATATGCATCTATCTACTTGTCTGTCTAACTTGCTATCTATCTATCTATCTATCTATCTATCTATCTATCTATCTATCATCTATTTATCTATCTATCTATCTCAAAGGACCATAATACAATGAATGTACCTGGGAATAGATTTACCTTCCNAAAAAAAAGAAATATACCAACCTGTAGACTGTGAATAATTCTAAATAATATGTGTATGTATATGCATCTATCTACTTGTCTGTCTAACTTGCTATCTATCTATCTATCTATCTATCTATCTATCTATCATCTATTTATCTATCTATCTATCTCAAAGGACCATAATACAATGAATGTACCTGGGAATAGATTTACCTTCCAGCCATAAACAAGAACTTTGAAAAATATCATTACCTTTACATATGGGGAAGTAACTAATGCAGAAATTTAATTCTTCAGAAGATTACACTTTCTGGCTGATAGAATAGGGAGGGGAATGCAAGTGAGATATGTGTTCTCACTGAGTGAAGAAGACAAAGAATGGAGTTTTGGAAAGAGTGCTGGAGAAAAGGAAGGCATGGAGGTAGAGTCCCAGAAATCTATGTGAGGTTCTCTGGATTCTTTAGCTGAATACTAACCAGCATTTTGTAAGTTGAAACTCCAAGCAGGATATGTAAGTTTGGCTCAATATAAAAAAAAAAATCTATTAATGTGATTTGCTTTCTATTGCCAGTTGTAATAAGTTACCACAAAGTTAGTGGATTAAAATAATGCAAGTTCATCGTTTTACATTTCTGAAGCTCAGAAGTCAGATGCAGATCTCACTGGGCAGCACTTCTTTCTGGAGGCTCTAGGGGATAGTTCCTTTCCTTCCTCATGGTGGCAGAATCCAGTGCCCTATGATTGTAGTACTGAGGTCTCTGTTTTCTTGCTGGATGTAGGCTGCGTGCTGTTTCCAGCTTCTAGAAGCCATTGCATTGCACACATTTTCCTTTCTCCAACTCCCAAGCCACTAATGGTGGGTCGAGTGCTTCTAACCCTGAATCTCTCTGATCCACTCTTGCCCTTCTCTTTCATTTTTAAGGATCATCTGATTAGGTTGGGCCCAACTGTATAATCCAGGACTATCAATCTCCCAATTCTAAGATCTTTGGGCTTAACCACTTCTGCAGGGTGCCTTTTGTCATGTAGGCTAAAATAGTCACATGTCCCGGGGATTGGTACTTGGATGGCTTTGTGCCTACCATCTCCTATTAAGAGACTGACAGAGAAACCTATGGAATCATTTCAATAAATGTTAAAAGAATATTCAATGACATTAAACATTCTATTATTATTAATGAATCTTAACAAATTAAGAAATAGGTCTTTTTTAACCTGAGAAATGATATCTTGCCAAAAAATCCTACAGAAAATACCATGCTCAATAATAAAATGTTAAAAACATTTCCCTAAAGATACAGGGAAAGACAAGGATCCTAAATATCAATATCTTCTATTAGCCATTTACTGGTTATCCTAGCCAACAAACTACTATAAGAAAAATAAAGTATAATATAAACAAACTAATATAGGCAATATGAGGTTTGGAAACAAGGAATTTAACTATCATTATTTCTAGGTAACATAGTTGTTTCCATGGAGAATCCAACCATAATTATAAGAAAACTGTTAAAATTAATAATTAAGATTAATAATGTTATCTAACATAATATTGATAAACAAGTCAATCATATTTTATATACCAGCCCACAGTTTTAAAAATGTGATTTCATTAAAACATATCATTTGCAAGAAAACTACAAAAATATAAGGTGCCCAGGACCAAACCTGATCGAATTTATGTAAGACATGTATGGAAAAATTATAAAATGTTTTTGAAAGACAATTGTTAAAACCCTAAGTAAGTTGAGGGACATATCATGTTTATTAATAGGAAGATTTAATATAGTATAAAAATATAAACTCTCCCCAAATTGAGCTATAGATTCAATGCAGTTCTAGTTAAAATCCCAGCAGGGTTTTGATAAGGTAATTCTAAACTTTAAATGAAAAGAGTAAAAGGCCAAGTGTAGGTAAAAGATTCTGAAGAAGTATAAGGTGGAACACTTATATCTGATAGGTATAACACTATCAGATATCAATAATTCTTAAAAGGCTCCAGTGGCTATGACTGATTTGGAGATAAACAAATCATTGGTATTGGTTCAAAGGATAGACAAATCAACTAATGGAACTGAATGAACACTCAGAAAATGGCATATAAAGACACTTCACACATTACAGGAGTAACTGGAAGATTACTGGGGAAGGGATGCATATCAGTTATTGGTTTTAAAGTATCAATATGGAAAAATTTTCAATGAACCTCTATCTCACACCTTACCAAAAAAATCAAGTCTAGATGGGATAAAACCTTAAGTGTGAAAAGCAAAAGATTAAAACTTTGAAGTCAATATCCCATCAGGATGTGAAAGAATTTCTTAAAAAAGATAAAAAGCACAAACAATATAGGAAAATATTGATAATTTTATTATAGCAAAATTAAGATTTTTCCATTTTCAAAAGGCCTCATAATTAAGTGGGCAGTACACACCAAAATATGGCAGGAAATATTTGCAATTCATGTGGCAATCATAGCAGAAATATCCACAATATATAATGAACTACTATAAATCAATAAGACTAAAAACAGAAACATGGGGGAAAGGGTCAGGGTAGGTGTTTCACGGAGAAGGAAACACTTTTAGTTGGTATACAGTATGTTCAGCCTCTTTAATAATCAGGGAAATCCAAATTAAAACCATGATGAAACAGACAAAACACCAACTAGATTGACAAAAATTATGAAGTTACATGATTCCAAGTGTTGTCAAAGATGTAGAACCATGGGACTTCCAACTCAGTGCTAATTGGAGTGAAAATGGTTTTTACCACATCAGGAAAACATATGGCATTATCTAGAAGACTTGCAAACTTGTGTATTCTGCAATCCACATTTCCTTTTCCAGGTAATTGGCCAGAGAAACTTTGCCATGTGATTTCCAGCAAATGTGCATAAAGATACACAAAACACATAGCTTGTAATAGTGAAACACTGAAAACAAACCAAATGCATTAATGAATTCTGATTTATATGAGTAAGAGGATAACATTATAGCAATGAAAATAAATTAACCAAACTTACTATCATGAGAATAAATCCTGCAACTGCTGGTTTCTGGTTCTTTTTGCGGCAGATTCATCCTTTAGTTCGTTGAAACTTTGTTACTCCATTTGCAAAATGAGACAGTTTGGATAAAATAATCTCAAGAAGCCTTTTAGCTTTGATGCTTATGATTCTCTTTATTTCCTTCCCCCCCCCCCCCTTGGAACATAAAGGATTTCATATGCTATTGCACCTTTATTGTGCCTTCTTTCCTAGCACACATTCTGAGACCATACTTTTGTTTTATGTGGTTAGTCTACTAGGGACCTTGCAAAAAGGAGCTAGACATACTTGATCACCAGTGGACAGTAAGGCAAGATGTAATCTTCTAATTTATCTGTTAAGATTACTACACATGCAGTGTGTGGTACCTAAATTAGTGAGTTTTAGACTATGGATATCAACTGTGGGTGGAGGCCTCCTTCTTTCTAGAGGCCATTTGAAGTCAGGACTGTGATCTGCCATATTTGCCTCCTAGTGACCTTTGGCCAATGAATAGAAGAGTCAAAAATAAAATGCATAGGAGGGTGTCTGACATGAAGGTGACAGTCTCGCCTCAAGTGTCAGCATTTAACTCACTGGCTCCAAGATTTCAGAAACTGAGGCTCTGTGGTGGCAGAGCTGAAATGCATCTTGGGTTTGATCATTCCTTGTGCTTCTGGATTTATTCCAGGATTCATTTTTCTCAATATTTATGGATTTTGTTTATGCTAATTATTTAGAATCTGCACCCCAGACTGAGAACTTAACTGATATTAATCTTCAAAAACAAAGTTCTCTGAAATTAAGTGCTCCCACACTGTGGGAAATCGTGGAGTGTCTCTAGGATCAGAATGTGGGCTTTGCTGCCCTCTGCTGTTGAATTGGGGCAATCCTTACCTAGGAAGATTGCAGAAGGTGGCCAGGTCCTCTAGCCCCATGGAAAGCCCTAGAAGGAAGAGTCAGGAGGAGGAGAATGGCTCTTGTTGGGGATGCTGGCCTATGAGGTACAGTCTTAAACATTCTCACTATGGCATGAGTGGGAGCTTTGGCGAACTTCCAGGGAATTCATGAATGTTAGACAAGACAATTTACTTAATAGAAGAGTATATTCCTTACTAGTAAGTGTCACACGATTTACAAATTGTTATACTGATATGCTCATTAATAATTTATAGCAAAAGCTGTCAGTGCCCCACCCATTTCTCCTTGGCCCACTTTTTAGATCCACAGCTGACACAGCAATCTTGATTTATTACCCTGAAACTACTCAGAGACAAAAAGCTGGATGAAGAAGATTTATTGCTGATTACTTTCAGGAGGTACATCTATGAAGAGGTGAGATAGGTAGAACTGGACAGAAGAAGAAAGTGACCAATTACGCAAATTATTACAGCTAAAGCCTCAGCTAATGCAGTGGAAGCTCTGGAGTTGGAATGTCACTTTAGAATGTTCCAAATTGAGACATGGGGGCTGCTCCTTGTACCCCGTATTGGCTGGTCATTGGCCAGGGGCCGCCCTTTGTGAGGAACATAAGCTCGGATAAGGCAGCTCTCTTCAGCTAAGGACCATCTCTGTCAGAGCAGTGATCATCAATCTGAAAAACGCTGTTATTTCCAATTGCTGAGACCAAAGTATCTTGGTCCTGAAGCGGGGCTCTGGGCAGTATAATAGGATACCTGCTTACCCAGGATTGCAGGTTAGAGGATTATAGAATTTTGGAATTATGTAATTTGTAGTTGGGGAGGCCCACCTTCCAATGTGACATTTGAATATTCTCTACATAGATTTGGCATTTGGGCTGAACCTGGAGAAATGGAGGTCTTTGCACAAGGAGATTCTCGAGAGGAAGAGAAGTCAGCCAGAGGGTGTGGCAACGTAAAGCACAAGAGACAGAATATCACAGAACAAGTACCTGCAACAGCAAGTTCCTCGACATAGAGAGAACTATTGTGAATGGGAATAGCAAGCTGTAAAGTTGTTAAAATTACACAAAATCAAGGCAATACAAAATTAGTCTTGGAGATTTTCCATGACCCAGTTCTGTGACAGACTAACTGTGAAGGCATTAAGTGAGTTACTTAATCTCTGAGCGCTTCAGTTTACCCATTTATGTAAATGGGAAAAAATAATAATATCTTCCTCATATAGCCTCAGTGCAAATGAAATAAGAGACCCATATCAAGCTGGAACCCCAAAAGGCTCTAATCTCAGTGTTAGAGATGAGTAATAAGTAAATCTCACCGTGTATGTGCACATCCATATATATCTTTCTCTGTGTGCATGTATTCGTATATGCATTTGCATATTAATATATCTATATTCATTTGCATCTGTATCAACATCAATATCAGTAGTTCTCAACTGGAGGTGATTTTCCACTCAAGGGACTATTTGGCAATGTCTGGAGACATATGTGGCTGTCATAATCTCTACTGGTATCTAGAGGTAGAGACCAAGGATACAGCTCAACATTCTATAATGCACAGAACCGTCCCCCATGGAAAAAAACCATCTGGTTGAAAATGTCAATAGTGCTAAGGTTGAGAAACTCTAACCTTTCCATATTTTTATATCATATCGAATTTATCATCTGTATGTCCAGAGTAAGAAGACATAGGCATCTATACTTGCTATTCTTCTGATGATTCCAGGCTGTGGAAGGTACTTCTAGCCGCCTACTACGTATCCATTCTTCCATTCTTCCTTGGCAACAGCTCCCATTATTCATGATGCAATGTGTCCGGCAAATTCATTTCTCAGTTTTCTTGCAACAAACGTGGTCATGTTGCACAATTCTGGCTAATCAACTGTCGGTGGAAGTCTCCCAGTGAAAGTGATATTTTCCTGATGAAAACAAAGAGGTAAAATGTATATGCTTTTCCTTTTCCACTGTTCTTTCCATGTCTTTCTACCTGCCATTAGGGGTACGGCAGCTGCCTTACAACCGTGTGAGTGAAAGCCATGCAGTAAGACTGGTAGAGGAGAAGCAGAAAAGAAGAGCCAAAAAAGTGGGGGAAAACAGGGCTCTTTTTCTTCTAATATTATGTACTAAATAAACAAAAAGTCCTCCCAAGAAAAATATCTGTAAGACTTTATGCTAAAAATAAAAGCTGTCGGGGCGCCTGGGTGGCTTAGTCGGTTAAGCGTCCGACTTTCGCTTAGGTCATGATCTCGCGGTTCATGGGTTCGAGCCCCGCGTCGGGCTCTGTGCTGACTGCCAGCTCAGGCAGAGCCTGTAGCTTATTTCAGAGTCTGTATCTCCCTCTCTCTCTGATCCTCCCCTGCTCACGCTCTCTCTCTCTCTCCTAGAAATAAATAAAAATATTTTTTTAAAAAACTGTCTTCTTTTAAGACCATTGTCGATTTTGCAGGAAGGTAAGGATTCCTTAAAAACCCAAAGAATAGTGAGATGGGGGAATGCTAATCTTAGTTTTTACCCCAGGAGAATCTATCAACCACTGGTGTCCATGAACTTNTCTTCTTTTAAGACCATTGTCGATTTTGCAGGAAGATAAGGATTCCTTAAAAACCCAAAGAATAGTGAGATGGGGGAATGCTAATCTTAGTTTTTACCCCAGGAGAATCTATCAACCACTGGTGTCCATGAACTTCCATTTCTATGGCTGCAAGAGACGCTGGAGACAGGAAATAAACCCAGAGTCAATTCAAGGATCAATTAGGGATCACTGAACAAAAACAAACCTGCCCCACAGAAGGAGAAAACAAGAAAACATAGCGATTTAAGTGTTTGCATTGAGGGGAAAGAATGTTTAACTGAAGGATGTGTAATCATAAGCCAGCTCTTACAAGCAGAGAATTTAAATCAAAGTGGCCCTTCACTGAGAGTGCTCCTGGGAAACTGAAAGAAAGCAAATGCTCTCTAGCGGAACACAACTTCAACACCAAACCTTAAAGGATTCCCAAAGGTGAAGTTGCAAAGAATATGAACTCAGCATCAAGAGAAAAGAATGTTTTATGACCAAGAACTGATACCGACAACAGAAATAGAGTTGTTTCCATAAAAGTCCAATTGGTCTACAACTGTTTAATGAAAACTTTTGGAACTAGATATGGCCCAGCATTCAGAACTTTTTGGGTATTCAGAAATGTAATAGAATCCATTTATGGTAGATTCCACGCAGCCTGGGGGCTGGTCTGTGACGCCACCACATAATTAAACATTTCAGAGCAAAACACATGAAAAGGTAAAAACAGAACCTGTAAATCATCTCAAGACAGTGCAGGTTTGGTTTTGCTTGTTTTGGGTGTTGTCCACCCTCTTGCTAAAAAGAAAATTACATTTTCAGAAGTTTTTCATGTCAGAATTTCAGATAGGGGAATTCTGAAACTATTTTGAAATAACCATACATTGTAAAATAAGTATACTTAATGTGTGTTAGGAAATAAAAGATATACTTGAAAATATGAGCAAGAAACAAGAGAGTATTGCCTCAAACTTGAAAGAGAATTAAAAAAATAGAAGATCTAGCAATACACAATAAAAAATTGAAGTTTAAAATACAATGGATGCAGCAGCACCTGGGGCCTCAGTCAGTTAAGTGTCTGACTCGTGGTTTCGGCTCAGGTCCTGATCTCACAATCCGTGGGGCTGTGCACTGGCCGCACAGAGCCTCCTTGGGATTTTCTTTCTCTCTCCCCCTCTCTCTTTGTCCCTCCACCACTCACACTATCTCTCTCAAAGTAAACTTTTAAAAAGACTAAAAAGAATAAAATACATTGGATTTTAAATACATTGGATTAAATACACTGGATTAAAATACATTGGATTTTACATCCAAATACATTGGATACACCCAAATACATTGGATTAAAATAGATAAATCTGATTTAATATCAGAATGTTAGACTCATCTAAAGAAAGAATTAGTAAACTGGTTTTGCTCAGGAGGAGGGCAAACCAATGAATTAAGTTAATGAGACTATTAAGTATGCACTTTAAATTATCTAAAAATAGCTACAAAAATTTAACTACCAAATTAATGGAGAGACGAGAAAATGTAATGAGCAAAAAGGGAAAATAAAAGAGAAATTCAAGCCATACGAAAGAAGGCAAAAGCAGAGGAAAGATCTCCTTCCAGACCGAACACAAATACTGAAAACAAATAGCACAAAGAGATGCTACGTAAGATGATTACAAAATTAATAGCCATAGATATAAATGGCCCTAACTCACTTTAGTTAAGAGGACATGACTTTCAGCCTGTATTTTGAAAATTTCAACTATGCTGTTTTTTTAAACTAGAATAAAAGGAAGGAGTATATAAGCTTCAGCTAAAAAGGTAAAAAACTATATTCCAGATACTTAATAGCCTAAGTAAAGCTGCTATTATTGTATTCATTCAGGCATTTGGGGACTCAACTTCAGGCTATGATTTCCAGACTTGTCCCCTGCAAGCAGTCAGACAACTGCATGAAAGAAATGAGGCATTACCTACTGGCAGAACAGTGCTCAGACCACTGGAAGAAAGGAAATAAAGAAGGTAAATCCTGCTGGCCCCTCTTCTCTGGGTGCAGGCGCTTTCTGGGCAGCAGCATGAGGAGAAGCCCAAGCAGAGCCCAGCAGTGTCTCTGAGCTAAACAGACAGAGTACTGAGGTTTGGGAGGCTGATGGGTGGGAGTTTGAGGGCAGATGACAGGAAAGGAGGAAGCAGAGAGAGAGATCCAGAAGTTTGCATACGGGTTCCCTTTGGTCTCTTGCTAAATACTAAGCCGTGAATGCATAGGGTCAAACTTCACAAGGTTGGGCAAAGAAGGGATACCAAGTTGCTGTAAGCTGAACAAATGACCTCACACAGGGCTTGGAAATGTTCGAGATTACACCTCTTGATGACACTAGTAGAGAGAAAATCAGGAATGTTTCAGATGTCTGGATCAATGCTATTAAACATCTTGCCTTTATTGATATTCATAGGACAATGCATCAACAATAGTGGAATATACATTCTTTAAAAGAGCATAGGAAGCGTTAACCAAGAAAAATAAGATGCAAATATAAATATATTTTAAAGGATTAAAATCATAAGGTGTATTTTCTCTGAATTGTTTTGGTTGATTTAATTGTTATAGCAGCTCCGTGTTTAAATAAGTAATCCAAAAGTCTGAGTTTGTCCAAGTCAAAAGCTACTGGGGGGGGGGCAGGTCGGGGAGAGTTGTATGGGCACCTGCCCTCTCCCCTTGGGATTTGTTAGTGGTGAGGTGAGTCCGGAAGACAGGTACATGCAATGACCAGCAACTGCCACTAGAGGGAAGTATTTGCTCATGAAACCAACAACCTAAACAATTAAGACTCGGATCCGGGTTGTACTCCTGGATTACCGCAAGAAATGGGAACTGAAATATTTCCATGAAGTATAGACTGAAAGATGCTGTGGCCGAGTCTGAGCTGTAACATTGCCTGCTGATGTGGTCATGGATCCCTGGCTTGAGCTCAAGGGGCTAGGTCTCTGAGTCCTTTCCTTTATTCACTGGCTCAAGGACTCTTCTTCCTTCCCAGCTGGTGGGGCACACTAGCCAGTTGCTATTTGGGAAATCTCAAAGGAGACAAACCTCAGTCCCAACTACTGCCTTTTGGACAGTTTTTAAAAAATGAAGCTCAGACTCTGATTTAGTCCTGTCTCAGTTCTTAAGGAATAGGGCAGACTCAAGCTCAAATTTCAGCTTTTCTATTTAACTTGGGTATATTTCTTAACTCTTAAGACTTCTGGTTTCCTCGTTTAAAACATGGAGCAGCTGTGAATATCAAATCAGAATAATAAATACAAAGCACCCAGCACCTAGTAAGGGCTCAAAAAGTTAAGTTCTGTTTCTTCTTTTGGCTATTTTCTTAACCAACCAGCCTTCTTTTACTGTGCCCAGCCTACTGGTAATATTTCTGGTGACAGAAAAGATTATAAGATGTTTGTTCATTCCTCAGGCCACTCATGTGAAGAAGGACCTCGTGATTTTTATTATAGCGTCGCTTCTCAAACTGCAGACGTTGTGATACCAATGTCATAATTTCTGCCATGTTTACACCATTATTTAATACTTTAAAATAGCTCGTTTTGTTTTATATTAACATTTATTTATTTTTGAGAGAAAGAGACAGAGCGTGAGCTGGAGAGGGGCAGAGAGAGAGAGAGAGGGAGACACACAATTGGTAGCTGTTAGCACAGAGTCCTGTGTGGGGCTTGAAGCCACAAACCGTGAGGTCATGACCTGAGCTGAAGTTGGGCGCTTAACCGGCTGAGCCACCCAGGTGCCCCAAAATCGGCTCATTTTTTAAAAAATCCTTAAATATGCTTTAAAGAAATGCATGTGTCTTCTATAAATGGAAAACTAACATCACTTGCAGTAAATAGAAGGTCACCCTAAAAATAAACATTAAACTAAATCAAGCCATTAAATACTGTAATAACATAAATAACATATAGACCACTATATCAAAGTATTTCTGAGGGTTTATAATCATCCTTCCTAGCCCTACGTACTTGGATAAGGCACATATACAGAAAGGGATAGTACCTTTAATAATCACAAGTGCAAATATATTTGTAATTGTAATTGAATATGCAAAGAAAGCATATCATCATTATTTTATTATTCCTCGATAACTAAATTGACCTTTAACTTTTAAATGCTCCTGTTTGGGGATTCAGTCCATTCCATAAGCAGAAACTATCTCTTCAGATAACTCTGTCTCTAATAAATTTTCCATATAAGTCCTCAGCTTTCTCATCGCCCCTTACTTCACCCTGCTTCTCTTCCAGGGAGCAGCTGGGTTATGGGAAAGGGCTGTGGCTTCTGTGATCTTGTGTCGATACATGTGGGGCATGATGCCCATAGTTTGTAATGCTGACACTCTATTGGGACCTGGGGTCCAGACTGTCTACCTTGCGTCAGAGTGAGGAAAGATCAGCTCAAGAAAATGCAAAGCAGGAAAACAAACTAATATACATTTAAAAAGTACTTATTACATACTTTTTGTATTTAGCAACTTCAAGTAGATCAGGCATGTGTGCTGTCTAATATTCATTTTAGGTGATACTGAAATAACTACTTTTTTAGAGAAAAAACTAAAATAATAATAACCATAATCTAGTATTGATGAACACACACTGCCTATTGATTATGCTTATTGCACATAGCCAATAAGGAATATATTTTTTAAGAAAACAATATGTACTGGGGCGCCTGGGTGGCTTAGTCAGTTAAGCGTCCAACTTCAGCTCAGGTCATGATCTTGGCCTTCCTGAGTTCGAGCCGTGCGTCGGGCTCTGTGCTGACAGCTCACAGCCTGGAGCTTGCCTTGGATTCTGTGTGTCTCTCTCTCTGCCCCTCCCTCGTTTACACGCTGTCTCTCTGTCTCTCAAAAATAAATAAAAATTTTAAAAAAGAAAAAAAGAAAACATGCTGTAGTGGCAAAGGTGATGTTTCAAGACTAGATACGCTTGTGAATATAATTTTCCTTCAGACTTTAAGAGTATGTATGTATCGTGGGACCCAGAAGCAGGCATCTCCATGCTAATGAATGACTGATTGGTTCCCGCTCTCCACGACCTCTGCAGCAAGCCAGTCCTCCTCCAAAGGACACCAATCCCTCAGTTCTACCAGAAGGAAATTCTCTGTCCTGATCTGCAGTGTTCTCAGTAAGCTTTGCAATGCACCCATGCCTGAAGTCAAGATTCCAGGAACAAGAGCTGCATGCTACACTTGGACCTAGAGTGTTTCCTCTACCATAGCTCTCAACGGGGGGCGGTTCTGCCCCCAACCGTCAGATGACATTGGCAATGCCTAGGGACATTTAGATTGCCATGATTACAATGCATGGGACAGCACAACAAAGGTCATATGTTGGTACCGCCAATGCTGAGAAACTCAAGTCTGCTCTACCAGAATGCAGAGGGAAGTATGATGGAGAACCTTTCAAACCATTAAAAGACAGAAGTACGCTTGTTGCTTTCAATGCTTGATCTCGATTCTCTATCTACAGGGACTTTTGGAGCCTGTAAATGAATATTTAGTCTAAAATCTGTGCCTCTATGAATGAGAGAGTGAGATAGCGCATCCTAATAAGTTTGCCCTTTTAAGTATTTCTCCTGGAAGACTGTTGCCTATGCAGGGCAACTGTTGAGGACCAGGCAGGGTCAAGTGCAGATGGTGGTGAGAGGTAAGAAAGAGAAAGAAATTTGGTTAGGATTAACATTTCCTTATTAATTATTTTTGTTGTTATTGTTATTTTGGTTAAAAAAAATAGAACCCCTAAGGGATGTTGGAACACTAATGAATCTTCTCAAATCTTTTGTTGTTCTTCTTCCCCTCCATCCTCCCTCCTTCCCATCTCCTTGACTCCTTGCCTGCTCCCCCGGTAGGTGTGCGCCCTTACCAACTCTTATTGCCTCTATTAACTCATTAAGATCTTTACTGTCTCATATCCTTAATGAAGGTCAGATAGGATTTGCAAAATGCCTTTTGTGTTTTCTCAAACCTCATACTTAAAAACATTTTTCTAATCCACCAGGTAAGTATCCAAATCGGATGATAACATTCTGAGGTTCAATCATTGTATTTTTTTAAGTAGGCTTCATGCCCAGCATAAAGCCTACCACTAGACTTGAACTCACAACCCTGAGATGAGGACCTGAACTGAGATCAAGAGTCAGATGCTTAACTGACTAAGCCACCTGGGTGCCCCCAATCACTGTATTTTTTAAAAGTACACATATTTTTAAAGTTTACATATTTATTTTGAAAGGGACCAAGATAGTTTAAGTGGGGGAGGGGTAGAGACAGAGAAGGAGAGAGAGAATCCCAAGCAGGCTCTGTGCTGCCAGAGCAGGGTCCTATGTGGGGCTCAAACTCACAAACTGTGAGATCATGACTCGAGCCAAAACCAAGAGTTAGATGTGTACCCAAAAGAGCCAACCAGGCAGCCTCAGTCACTGTATTTTTTTGAGGGTGAGGAGATAGAGTTCCAAGATGGCCTCATTTATACCATTACTGATAACTGGTTAGCCATTACTGGTACCATTTATACCATTTACTGATTTATACCATTACCGATACCTAGGAAGCACCTACCATCAGGACACTGTTGCCTTTATGTCCCTTTTCACTCAGTGGGCAGTTGATTTGACAGGCATGCAGTTTTTTTGAAGAAGTGCATTTTTTATGTAAACTTTTTTATTCTGAAATAATTATAGGTTTACGTGCAGTTGCAAGAGATAGTGCAGGGAGTACAGAGAATGTACTCTTCACCCGGTTGATACATTTGGTTTAACATTTTGAAAACCATTGCCTATTACCCCAGTGTGACTGGAGAACAGATAGCTTTCATTAATTGAATATTGAGAGCTGCCCTACTTTTAGAGCATAGATTCCAAAGGCCCAAATAGCAGAATACACTAAATTATATGTGATGCCTTTTTTTTTACATGTCTTTGAATGATTCAGAACATTGAGTATTGATGAGTATCAATGCATTGAAAGACTTGGAAGGTTGAAGAGATAAGAGTATAGACCCAGAAGGTTGCTGAGAAGAGAGTATGTTTATCCTGTGATGTGACATAGCGTGAAACATCTTTGGGAATAACTTTTGAAAATAAGTGACTGAGGGAACAAATCTATGATCACGAGAGCAGGGCCGGAAGTCTCCAGAGCCCACTGTCAATCAGCGGGTCTGGGGAGAAGCCTGGATGCTCTTCTCTGGAGGATGCACTTCGTGGCAGTCAGACTTGTGCAGAGGAAACTTCATTTCATGTAGCTATACGGGAAATATTTGGTTTTCAATCCATCTTAATTTCATCAAAAAGGGCCTTCTAGGAAGAGCCATAATTCAATTGTGCTAAAACCAACTAATAGTTGACTCTGAGTGGAAAATATAAGCTACATATAATGTGGTACGCTAAATCAAAATTCATTCTTCGTCTGAAGCCCATAGATTATAAATCAAGAATTAAACCCGGGTCCGTAAATCCAAGCAAATGCACACAAACCTGAGAGTTAGCACAACTGAAACGGAAGCTTGACAGGTAAGCCTGCATAAATCAAACCTCTAAATCAAAAGGGAGAAACAATGATTTTTCTTGTCCTACCGAGAGAGAAACTAACCCTCTAAACCCCTCAATGTAGATAAAAGTTCTGGTTTTTATATAGCTTGATATATTTCTGCAGGGAGGAAGAGCTGCCTGAAATTAAGCAAGAAGAATGAAATATGGTAATGACCTTGCCAGGGGAGAGCTGCCCTGTGAGCAGTTTCACAGCTGGGTCATTAACAAGAATGTTTGAGAAAACTCCGTTAGCATTCAGCTGCTCTCTGCCAAGGGATGGCAGGGGGTGAAATGTTTTCGGAATCTGTCGAAAGCGTTAGTCAGAGCAACTGCCCAGTTGTCTAGAAGGGAGAGGTCTCCTGCAGCTTCTGGATGAAGCACTATTCCTGACAGATTGTACCTTCCATGTCAGGAGAGCGGAGCCGAGTTTGTGGTATGCTCTGCATTGATCCCCACTTGGCTCAGGGTCTCCGCAGTCCTGAGGTTTCAGGACTTTGGAATGTTAATGTCACTTTTATAATGTAATTTTCCCTCATTTTCGAAAATTTCTTAAATCGAATTTACTGCCCTGTGTTTTCACAATCCCCTTATTAAGACAGCCAGACCCTCAAATCATTCCAGTTTATTGATTAAATGTTAAAAACCACGGGCACAGAGAGCTTTATTTTGTTTTCGTAAATGGGCACTGGTATAAGCCAACAATATTGCTTCACTTATTTGCTTTAATTGGAATGACATTAAAGAAAAAGGCTTTAGTATTTCATGTAATGCACAGTAGGAAACAGGGTCCCTTACAATGCTTCCCATGTTGCATTTAATTTTGGATTCTGAACCGATGTGTGCACAGAAGGATTTCTAATTTAAAGTAGAAAACCGTATGGAATAGCATTCGAGTGGACCCGTGTGCCACACTGAGCATACCAGTGGATGTACGGTTCTTTGCACAACTATTCCAAGGAGATAGTTAAGTGTGTGTGACTTGTGTCCATGTGTGCTTGCACATACAGGTAATCTCTTGCGGTGCCTAGAAACCAATTACAGCTTGTTAATGATTATTCTTTGATACATGGCTCCTTTGGAGGCAAAACATTTAAATGCTATAAAATTTCCCCCAATTGCCTGCACTTACACCCATTCTAGAGACTTCTAAATTATCCAGAGTATATGAAGGAAATGTTTGTTAAGTTCATTCATTCATCCCACAAATATTTAGTGACTGCCTCCTAGTGTCAGCCACTCTTCCAGGAGCTGGAGATATAGAAATGACCAAAACAGACAAAAAGGTGAACCCCACATCAATTTAATTAACCAAACTAATTACTCAAATTCATGTCCTGATTGAATCACTGTGGGCTCAATATTCCTTAATAGCCTTCCATTCTTGCACAAAGGTTAAGTAATTCTTACCATGGTTTTCAGGGTAATGTCTCATCCCAAATTCCAAAAGTTCCTTTTATTTGGTAAAATTTTTATCTTAGAGTTATGCTAACCTATACGTTTATATCATAGGCAGGGGATAGACTATAATTGAGAAGAATAATTAAAATGCACTAATTTTATATACACCAGGATAATATCTATATAAACAGATGACATTATACAGACAGAGTCTTTGGAAAGAGGAAACAAAATGCAGCAGGTGCTAGGATAGGGCTGAAGACTCAAAAGTGTGACCAGTGACATGTGTATCACCTGGAGACACATGTGAAATGCAGACCCCCCCAACCCCCCCCAAATCTACTGAGTCAGAAACTCTAATGGTAAAGCCCAACACACGTGTTGTAGAGTTTGCTGTAGACATGGAAGGTTATTTTTCTTAAAAGCCCATTAGTTACATAGTTATTATAAGTACAATGATTTTGTAAAGCTTGTCCTGTTCCATCTATTGTTCAAGGCAGATCTGTGTGGGCAAATTTGAATTGGCGACAAAGCCAGTAATTTGAATGTTTTTGGTTCAGAAAGCTGCTTCCTCTGAATCACCGACTCATTTGGTCAACACTGGCTGAGGGGTCCAGGCACCACTGCTCATGTGTTTGTGCTCTGTGGCTGGTAAAACCTAACCTCATCTTAAGCTGATCAAGGCTCATGCTCTCAAACCTGGTTGCCAGCCCACTTGCTGATGGAATTACAGCACATTAGAGAGGGCCACTGAAAGAATCAATCAACTAACTCGATTCTGTACAACCACTTCCATGTGCTGGGCACTCGGCCTGGTGCTGTTGGAAAGGAAGGGCGGATAAGACAAGGTGCCTCTGGCCCAGAAGTGGCAGAGAACTTTCAGACTTTCATCTGTGAACAAAAGCACTCACCACCCCAAGCTTTGTGCTAAATGACCATGCAAAGAACAAGAGATGTCAGTGGCCCGGAACAATCAGGGACAGCTTCTCAGAGGCCACACCGTTGGGCAAGGGGTTGGTAGGAATCAATCATGCGAATATGGTGCGGATGTGGGAAAATCCATGGCATGTTTGAGTGAGAGTTGTGCCTGCATAGTTTAGTAGTGGGAGAGAAGGTTGGAAATGTCTGAGCCAGATGGAAATGGACCTTGGATAATATCCCACGGACAAGACAGAACCATTAGAGGCTTTTCGGCAGGGGTGTGCTAAGATAAAGATGGAGTTTTCAGATGCCAAGTTAGGAAGAGTTGCCTTGATTTTCTCCTCCTATGCCACAATGAGTTAATCTAGACTTCCTCAAACAGTCATGAGTCACTCGAGCTGCAAAATGGGTCCGTTTGTCAGTAACGGGGAAAAGGTGACAACAGCTAAGAAAACGGAGAACAGCAGGATCCCAGTCAGAACCTGGCCCCAGAGTGAGAATGCACACGTGTACCACTCAGAGATGAAAAATACTTTCCTTGGGCCATCCATCATCATCATCATCCATGGAGACAGCTCCCCCATCTAGGGCACAGTTTTCCTAAAGGGAGAGGCTGGCCCTGGGGATGCTGTGATGCCCAGCCCTCTTTGGATGGCCCCATGTGATTGATGGTCTTGGGCTCTGGGCCTTTCCAGGATGACTGTGCAGTATAGCTGGGAGGTGTGGAGGGCAGGAAGCCCTCACTTCTCAGCCAGCAGCAGAGAAGTGCAGGCAAAGCCTCTCAGTCACGGTGGAAAGTCTTGCCTGTCTCCCTCATTCTCCTGGAAGCTCCTTGAAGACAGAGTCACCTTCTTAACTTTGTCATCTGCAGCGTCTACACAGCCTGGCACATGTTTGGCGTTCAGTTAATGTTTGTTGAATGAATGTATGAACCTAACAGCACATAGAAGTTTCTTCCCCTTCCCACTGTGCTTAAATCAGAAATTTTAAAAGCCAGAAGCGTTCCCAGACACCATCTAGTCCAAACACTTAATATGAAAATGGGGAAACTGAGGACCTGGGAGCGATAATGGGCTGCATAAGGGCTCTAATAATTTAGTGGAGAGTATAAATTAGTATTATATTAACAATAGCTTGTCTCCTATAACACATGGACTCCTAAAGGACGTGGTTTCAAATGGAAGAACCAATAAGAATTGCCTCTTTCAAGTCTCTGTCTAATTATCACCCCATCAGTGAGGCCTTCTATGATATCCTATATAAAATAACACCCCCCTTCTCTACATTCCTTGACTCCCACCTTGCAACCTGGAATTTTTTTCTTCCCCCACAGCCCCTTATCTGCTCTACTCTATTTTTTCTCTATAGCGCTTGCCACAATCTGATATTCCAAGTATTTTATGTGTTTATATTTCTTCTGTCTGCCCCAACCATTTTAATCCATTCTGACTCTATTACTTATGATGTAGCTGGTATATAACAGGCATTTAATACACATTTACTGAATGAATGAAGAAACTAAATTAATTTTCCAGAATACAAACCATTCCCTGAGCATCTTGGTCAATTGCGATTTATTTCTGTACACGATTTAGTGATTATACCATGACATTGATTCCTAGAGGCAGGAGGCTTTGACCATGAGCCCCTTAAGCTATAGTTATTGAGATGGCACTAGAACCTGTGTCCAGCAGGATGGAACAGAAGAAACCTAAATGTGACAGGGCACTCTGATTTACTGGGCTGAGAAAACTTGGAGGAGAGAAGTGTGTTGTATTCTTTGATGAGCCCCCAGCACGTAGTACTGGGCCTGGTGAACTCCAGATCAGAGTGGCCCATTAGGACCTCAGCAGTGATAGAAATGCTAGTGTTGGTGCTGACTGAATTGTAGCTACTGGCTACATGTGGTTTATAAGCACTTGAATGTGACCGGGGCAGCTGGTGAACCAGACTTTTAATTTTATTTTTAACTTCAATTAGTTTTGAATGTGAATGGCCATATGTGGCAAAAGTCTACTGTACTGAGCAGAGTGGCTCTAGATTTTCAATTTGTTTACTGAATGAACTATCACAGCTGATTTAATTGAAAAAAATCCATTGTCTATAAGGTAAAAACCTCAGTAACTTGGAGTAGTTGAGTGAAAGACTTAACAATGTCTTAGAATTCAGAATTATTGATTACTTACAGTATGATGTTTTAGCCAATCCCAAGCATGTACTTGATGTTTTTCCTTCTAGCCTAACCAATACACAGAAATCAAAATTATTTTTCTGTTTAATATTATACAGTGAAGGATTTCCAGTGGCCTTTTATACTCTTCTGGATTATAACTATGAATAATACAATTTTTGAATGTACCAAAATTTATTTAATCACTCAGTTGTATATTGTTAGATATATATGTTGATGTCAGCTTTTTTCTCTAATATAAACAAGAGTGTAATAAATGCTTGTTTATATCAATCTCTCTGTAGGCTTCGATTCTTTATTTTGTTTGGCTAAAATAATAGAAGTGGAACAAAAGATAGGTGTGCTTCTAAGCCTTCAGAAACTCAGGAACAAAGTTTTGGTAATATCCTCTGCAACCTTCTTTGGTGGAATTATCAAATGGATTTGTCATGGTGAGGTCTGAATTAATGGCTCTGTGCGTTGGTCTTTTGAAGCTGTTGCAGGAACCCTTTGCACTGGCTCTTCAGGATTTGCCTAGATGTTCTTTCCCCCATGCCTGCGGTTGGATTAATTCTGTGCTGCTACAAGGAAATACAAAACTACAGCAGCTTACCTAAGATAGAAGCATGTTTCCTTCTCATGTAAAATGTAGCCCTTGTAAATATAGCTTCTAAGATTATCCTAATCATAGACAGGGACCAAAAGCAGACACAGGGAAACATGTCCAGGACTCAGGGTTAGAATTCTGGAGGGAATGACCTGAGAACTGCTTGTATCACTTCTGCTTTCTTTTTTTACTGACAGGAAACCAGTCTATGGCCACACCTGGCAACAGGGAGCATAGTTATCAGGTCCTGTTAAATCGCATGCCTGTAATATGATCATACCTCAAATCTATCCATTTATCTGTGTTCTTACCGCTGCTGTCTTCTTTCTGGCCCCTATCAGCTCTTCCATAGATTAGCATAACAACCTACTAATCGGTCTTTATTCTCAACCTTACCCTCTGCTGACCCATCCCCCCTCATGTATAGCTGGCTTGATCCTTTTGAAATTTGGATGTGATCACACCACTCCTCTGCTTAAAATGTTAAATGGTGAAACACTGACTTTAGAGAGAAGAAATTTTAAATGCCAAACACCTTCCAGTGACATCCAAGGCCTTTCTTTTTGGCCCTACCCAATTATCCCGCCTCATATTGTTCAAATGTCTGGGATGCAGCCATGTTGGCACATATTTGGTCCTTTAAGGGTGGAAGAAATGGGAGCTACGAGCTAAGACTGACGGCTCACTTCTCTGGGATATGAAGTGAGAAAACACATGTGTTTTCTATCACTCTAACAAAATTCAGCATTTGCCCTCTCTTCAAACATATGTGGAAACTACCTACTTGAGGCCTATGGTTTCCCAGGGCTTCCAGAAACCCAGCTCCTTACTCTGTAGGAATCGTTGGGATTTTAGAGATTACCTGTGGGAAGACATTATGTCTCATAAGGTTGCATCCCCAACACCAGCCTATGGAACGGACCTGACGTACATGTATGGAAAATATAGTAGGGCTTCATGTATATTAATTTTTTAAATGTTTATTTATTTACTTTTGAGAGGGATAGACAGACAGATAGACAGAGACAGAGAGAGAGAGCAAGCGGAGGAGGGGCAGAAAAAGAGGGAGGCACAGAATCCCAAGCAGGCTCCACGCTCCCAGCTGTCAGAGCAGAGCCCGATGCAGGGCTTGAACTCACGAACTGTGAGGTCATGACTGGAGCCAAAGTCAGACGATTAACCTACTGAGCCATCCAGGTGCCCCATAATGTATATTAATTTTTGTATTCAGGTCTCTGGTATTACTTCAAACAAAAGAGAGTTCTAAAGAGCAAATATGGAAGATATTTCTTACTGTTCACTCAGATGAATCTGAGAAAATAACAATTCCTCTCCGGGCCTCAGTTTCCCCATATGTAATATGAGGGTGTTGGAATAGAAAGCTCTCAAAGGTTCGCTTCAGTACTGTAAGAAGATTAATTCACTCAATGCCTATTTTTGTTTAATTTCAAACCCCTACTATGTGTCCAGAACTTTTCCATGTTGTGAGGATACTGTGTTGTAAAAGATGGACAAAAAACATGTTCTAATAAAGATCATATTCTAGTGAGGAGTGGGAGTGGTCAAATCGACACACAGTCAGCCAAAAAATACAGACGCAATCCAGAGGTGATGGCAGAGAATAGAGGGTGGCAAGAGAAAATGAAAGATTGTCTCTGAGTGACATTTAGGCTAAAAGACAACCATGCTGCAATCAGGCAGAAAGCATTGCATGCAGAGAAACTATCGGAAGGACTGAGCTTGGTTTGTTTCATGAAAATGAAGAGGCTTAGGGAATAAAGTGAGGTTGGAAGTGGTCCTAGAAGAGGTGGAGAAGTTGTTTTGGGTCCAGATCATGTTAAGATATTTACACCAGAGTAAGAGATTTGCCCTAAGCGCTAGCAAGAGTTCCTTTAAGCTTCAGACAGGCCCTTATTTAAGTTTTGAAAATACCACTCTTGGAATTGTATGCAGTACAAATTGGAGGGAGTGGAAGGTACTGAGGCCACCATTATCACAGTCCAGGAGGGAGGCGCAGGGGCATGGGCTAGAACAATAGCAGGAGGTGAAGAAAAGTGAACAAACATGAACCGTGCCAGTGGAGTGTTTGCAGAGAATGAGAAAGAGAAAGGAGAAGGATATCAACTAAATAGGGTGGGGCCATTTTCTGAGATGACAAAGAATGGGTTTAAGAGAATGGAGAAGAGATTTATTTACTCTTGCTTTTGGTTTTGAACCCCTGCACTTTGAGATACCCATTCCATCTATAAGTGTAGATGTCAGGGAGGCAGTTGAGAGAGGTCATTGCTAGAGATGTAAATTTGGAAACCATCAGTAAACGGGTAGTTTTGCAAGCTACAGATTGAAGGAGATCATGTGGCCAGACAGCATAGACAGAGAAGACAATGAGTCTCTGAGCTTTGGAGAACTCCTTCATTTAGTGATTTGGTAAAAGAGAACAATCCAGCAAAAGACATTGAAATGGAGCAAGGGAAAGGTAGGAGAAAAATCAGGAAAGAGGGGTCTCACTCAAGCAGGGAAGGAAAATGTTTCAAAAATGAGGTCATTTGTCCTGAAGCCTTCTGAAAGGTCATGTAAGGCAAAAACTATGAAGGAACTATTGGATGTGACAATATGGAGGTCATTGATGATGTTGACAAATCCACCTTGGTGGTATGGAAGGACGGAGAAAAGAGAAAGCAGTTAAGTTAACCCATTGTTCTTTGGAGCTGAGATATGATGGAGACATGGGATGAATGGGAAAAATTACAAATGATTGTATGAGGATGGCAATGATGTTGTGGAGAGAGAGAAACAGAGAGTGATTACAGAAGAGAAATCTCAATTGCCAAGTGGAGGTGATATTTGGCATGCAAGTTTGGGTGTTGCTCTTGGACAGAAGCAGACACATCTTCCAAGGGGACAGAGGGAGGCAGGGAGTGTGGGCACTGATCCAGCAGGAGGGGAAGTGGCAAAGAGACAATGAGTTTATCTCTAATAACCTTTATTTTTGCAGTGAATCATGGGGAGGTCATAGAGGACAAGTAGGCGGGGAAGCAGGAACATGACGGATGGAGAACTGAGGACAGCCCATCTGAAAGACAGATTGAAAGTTTCTCATCTCTTGGCAAACCATGAGAGACTCTTGAATGCTGACAAAAACTGAGGACTGATGGATGTGGGGGGGAGGGGGGATGGGCATGGAGGAGGGCACTTTGGGGATGAGCACTGAGTGTTATGTGGAAACTACTTTTACAATAAACTATTTGTAAAAAAAAAAAAAAAGAAAGTTTCTCATCTCTTATCATTGATTTAGACATAAAATCAATAATTTCATGGATTGTTTCCTTTGCCGTGAATACTACATGGCAGTGAGAAAGAATGAAATCTGGCCACGTGCAGCAACATGGATGGACCTTGAGGGTGTTATGCTGAGTGAATTAAGGCAGGCTGAGAAGGACAGATGCCATATGTTTGCACGTATAGGAGGATTAGGAGGAACTTGATGGAGGACCATGGGGAGAAGAAGGGGACAAATAGTGGGGGAGAGGGAAGGAGGCAAACCATGAGAGACTCTTGAATGCCGAGAACAAACCAAGGGCTGATGAGGGAGGGGGGGAGGGGAAGGGAGGTGATGGGCATGGAGGAGGGCACTTGTGGGGATGAGCACTGGGTGTTATATGGAAACCAACTTGACAATAAACTATTACAAAATAAATAAAAGTAACCTTGTAAATTTAATAAAAAACCAATAATATGTTGATCTACATACCTGCCAGGTCCTTTTCACATATTATATCTAATTATCCCAATCTTAATCTGAAAAGTCAGAGGTTGTCTTCACTTTCCAGAAATGCAGGCCCTGCTCGATTAAATAACAGCAAGGGCTTGTCTTTCTTCAAAATCCCCACTTTTGAAAGCCTCAGTACCAAGTAAGGATGCTGGCAAGGTCAAGATTATCAATGCAGCAGGCACTTCTGACTACCTACTGTGTGTTAGGTTTCTGACTTCAGGGGCACATTTTGTACAGTCTGTGACACCTCGCCTTCACCAGTTTCTAATCCCTTTCTGTGAAGAAGCCTGGCTGTAGAAGCAGGGCAGTGACTGAGGTATAGCCTTCTTTCCGCATGGTGACTGTCTCTTTGCTCTTCAGGACTCAGTTCAGGCGTTATACTTTGCTGGCTTGTCTTTCCTTGCTGGTACTATACCCCCAAAGCATGCACACCCCCTTCCTCCTCTGTACCCCTGAGCACCTGCAGGACTCATCACTCTGCCTAAACCTTGACACACTGCGTTGAAATTGTAGGCATCACCACCTCCTTTGCTGTATTGTCAACTGTTTGATACTGGAGAGGGGTCCTATATATTTCTCAGAATGTTACCCAGCATGTCGTAGGAGCTCCAGATATGTTTATGAAATAAAGAAGGAGCACCTGGGTGGCTCAGTCAGTTAAGCTTCAGACTCTCAGTTTCAGCTCAGGACATGATCTCACGGTTCATGAGTTCAAGCCTCATGTAGGGGTCTGTGCTGACAGCACAGAGCCTGCTTGGAATTCTCTCTCTCCTTCTTTCTCCTCTCTCTGCCCCTCCCTCCACTCATGCTCTCTGAATGAATGAATGAATGAATGAACTTTTAAAAAAGAATAAAAGAACAAATAAATAAATAATGCTTATAAATCTTCCAAACTTGCTTTCTGCTCTTAACCTCTAGCCCTTTGAATATGCTCTTCCATCTACTGAAGTATTCTTTTCCTTCCTCTATCTTTTGCCAAGTCCACTTGGCACACTTCTATCCTTCCTGAGATGCAAAAAAATTGTGATGCACCAATACAAATCCTTCACAGCCAAACAGGTCTCTGAAAGCAAGTGTCACCTTATGAGAAACTATCCCTGGATCATTTTGTTTGGGATCCTTGGAGAAAGTGGGCTTTGTTAGAGTAGTTTTAAACAGAGGTTCAGTCCTTTTGTACTACTGTTGCAGAAGTTTAGATGTGCATTCCAGAAGGTCAAAGATCTTTTAAGTGTCAGTACATACTTCCCTTCCCCCACCAATCACTCCCTTGAGAATATTCTATTTTACAAAGCATTTTTTTTTCAAAAAAAAAAAAAAAAACAACCTACACTTCTGGACCAATTCATCTGCAATTTGCTATACTTCATAGGGCTCAAAGCCCCCGCGTGCCTAAACTACTAGGAAAGATTTCTGGACACGTCAATAAAAGTGGCCTAATGAACAACAGCTGCACAGAACATGTCTTTAAATAAATTGATTCCAAATTTCCCTGCATGTTTCTGTGATTTTACTTTCTAAATGGGCACAACTGACTTTAAACTTGGCTATCTAAAAAAAGCTAAAGGAAAAATATCATCTATTGTTTCAAAAAATTTTCATTGTCTTGCTTTTCTGCACCATTGTTTGTCTGAAGAGGTTAATGTGCGTTCACATGGATTACCTCACTTCTGCTTGTAATCACTCTTTGGAGCAAACAGAGGCAAGTTCTATATCTTCCTCCTTTATAACTCGGTACGGAAAGTTTACAGACTTGTCCGGATTGGAGATCAGGATTAAAACTCAGATCTCCAGATCTCGAGAATTATGTTCAGACCTTGGGCTCCATCGTTTCTTAAAACAAAACCAAAAATACCCTTTCCACCAGCAGAGAATGTGGATGATGAAAATGGCGGTACTAGACCCTGTTTAGGCTCCATGAACTTCACATCTAACATACATGAGTGGTGTTTGGGTCAATGTTTGTGTTCAATTATAAAATGAAATGAGATCTGAATTTCTTTTCCTCCAAGGAGTGAAGCTTATCAATTTATTTATTAGTACCCAAAAAAACTCTTATATCAATTACTTACCATCTGAAATCATATTTAAACTTTCAACTATATTTAGACTTTTAAAATAATGAACTTATTTTACTAATCATCAGTAAATAAAGTGGAGCTTGGAAGAGAGTTGGGATAGATGCTTCCATTTTGGATTTTAGCAGCGTGGCAGATGGTTATTTTTTTTTTCTTATGCAGGAGGCTAGAAATCAAAATTTGGCTCTATAGCCACATGATTTCCCCTCTCTGATCTACTACTCTGGACATCTGGGTTTCCTCTGGCTGGTGTTCCACCAGCAATGTTAAGGTAGTAAATATTTCACTATCCAGGTCCCCTCTTTTATTCTTGCTGAATGAAAGGCGAGAGAGCATGGTAGATTCCTATCCTGAAAATGCTCCTTCTGGCACCTTGCACATGTTGCCCTCACCATTTGAAAAAGCAGTGTGTGACACTGTTTCGCTAGAGCAAAGGCAAATGCATAGTGGTGGGAGGTAGGATGGAGGGAGGGAAGGGTTGAATTAGGACCCAGAAATTGTTGAATAGAACAAAATGAAAAGCTGTTCCCAATTTGAAAAGTGAGTTGACGTCTGTTACTCTGGTATGCAGTAAAACATGTTTTTCATCTAAGACATAATAAAAGCTACAAGCATTTTACACTGTGCATTAAGAGCTACATCTTTAAGGGAACATCTTTTCATAAGAGCACGTACAAAGTTCGTATTTGATGATACTTTTGAACGTTTTATTTTTACAGTAAAGGAAATATCCCCCAGTCATGGCAAATCCTAAATGAATTGACGAAACACCTTTGCAGAAATGACTGTTAGGGATCCATTGCCATTGCATTTTTTCCCGTATATCTCTATAAAATTTCTGTTCAAGCTGAGTGTGGGACTGGACTACATTCTCAGGAGAGCATTAATAGAAGAGCTAGCTCCCATGATGTGCAGATGACCCAAAAGGACCTCTAGAGTTAGGGTGGATGAAGATTTTGAGGTGAAGGTGAAAGGCGGGTAGGAACAAGGAGATCATTATTGACATTTTCTGTGAATTAGGAAAAATATCTATGTGTTGAGCATGTAGTCAAATAGAAAAGAGACTTGGGGACCCATCACAGAGTTGCACAAATCCTGAAGGGTCCATTTATGTAGTATATTATATAAATGGTACACCCTATCTGTACAAATGTAATGCCCCTGTTGAGAAGAATGACAAAAATTTTTAAACATCTGTTGTGTGGAATAAGAAAAAACATGTATAGGGTCACTACTTTCTTTTGTCTCTGAAAATTACTTATTTTTAAGATTCTCTCTTAGTTACTTTCTCTGGCAATTCTTTCTTCACCTGTCCCGTTTCATCCCCTAAATTATTGAGGTATAGTTGATACCTGCTACTTAAATATTGGCATTCTCTTGGGTCCCTTAAGAGATTTATTTCTCTTCAGACCTGTATAATCTTTTTGTGTAATCTCTTCCACATGCACAATTTTAACTAATACCTATGTATTGATGACTTCAAATATTTATCTCTAGGCTTGCCTCTTTAAGAAACTTCAGTTCTGTGTCTACATGCCTCATGAATATCCTCTGGGTCTCATCCTCAATATTTCCTAAGTTAATGATCAGTCTAATTATCCTGTTTTTCTATCCATACTCCCCAGATAAATTGCCCCAACCATCAGATTAGCGTAGTCTGGAGCCCCAGACTAAAATCTTGGGTGTTATCCTAATTTGTTTCCTGTCCTGTACTCTAAAAATCTGATCAGCAATCATACCTAGGAAATTCCTCATGACCATGCCGTCTTCACACACTTAGCTGTCACCTTAGCTCAGGCCTGCATCATGTCTCATCTCATCTGTTAATCTGCCTGGGTTTCTCTAATCTACCTATGATTTATACATGGCAGCATTTTATGCTTAATGGCTGGCACATAGCTGACATTCAATCATTGTTGTTTGAACCAATGACTAAATTAATGATGACTGCGTGGAGTGCTGTGCTTTTGATGATTCCATAACCAAGAATATTTATTGAGAATTAGATAATACTCTTTCAACATTTGCTTACTGTGCACCTGACTAAATATACTTCCTCTTTATATGCCTCATTGTAGAGTATGAAAAAATATATAAATATGTTTCATGTTAAATATATATTTCATGTTAAGAATACAAAATGGAGAATATTCAGATAATAACTAATAAAAACAGTAATTTGAATCAGAACTTAAACATTCGGTACTAATGGGACCAAACCAATCCAGAGATAAGAGATTCTTGAAGGTTAAAGTAGCCAAGGCAGCTCTGAGGAGGAGGCGGGACTAAAGAAAACATAAGATATTTGGATGAACGATAGTGGGAACAACAGGAAGATACTTTGCAGGCAACTCACGTGAGCGGGAACATGAAGACAGCCAGGATTGATACCTGGCACTGTTAGGAAATGGAGCAATGGCAACATGTGTTGAGATTACAAAACTAACAGTGTGTTGATATTTTGGGGAGGGGCAAGTTCATACAGTAAAAGAGCTCTGGTACTGGACAATTTGGCTTTAAATCCAAGTCTATTATTTGTTAACTAGGTGACTGAAAGAAAAGCCTCCCCAACCTCTCTGAGATTTTATTTTGTTACCTGTAAAATGAGGATAATAATGTCTATGATCCGGTGTTTCCTGGTAATTAAATGTGAAGACATAAAGAAGTCATCTTCTAAGATACTTGTCATCAAACAAGGTGTCAGAGCTCCATCAAAACCTGGCACCACAGGAGTACTCTGGCTCCTGAGCAGAATACTCCCAGGCCACCTGGACAGGGTGCTCCCAGGCCACCAGATCTTAGGCAAATGTCATTTGAATGAAGACCAAGCTCTGGTTACAATATGATACTGACAGTTTTCAGGGTGAATGTGAAAAGAGTACATATTTGAACTTCTTCTTTCTCAAAGCATGGAACCTTAGGATGTCAGACGTCACCAAGTCCAGCCCTTAGGGTCTCTTTCTTTCAGCCAGCAGGGTTTTGCTTTTCATTGCTCCACATGGTAGGTGTACAAAGGGTTCCGCAACTCACCCAAGTTTGAAAACCCATGATCAGGCCCAATTCCACCATTATATTGATGCACAAATCAAGATCTATGTCAAATTTATTATGTTTTTTATGATTCATTGTAAATGGCAGTTATAAATTACTTATTAGTCTACAATCTTGAAAGTAATACTCCGATTTCATGCACATGAGCACATACATATAATGGTGTTCTAAACAGTTAAAATTATTCTTGAAGAGCATTGTTCTAATCAAGGTTTTGTCAACTATAGTGATTTTTTTGAGGCACTACAAGATTTGGTTGCTTAAAGAAAACCTGTACTGAATATTCTGTCAAATAAAGAATTCTTTTTTTAATTAAGTAATCGATCAGATCAGGATTTTAATGTCTACTTTTTAAAATTTACATGTTTTTATTTTTCATCTAAAGGAAATACTGGGAAAGAACCTTTGCATATTTGAGTGCACTCCCATCTACCTGGCAGTGTCCAATTGGTTTTTCGCACAATTACTTGGTCTAAAGGAAATCTTGTAAGCCATTTCCTTGGAATCAAATTTAAAGAAAAAAGAAAATTAAATAAAAACAGATTTTTGTAGCCTAAAAGGAAGTGTGGTTTGATATAAAGAAAATGGGCTTTGAATTCTAATGAAACTGCATTGAAATTCCAGCTTGGTACTTTAAAATTTGTGACTCTAAGGGAGCCTGGGTGACTCCATTGGTTAAGCATTCTACTCCTGATTTCGTTCAGGTCATGATCTCAGCGTTCATGAGTTTGAGCCCCTCACTGTGAGTGTGGAGCCTGCTTGAGATTCTTTGACTCTCTGCCTCTCTGCCCTTCCCATGCTCGCTCTGTATCTCTCTTTTTCAAAATAAATAAGCAAACATTTAAAAAAATAAAATAAACTTTTGTGACTCTGGATGACCCTTTTTCATGTCTCTCTTTTTTCTTTTAATGTTTATTTATTTACTTTGAGAGAGAAAGAGAGAGAGAGAGAGTGTGTGTGTGTGTGTGTGTGTGTGTGTGTGTGTGTGAGCAGGGGAGGGGCAGAGAGGGAGTCGGGGAGAGAAAATTCCAAGCAGGCAACCTGTGCAGAGCCTGACCCAGGGCTCCATCTCACAAACGCTGAGATCACGACTTGAGAAAGTTGGATGCCTAACTGCCTTAGCCACCCAGGCGTCCCTGTCTCTTTTTAAGAGATCAGCACTACTGTTACACTATGCTAAACAGGACATTGAGGTATCCAAGGATTATATAATTTTCCAAAAGTTGCAAGTTTAACTTTATGTATAAATATTAAATAGATGGTTAATAGCTGAGTAATTTTGATCATACTAATGACCTTCTGTCAAATGGGGATGATATACGTACATTCTTTAAGCTTAAGATAAAATAAGACATGAAAAGTATTTATAACAGTGTCTGACATAAAAAAACCCAAGAGCCTGATGTATATATCTATACATACACACATACATATATATACACATATGTGAATATATTACGTATATACATATGCACACACATACTGCCTTATCCCCTCATTAGAATAAACCCAAACAGGATATTTTTGCTGCGGCAGCCACTGAACATGTTATTCCTGATAGAGTCCTGGCATTTATGTAAAGGAGGAGAGAAGGAAAATCATAATAATAACTCAGTGGCACAGGCAGAAGAAGACAGCCTCAGGGCATCGGCTTTTGAAAACGCCTCCAAGCTGTACACACACAACTTCCTTGACCCCAGGATCTCTTTCACCCGTGGTGAAGGCAACCTGGCTCTCAGCCCAACATCAGAGCCTGCTTCCTCTTTGAGTTCTCTGCCAGTTATCAATTTATTGCCTTTCAGCTCCAAATTCACTCACCTTTGTCTCTCTTGTGAAAATATGGAGAGAAATAATTTTTATCTCACTATCTAACATAATGTAAGTCTTTGTCAACATTGAAGGAAGAAGGAATTTTCTTCCTGGTTCTGGAGTGCTCCCTCAGTGGACCTCCTGCATCATGCCTGACGCTGTCAGTACACAGTTTTCCTTGTGCCTGGCATTTGCACTGCATAGACTTTCCAGTAATGGGCTCCTGGAGTATGTGTGGCTTGTCCAGCACCCGACTCCTGAGGCCTGACCATCAGCCAGCTGCTTTCCCAAGTGCTCCCCTCCGGTGATTGTATAGCATCATGCTTCTAGCAAGTCGCTTCCCCTGACACTCTGGAGAGCAGATTGGTGTGCACCATAGAAACTTGTCTACTACCCTGTGCGCCATGACCATGCCCTTCAACAAGGACTGGATCTCAGCCCTGTAGGTATGGGTGGGAGGCTCTTCCTTGAGCCCCTTATTTTCATTCTATAGATAGTGGTTGCTCCTTATATCTGCTATTCCTGTATTCTTTTTTTGTTTTTAAGAGAGGACACAAGAGAGCAAGGGGCAGAGAGAGAGAAAGAGAGAGAGAGAGAGAGAAGCCGGGCTCACCAGAAACGGGGCTCACACTCACAAACCGCAAGATCCTGACCTGAGTCTAAGTCAGAGGCTTAACTGACTGAGCCACCTAGACGCCTCCATTCCTGTATTCTTTAGAGGCCTCTCTATTTCTTATTAGCCAATTCCTCATTACTTCAATCCCCTGTTATAGCTATTAATTCTTTCTATTAAATGTTCCCTGCTCAAATTACTGTGTGGCTCCTGCCTCGTGATTGGACCCTGACTGATGGAGGTTATGGTTGTCCTTACATAACTGTTTAAGGAGATCTTGGGATCCAATCCTACGCCAGTAGCAAACATTTTAGGCTCAAAGCAAAGCCACAAGGCAAGTCAGTTAATCATAGACATTATTAGCAGCTTCTATGACTCCCTCAATCCACTGACATTCTAGCTTCTTGGGGAAAAGGAGTGAACTGAGTTCTATTCTCAGGATGATTAGAATGTTCTTTGCCCAGTTCATGTTTCAACACCAACTTAGCTTGATCTGCTTCCTGTTAAAAAGGAGGAAGTTGGTTTTATAGACCAAAAACTCTAAATAAAAACGCAGTGGCCTGAGGGTATTCAGGCATCCTCTCTGGGCTCTATAATTCCAGCTGGCCATGTCTTCTGGCCACTGAGAAAATCTGGCTTTGCATTTCAGTAAAATGTTGAAATTAAATTACTTTGAGCTAAGCTTAAATTTGGAAAATTTTGTCATACAGAGTGAGTAAATCATTGTAAAATGCTCTAAGTACCTCCTAGTTTTCATTTCTATGGCACTGAAATAATCCGTACGGGTTTCCCTGATTCCTGCAGGAGAGAATATGCCAACACACTCTGATTAAATCATTGGAAAATGTAAGGAAAATTCCTTCTTTTGGAAATAAGCTTGTTGGGTCAGATTCTCATCATAAGACATCTATAGGGATTTTATATTTAGAAATGCAAAGCAAAGAAATGAAAAATTGTTTTGCTCTCTAAGTTGTAAGTCTGTCATCTTATATAATCTCAAAGAATGAGTAAATAGGAAATATAGAAAAATATTATTTTCCAGATAAAAACTTAATAGGGCTAGATGGTATAAGGGCTGAGCCTTCTGTTTCTAAATATGCATATGAATGTAAAATATTGAGTCACTCTTGGAGGAATATGTATGGTAACTCAATTAGGACAATTACCATTTGATAGTGATTTTTTTCTTTCAACTCGAGGATTGGAGTATAATTTAAACTTTGGAAAGGTTAAGTTTCAGCTGCTCTGTCATTATATGATTTATTTCCTTCCAAAATATTTTTAATTAGAAAATTTCTAAAATTCATCATATAACATCTAGGCTCTTTCCCTGTGCCCACCCCCTTCTCTCCATGCAAGACTGTCTGCTTTGGAAATAAAAAAGGGCTCTTTCAGGCCACATTACCACTAATAAGAATATTTTTAAATAACGTAATGCAAACACAGCTAAATTTCAGTATAAGGGTTATTTAGTACAAGAACCTAGCCTTGCAATCTCAAAATGACCTACAAAGTAGCAGGATCCAACAAGTTATTAAATTATTTTTAAAATGTATCATATTGAGTATCTTCTGTTTATGAAGGAACAAATGTGCATAATGCATTTTTAGAAAGATTTAAATTTGAAATAATGATTTTTTGTAAGTTTAAGTGTTTAAAAACATAAACCCTTAGCTACTGCATTTTGAACACTTACTTTACATGTGTCTTTTTAATATATTACCTCACTAAATATGATTTCTAATTTATTGGTTTGGAAGTTAAGGCTAAGAGAGGTTAAGAAATTTCCCAAAAAGTATATAGCCGATAAGTGGTAAGAATGATATTTGACACAAAAATATCTAAAAAATATGCACACTCCCATTATCCCACATTCCTTCCTCCCCCTCCCCCCCCCCCCCTCCATGGC